>NC_138162.1:41356971-41893704 GCF_964165515.1 Mesoplodon bidens | reverse complement strand
GAAGTATAAGATACATACAAGTGTACAAGTCATGAGTGTATGAGACAATGTAACTTATATGCAGACCAGCACATAGAACATTACCAGCCTTCCAGAAAAGTTTCTCGTTCCTCATCCCAGACAATTTCCTTCCCCAAAGTAACCACTGTTCTGACTTCTGTCATCAGAGGCCAGCTCTGTCTTTATATGTATATTTTGAACTTTATATAAATAGAATCATTCATATGAACTCTGTAGTGTCATCTGTATTTCCCAGCATAGTGTTTGTGAGATCCCTTCTTGCTGCATGTGGATATAATTTGTTCTTATTGTATAATATCCCTCAGTAGAAACATTCTGCTATTGTATCCATTCTATTGTTGATGAACATTTGTATTTTCCTTTGAACCTATTACAAAGACGGTTACTATGTACATTCTAATAGTGTACGTGTGTTTTGGTGATGATATATATACATTTGTTTAAAAGATTTTGAAGGGCTTCCTTGGTGGCGCAGTGTTTGAGAGTCCGCCTGCCGAGGCAGGGAACACGGGTTCGTGCCCCGGTCCGGGAAGATCCCACATGCCGCGGAGTGGCTGGGTCCGTGAGCCATGGCTGCTGAGCCTGCCCGTCCGGAGGCTGTGCTCTGCAATGGGAGAGGCCACAACAGTGAAGGCCCACGTACCGCAAAAAAAAAAAAAAAAAAAAAAAACATAAAAAAAGATTTTGAAGATTTCTGCAAAGTTTTAATTTACTGACATCTTAATCTGACCAATTTGAGGGTGTACACCTGGGTGTGGATTTGCTGGGTTACAATAGATGCGTATGTTCAGCTTTAGTTGATGTTGCCAAAGAATTTTCCAGAGTGGTTGTATCAATTTACTGCTGGTTCCCACCAGCAGTCTGAGTTCCAGTTCCTCTCCATCCTTGCCAACTGTTGGTATTATGATGTATCATGCACATTTTCATATACTTATTTACCACTTTGACTTTCTCTTTTGTAATGTGTCTACTCAATTCTTTAGCACATTTTTAAAAATGGGATAGTCTGTCTTCCCTATTGACTTGTAGGCATTATTTATATATTCTGGGTACAAGTTATTCCGGTCACATATGCATTTAAAATCTTCTTCTTACTGCCTTTGCCTCTGTGAATCTCTGTTTTAAAATGTAGAGGGCTTCCCTGGTGGCGCAGTGGTTGAGAGTCCGCCTGCCGATGCAGGGGACACGGGTTCGTGCCCCGGTCTGGGAGGATCCCACATGCCGCGGAGCGGCTGGGCCCGTGAGCCATGGCTGTTGAGCCTGCGCGTCCGGAGCCTGTGCTCCGCAACGGGAGAGGCCACAACAGTGAGAGGCCCGCATACCGCAAAAAAAATAAAAAATAAAAAAAAAATAAAATGTAGAGTATTAATAGAAAATTGGAGGTATGGTAAGGCCAAGAGACCAGGAGATAAGTGCCACTGAAGAGATGATTTGTTACTCACAGAGCCCAAGAGGAGGGGCAGGCCATACCATGAAGGGCCACATGGGGAAGCACCAGGTTGGTCAGGAGGTGGAGCGAGAGGAAAGAAATGTGGGCAAGAGCCTTTACTGTGGTTTCCATGAGAAGGAAAGTGTGAAGCAGGGTAAACTAGGATTGGCTGGTTTGAATAATTTCAGCAGGCCCTGGGGCACAGGGGCATTGTCTGGTACCTGGTCCTGGGGTGGTAGGACAGGCAGATAGTGAGCCAGAGAGTGAAAGCCCCATAAGGGAGGTGGTTGCAGTGTAGATTTATATTTATAAAGTGTGCTTGTGAGCAAATTGTCTTCTATCTCTAGGAACTGGCTATCTGGAGGAAGGGCAGTCCCTTCAAAATCAGCAAGGCTCCAGAGGTCAAACCATCAGAATGCAGAAGTAAAGACATGGTTACTACAGTCTCTGGACTCCCTCCCTGCCTGAGAACTGTCGGTACCATAAAATAACTTACTTTCAAGAGACTCTCCATGGGAGGCTGAATTGTCCAGTAAAGCCTGTTAGCTTCTGAGCTGAGCTCCCTGACAGCCGCCTCACCCAAGCTGACTGGTCAGCCTGGGGATTCGAGCCTCACCAGGATCTGCCAGCAGGGCCAGAGTGGTGCCCTCATGTGGTCAGCTCTTCTCGGAGAAGACATTCATCACCTGTGTCTACCTGTCCAAGTGACTCCCCCGTCATCAGGTTGAGCTCTACTCTGTCTCCCCGCTAAGCCTTCCCAATTCCCCTTCTAAGCCCCCAGCCACATCCATGTTTCCTCCCTGAATTTCCATAATAATTTTTTCTCTTCTTTTATGGATCTTTACAATTTCTGCTACTTGACATATGTTGTATGCACTTGTGTAAAGGGGATAAAGTCAGATGCACAAACAACATCTGCCTTTATCCCCTTTACACAAGTGCAGAGTACAGGAACTGAGTGAGTGTGTCTTGTTCAGTCTCCTGTTACTCCTTCCTTCTCTGCACCCCTGGTGTCTAGCACAATCCTTGGTGCATCACTGTTCAAGAAGTATTTATTGAATGACAGAAACTTAATATTTTATGTTAAGTTCCCACAGAAGCAGACCCTAAACCAAGTGTTCTTAAATGAGTCATTTACTTGGGCAGTGATCCCCAGAAGCACTGGTGGGTGTAGGGAAGAAAGATGGAAGTCTGGGGAGCTTCCAGTACAGTGTGGGCTAGAGAATTATTTACCCCTGAAGGCAGTTGTTGCTCATTCCTACTGGTACTCTTTATAGGACACTGCCCAGAATTGTTCCATCTGGATTATGTGTCCATATGTCACTGGGTGTGGGCGGCCCCCTGGACCTGTAAATTCCCTGACACATAGCAGAGCATGTTCATGTGGCGAAGCAGTCCCTCTGCAGGGTCCTCGGTGGCTACAGTGAGAAACTAAGCCATAGACCTGTGAGTGCCAATGGGTTATGGGTGGGGCACCAAGGCATCCATGATCCCTAAGTGGTAAAATAAAGGTTATGTAACCACAGGTCCTAAAATCTAGGTACCTATACCTATGGACCAAGAGACAGAGAAGAAAAGGGACAAGTTTACAGGCATTTCCTTGAGGGGAGCAGCCGGCTGACATTGGGGGTAGGTAGCTGATGTCCTCATGGGCCTCCCACGTTTCCCCACTCTCTGCCTGGCTCCCATAGCTGGGAACAGCTGGGCTGCATCCCCGGCTAAGCTGTCCGAAAAACCATGGCAAAGCCTGGGAGGTGGGCAGGGGTCCTCCCAGTTGTCCTACTCTCACATGAGCCCCCCCTTCCTCCAAGCAGCACTATTCCTCCGAGCATGTGCTTTCATCTTTTCCCCTTCATGCAACCAGAGGCCACTTCTCCCCTTTGCTGAACCTGTCGGTGACCAGTTCCTCCCTTGGAAACATCTGTGAGTCCTGGCCCTAAGCTAGCTCAGCCTCTTCTTATTTTGCTCTGAGTTCTCTTGCTGCACAGAGGTGGGGGGACCTCTGGGAGCCACTGGTCACATGGGCCTGGTGAAGTGGAGAAGGGTCAATTTAACCAAGGCTAACAGGAATCAAGATCATGTGGACCCCAGCCCCAGCCCCACTCCCAACCCAGTTTAGGAAACCCAAGTCAGAAAAGCATATGAGAATGCAGTGGGAATGGATAAAAAGTGGAAACTGTGACTCTGGAGTTTGGCTTGAATGCAAATGTCATCACTTTCCTCAACGCACATGGGCATCTCAGCAAAGTTCCCTGTTCCAGACATTCTTGAATTGGCCAATTTATATTTTATAGTTTTGGACATTCTTCTGGAGTAATCTGTCAATTAACATAGACCAGATTCCCTTTCTTTTTTCTATTAGCAAAATTCTACAGAAATGTTTCCCAAACCCATCAGTTCCCTCGAGCTCTCTAGAAATCACAAGCAGGTGGCCCCATGTGTCAGCCGACTGCAGTGTTCCTAACAGTCCACTGGCCCCAAGCTTTGAGTAGTCCCCCAGGATGGAGCTTTCCTCACGCTCTGGCCACAAGCCTAGGCTGAGAGGGCCAGGTACTATTGTGGAGTTGACAAGGGTATTTTTTTAATAGAGCACATTGATTCTGGCTTATGTTTTAAATACAGTAGTGTGCTTAAAGGAAAGAAGAGAAAAACAAACAAAAAAGGTACTGCAGATTGGAAACTGGAGTGATGTGGCGAGAACACTGGCCTGGAAGATCATCCCCAAACGTTAATAAATAACATTGTGACCTTGAACAAGTCCCTCAACATTGCTGACTTCAGTTTCCTCCTCATTTCCAAAACTGGGCAACATTTCAGCTCTAAAATTCTTAAGAACACATAAAATATCAAAATACACAGACACGGATAACCTCATGCTCTATGGTTATGGAGAACAGTGCCTTATGTGATAAACAGATACTTGTTAGTGGACTGAAAATTAAGTAGTCCATATGAGGATTCTGAGCAGGGAAGGCGTGACACTGGACCATGATGTCATCTCTCAAATTTAATGGTTGTATATTTTTATAATGTGTTTTATGAAGTGTATTAGCAAGATCTTCAAGCACAAAGTGCTGCTCATTTGAATCAACATTTAAAGATTTTTCTCTCCACTCTTTCAGGTGCCAGAATAAAAACTTCAATTTATTACAAGCCTCTCGTGTGCGTGTCAGTATTACGAATTCACATACCAACCCATTCTTGCGTCCTTCTAGTGATGAAGGAGCTGCAGAGGTTAAAGACCTTGCCAAGGTCACGCAGCTGGTAAGTAGCAGGGCTGGGATCTGAAACCAGCACCCGTTTCTGTCCACTCATCACCAGCACAATCCTGGTGATGCCATGAGATGCTCTGAGAACAATGCCTTGACTCTCAAACTTCACTTGGCTTCTCTCCAATGTACTTGACCCTATGAAAAGGACTTTTGGAAACACTAACCTATCTTCGTCTTCAGAAAAATTCTAGGGGACCAGGCTGTGTGATCTATGGGTAAGCTCAGCATAGTATCCCCAACAAGAAGGAAGGCTGTAGGCTGTTGGTGTGCTGGGACACCTGTTAGAGATAACACGGGCCAGCTTGCCTGAACAACTGGGATCGCATCTTCTGCAAAGGGGTCATTTTCTCAGGGGTCTTTCAATCTAGGCTTGAAGCTTCATCAAATCTCATAAACTGGTACATTGATTTGCCTTCTGTCTTTTGCATTTGGTTTTCCAATATTCTAAGAACAGGTTTTGCAATGTCACCTGATCTGTAGAGTTTCTCACTGAATGCAAGTTTTCATGGTTTCATCTGAAGCTAGAAACAGGATTAAACTCTGAAATGACCATCAGAAACCAAATTCTATTCTCATCTCCTCCTGAGACAAGGGAAGGGTGATGCAGTTTGCCCAGTCTCAAGTCTGTCCTACACGGCCAGCCTGAAACTGGGTCCTGAGTCAGTCTTCTTGTTTTAATTTGTTTATTTGTGATGGGGACTTGCTGCTTCTAGGAGGGTCTCATTTAAAAAAAAAATCTCAGAAGACATCAAAAAGTTCTGACAAAACATCTTGATGAGTTAAGTGTAAATATGTCAGAGACATATGGTTTCTATTATTCCTGAAATAACACATGAGTTTAAAAATCAAGGGAAAAGTGTTTGGTAAAACACATTCAGGACTTGGCTAAACGTTTTTCAAAGGCCATTTCTGAAGCCTGAAGGGGAAAACACCCAGAGGGGGGCAAGTCCAAGTGCTCCACTCTTATCTGGTTTGTTTCTTTTCTTGATCAAGGATGACAGTAGTGTTGCCACCAGAGCACTGATTTATCTGCCACCACAAGGAATTTATCTGGCGAGTTATGTTTTAGTGAGCAAGTCTAGGTCCTGATCCTATCCCCATTGTTTACTGTCAATACTAGTTTTAGTCAAGTTAATGCATCTGAAAAATGAGAAATTATATATATCATAGGATTGTTGTGAGCATTTGCACTAATACATGTCAACTACCTGGCACATAGTAGATGTTTAATAAGAAGCAGCATTTAAAATGATCATTATTCTATATATCTGTGAGTCTGTTTCTTTTTTGTTATATTCACTAGTTTGCTATATTTTAAAAATCCCACATATGAGCGATATCATGCAGTATTTACCTTTCTCTGTCTGACTTATTTCACTTAGCATAATGTACTCCAACTAGGGGTTACCAGTGGGAGGGAGCGGCAAAATAGGGGTGGGGAAGTGGGAGGTACAAACTACTGGGGGCTAGGTAGGCTCAAGGATGTACAACACGGGGAATACAGCCAATATTTTGTAGTAACTGTAAATGGAAAGTAACCTCTAAAAATTGTAATAAAATTTAAAAATGTTAAAAATAAAAATAAAATAATACACATAAAATAGTGTATACAGTAGAGTGATACAGCTTAAAAAAATAATAATAGTGAAACACATGCCCATGTACCCACAACCAGCTTAATAAAAAGAGCAATAATAATACTTTGAAAAAAAAATAAAACGATCATTATTCATTTGAAAAGTGGTTATGGGAGGATGGGTGATGGAACCTCAAGATTGCTTTGAGGGTATGAAGAATCTGTGGGATCATATGAGATCCTTTACCCACCTCCCCAACCAGAGACACAGCTGGTAGAGGAATAGAGTAACAGTATCCACAACTGCTACACAAGAAAAAAAAAAGAGTGAGCTCCAAACTGGGAGACCAGGATGAAGTCAGTCTCCACTGACCAACTCATCAGGGCATGTGCACCTCAAGGCATATTTTTACATGGTTTTTTATTTAGGATATTCATTTTTAACTGATATTTGGAGAATGTTTTTTAATTAATTTTAACAACTTTATTGAGCTATGATTGACTTACAAACAACTGGAGTATTTGAAATGTATAATTTGGTAAGGTTTATATTGTGAAACCATCACCAAAATCAACGTAGTGAACATATCCATCACTCCTAAGTTTTCTGGTGCCCCTTTGTAATTCCCTCCACCTCTCCCTTTCACCACATGTCCCCAGGCAACCACTGAAGTGTTTTCTGTCACTGTAGATAAGTTTGCATTTTCTAAAATTTTATGTGAGTGGAATCATAAAATATTTACTCTTTTTAACCTGGCTTCTTTTAGTCAGCATTATATTTTGAGATTCATTTTGTCATTGTGTGTATCAGTAGCTCACTTCTTTTTATTGTTGAACAGTATTCCATTATATAAGCATATGGCATTTGTTTATCCACTTTGATGACCATTGGGATTGTTTCTAGTTTTTTGTTTTGTTTTGTTTATATTATTACAGATAAAGCTGGAATGAACATATGTGTGTAAATCTTTGTGTTTTCTTTGTTCATGGTAAATACCTACGAGTGGAGTGGCTGGATATTTTGTTAGGTGTATATTTAATGTTTCAAGAAACTGACAAACTATTTTCTAAAGTGGTCATACCATTTTGCATATTCAGCCTCACTGTATTAGTGTTCTTGTTGTTACCCATCCTAACCAACACTTGAAATGGTCAGTCTTTTTAATTTTAGACATTTAAATAGATATATTATGGTATCTCACTGTGATTTTAATTTACATTTCCGTAGTGACTAATGGTGTTGGCCATCTTTTTGTGTGCTTACTTACAATTCCTATGTCTTCTTTGGTGAAGTATGTGCTCAAACCTTTCACTTATTTTTAAAAACTTAGGTTTTTATTATTGTTTTTGGTGTTTTTAAAAATATTCTGTGTAAAATTCCTTTATCAGATGTATGATTTACAAATATTTCCTTCCAATCTGTGGCTTGTTTCATTCTCTTAATAAATGTCTTTCAAAGAGCAGAAGTTCTTCATTTTGATGAAGCTCAATATATCAAATTTTTCTTTTGTAGATTGTACTTTCAGTGTTGTATTTAAGTAATTTTTACCTAACTCAATGTCACAAAGATTTTCTCCTGTTTTTCTTTCTAGAAATTTTATAGTTTTAAGTTTTACATTTAGGCCCATGATCTATTTTAAGTTAATCTTTTGCATATGGTGTGAGATTCGGTATAAGGCTCCTTTTTTTGTTGTTGTTTTTCTTGCATGTAGCTATCTAATTGTTCCAGCATTATGCGTTAAAAAGACTATCCCTTCTCCACGGAATTGCCTTTGTACCTGTGTCAAGATCAGTTGATCATATATGTTTGGGTATATTTCTGGACTCTCCATTTTGTTCCATTAGTATATTTGTCTATTTAAAAACCAGTACCACATTTGTCTTGATTACTATGACCTTATAATAAGTCTTGAAGTCAGGCAGTGTGAATACTCCAATTTTTTGCTTTTTTTCCAAAATCGTTTTGGTTCTTTGAGGTCCCTTGCATCTCCATATGAATTTTAGACTCAGACTGTCAATTTCTATAAAAAGCCTGCTAGGATATTGATTGGGATCAATATGGGGAGAACTAACAGTTTAAAAGTATTGAGTCTTCTCACCCATGAACAAGGTGTATCTCTCCATTTGCTTAGGGCTTCTTTAATTTCTCTCAGCAATATTTTGTGGTTTTCAGTCTACAGGTCTTTCAATTTCTTTTGTCAGACTCATCTCATATTTTTTGTTATTATAAATGGTATTTAAAAATTTTTAATTCCAACTGTTCATTATTAGTATTTAGAAATACAATTGATTTTTATATATTGATCTTATATAATCTTGGTAAACTTACTCATTAATTTTAGCAATTTTTTGTAGATTCTATAAAATTTTCTATATAGACTTTATGTTATGTGTGCATAAAGATAGTTTCACTTCTTTCTTTCCAGTGTGGATATCTTTTTCCACTTTCTTGCCTTGTTGCATTGGCTAGAACCTTCATGACAATGTCAAATAGAAATAGCAAGAGTGGACATCTTTACCTTGCTCCTGGCCTTAGGGGGAAAGCATAGGATCTTTTACCATTAAGTATGATGTCAGATGTAGGTCTCTGTAGATCTCTTTAGTCAGATTAAAAATGTTTCTTTATATTCCTAGTTTGGTGTGAGCTTTTATCAGATTTTGATGATGGACTTTGTCAAATACTTTTTCTGCATTGATTGAGATGATTGTATGGTGCATTGATTGATTTTCTAATGTTAAACCATTGTTGCATTCCTATCCCTGTCATGATGTATTATCCTTTTTTATATATTGTTGGGTTCAGTTTGTTAAAATTTAAGAATATTTGCATCTGTATTCATGAGGGACATTGATCTATAGTTTTTTTTTTTTCCCCTTGTGATGTATTTGCTTGGCTTGAGTATCTTTTTGATTTTGACAACATAGAATGAGTTGTGAAGTGTTCCCTTCTCTTTAATTTGTCTTAAATTGATATTCTTTCTTTTTTAAATGTTTGATAGAATTTGCTGGAAAGTAATTTTTTTTGTTGAAATGTTTTAACTAAAAATTCAAATTTTAAGATAGACATGTGGTCTTCAAGTTGTCTATTTCATCGGGAATAAACTTTGATAGTTGTGTCTTTCAATAAATTTGTCCATTTCACATAAGTTCTTGAATTTATTAGCGTAAACCTGTTCAAAATATTCCATTACTATTATTTTAGTATCTGTAGACTTTATAGTGCTGCCACCTCCCACATTCTTGATGTTGGTAATTTGTGTCTTTTCTCATTTTTTTCCTGATCAGTTTGGCTGGAGATTTATCAGTTTTGTTAATCTTTTCAAAGAACCAGGTTTCAATTTTATTGATTTTCTTGATTATTTCACTGTCTTCTATTCCATTGATTTGGACTTTGTCTTTCATTATTTCTTTTCTTCCTCTTATTTTGAGTTAATATGTTCTTCTTTCTCTAGAGAGTTAAGGTGGAAAATCAGGCCATTTATTTGAGAACTTTCCTGTTTTTCTAATAAATGCATTTGAGTGCCATACATTCCCCTCTATGTGTGTACTGCTTTAGCAGTGTTCTTCAAATTTGATATGCTGTATTTTCATTTCATTTGGTTAAAATATTTTCTAACTTCCCTTTTAATTTTATCTTTGACCCATGAGTTATTTACAAGTTTGGATTAAAATGTATAGGCAAATGGAAGGAGAGGGAATAGAATTGCAGAAAAAGAAATATTCTTTATTGAGTCCTTTTTGGGCTTAAAACATGGGCTAAGTGCTTTTACAACATTGACTCAACCACTGCAAAAACTCCATTTCTAAGATATGGAAAACTGGTGGCAAAGAAATTTATTAATAAGCTCAGGTTACACAAGAAGTGACAGATTTGGAATTAGACCCTTTGTCTGCCTGTCTCCAAACTCACACTATCTGTCTTCTTCCCACATTTGGGGTGAAAGGTAGCAAATCAGAATAATGGGAGAATATGCAAATCAAAGATTCTTGCCTTCCTAGAGTGAGCTTTGATACTGATTGCTAAGTAGGGCATTGTGACACCTAGACTCTGACCTTTTTATGGATTCACAAACCTTAAAGCTGATGGAAATGATAATTAATTTAGAGTTCATGTAAGTCACTGTGGTTGACTACAGCATCAAATGCAAAATTCTACCTCTCATCCACTGACTTATAGAGAACTGGTAGAGAATAGTGATCTACACCTGGAGAGCCACTTTGTGTGATGGTGGTGACCATGGGACTGAAGAACAGAGGCTGGAAGACAGATGGTGTTTCTTTTCATTAAGGCTCTGTTATTTCTATCATCTTTTTTACTGAGAAGCTGATCAAATCTTTCCAGTACCTTTCTTTTATTGGCATTACTGATGTAGATATTCCTGGTTAGAGATAAATGTTATCTCAATGTGGGGTAAAATGAAAATTCTATACTGAATTAAATCAGACAGAATAGAGGTGTGGAGGAGTTTATCAAGGAAAAATAATGCATCTGGGGCTCAGGCATCCCTCATGAAGAAAAGAGAACATCTGCAATGAAAAGACCAAAGGAAGAGAGACACTCATTGAATAACATATAGCAAAGAGTCTATCAAAGAACCTCAAAAAACTGGGAACTACCTACAACGTGTTTTCTTTGCCCAACTTGTAGAATTTCCATGTTGATGGTGTGTCAGTGCCCCTCATATCAGCACCCTGTGACCTGCTTTGTTTGCTCTTTGCTTGTTGTGTTTGCCCTTGGGGACACAGTTCCGATTAGGAAGAAGAGACTGCATACTACCCAGCCTAGCCTGTAAATATTTGTATAGTGTTTATGACAGATGTTTTCCTGTTATGAAGGAATCTGACCTTCATTAAAAATCTGGAACTTTTTAATGTGATGCCAAAACATCAGAAACAACAGCAGGGATTGCTGGTGATTTACACATATTTAAAAATGCAAATTCTTATTTGAACAAACTAGTAATTATCACAGCTATTATTATTTGGTGGGAAAGTGATCATAGGGTAGAATATAACCACAGTTCCTTTTTCTTTGCTCTAATCACCATACTATTTCACCCAGCATTCTGCAAGATGGGTCATTTAATGTTCTCACTTCATAAATCAAAAATGTGGCTTTTCCTTACATCCCTTGAAGTGTTCTTACTGATGTTTGGAACACCAGTTAAGCCACATACAAATAACCCTCAATATCTAGCTTATGTTATTTCTCATAACCATTTTTCATCAAGATGATATAAATGTATAACACAGGAAAAACTGCATAAAAGTATAAAGAAAAAAATACAATACAATGAAAAGATTAAGTCACTTTAATTTCCCAGAGGTGCAGTAACTTCTTTTAAGCTGAGGCATATGCACTTAGACTCACCCACTTAGCTGATATTTTGCCTCCTTATAATTGTTGGGATTTGGAGCCACCATGAAGTGTGTTTGCCAGAAAAAAAGATACATGATGTTCTTCAGGGTTTCTGGAATGCAGAAGATATAAACTGTAGAAACCATGTGCACGGGGTCACAATAGAATTCATGTATGTTGTAGACCCAGGAAAAGAAAGCCAGAGTGGTGTGACCAAGAACCCACCCAGGTGCATTCATTACCCATATTTTACCACTGGTCAGTTCTGGAGCTCAGGGTCTCAGTTCCGTACCTGAGGTTATCAGCATTCTGAGAAGGGACCCCATTCATAATGGGACTTAAAAGAACAATATGCATGAAAATGTTATAATATCAGAATGCCAATTCATTACTTTACATTTTTAAAGTATGACATATAAGTAGAAACACTCAAAGTCCTAATGCACAATGTAATCTTTGGTTGATAATCAGGGCGAAAATAGGGAATATCAGGATTGAATAAGGAATAACACTATGTACCCATCATCTCTCTGCAGAGTTGGTTTAGAAATCTGTAGTTCAGGCTTCCCCTTATATTTGTATGATACCTGGACTAGCATTGTTGAATTTTGCCCTAGAGCTTCCCATTTTCTGTTTCCCCAGAAGATAGGGCCATTTTTTATTGCTGTGTTCTTCAGAACATGAATGTTTCATTCAGGTTACAGTTAAATCTTGCCTGGCTTGGGAGTCATTCACTCAAGGGACTGTGAACATCCTTGTTGTGATCCATTGTGGGTGGATGGGAGTTTTTAATCTCAGCAGATGATATTATTTCCTCACTTCCAATTTCTTGGAAATTGGGAACTCATTAAAACCTGCAACACTTGCAAAGAAAGCAACAAAACCTGTTTCCAGAGATACTTTGTATTCTTCGACTGAACATACCTGCATGTCACTTTTTCAGTAAAATTAACAGTTGACTAATATTCACCATTAATAAAAGTTCTGAAGAGTCTTGCAAGGGACAGGCATGTGTCTAAAAGAAACTGTCACACATCTGCTCAAGGGGCCATGGACTATGTTCACAGCAGCAGAGTTTGTTACAACAAAAATTGGAAACAACTTAAATATCTACCAAAAGAGGAATGGATAAAGCAGTTGTCATATATTCAAAGAAAACCAACAATTAAAAAAAGTTAATTAGCACTCATGTATTAATATAGATATATCTAGAAAATTAATGAGGAAGAAAAGTAAGTCACAGAAAGCCATGTACAGTATGAGACCTTTTCTGCATTTTTAAAACTCTCAGAACAATGCCATAATTAGATTATGGAAGCATACATGTGTTGTTTAAAAAAAATGTTTAAGTATACCCAACAATTTCTCCAAATTGTGGCTTCTTCTGGGAAACTAGGGAAGGGAATAGGACTGGGGTGGGCTAAGAAGGGCAATTAAACTCTATCTGCAAAGTTTCATTTCTTCAAAAAATCTGGTGAAATATAGAAAATATGAATAGTTACATAAATCTAGGTGGCAAGTACATAGGTTATTATTATACTCATTCTTCTATGTTCTCTGTTTTTAAATTTTCCATAATAAAAGTTTAAAAAGGAAAAGGAATTTATATGGCCTGGAAAAACTGATCACAGAAAAATATGTACTGCTCGATACGATTTATGAAAAACGTGAATATAGATATGTATATTCATATGTAAGTGTATATCTAAAGTTGTAAATGCACAGAATAAGGTAGGAGTGACAAATCACCAAGTGGTTACTTGTAGTTACCTACTGGCAAGAGAGAAATGGGTGAAGGCTGTGGGTAAAGGGGTACTTTCACTTTTTTTGAACTCTATATACATCTCTAATTTTATAAAATGTATACGAAGCATGTGTTGACATACTACATCATAATTTAAAAATTAAAATGCAAATCCACCTTCCTTCTAAGAAAACAAGGAACAAAAACAACAGCAATTCATACATCTTCCAAGGTTGTCAGACTCTCTCTAAGGAATTGCAGGAATTTATTTATTATTTATACAGTTATTTATGGAATTTTATTATTTTTTATACAGCACTTTCTTATTAGTTATCTATTTTATACGTATTAGTGTATATATGTTAAACGCAATCTAGGAATTCATCCCATCACCACTACCCCCCATTTCCCACCTTGATGTCCATATGTTTGCTGTCTACATCTGTGTCTCTATTTCTGCCTGGCAAACTGGTTCATCGGTGCCATGTTTCTAGATTCTACATATACGTGTTAATAAACAATATTTCTTTTTCTCTTTCTGACATACTTCACTCTGTATGACAGTCTCTAGATCCATCCATGTCTCTACAAATGACCCAGTTTCATTCCTTTTATGGCTGAGTAATATTCCATTGTATATATGTACCACATCATCTTTATCCATTCGTCTGTCGATGGGCATTTAGGTTACTTCCATGACCTGGATATTGTAAATAGTGCTGCAATGAGCATTGGGGTGCATGTGTCTTTTTGAATTATGGTTTTCTCTGGGTATATGCCCAGTACTGGGATTGCTGGATCATATGGTAATTCTATTTTTAGTTTTTTAAGGAACCTCCATACTGTTCTCCATAATGGTGTATCAATTTACATTCCCACCAACAGTGCAAGAGAGTTCCCTTACTCCACACCCTCTCCAGCATTTGTTGTTTGTAGATTTTCTGATGATACCCATTCTAACTGGTGTGAGTTGATACCTCATTGTAGTTTTGATTTGCATTTCTCTAATAATTCATGATGTTGAGCAGCTTTTCATGTGCTTCTTGGCCATCTGTATGTCTTCTTTGGAGAAATGTCTAGTTAGGTCTTCTGCCCATTTTTTGATTGGGTTGTTTGTTTCTTTAATATTGAGGTACATGAGCCATTTATATATTTTGGAGATTAATCCTTTGTCCGTTGATTTGTTTGTAAATATTTTCTCCCATTCTGAGGGTTGTCTTTTGTCTTGTTTGTAGTTTCCTTTGCTTTGGAAAAGCTTTTAAGTTTCATTGGTCCCATTTGTTTATTTTTGTTTTTATTCCCATTACTCTAGGAGGTGGATCAAAAAAGATCTTGCTGTGATTTATGTCAAAGACGGTTCTTCCTATGTTTTCCTCTAAGAGTTTTATAGTGTTTGGTCTCACATTTAGGTCTCTAATCCATTTTGAGGTTATTTTTGTGTATGGTGCTAGGGAGTGTTCTAATTTCATTCTTTTACATGTAGCTGTCCAGTTTTCCCAGCACCACTTATTAAAGAGACTGTCTTTTCTCCACTGTATATTTCTCCTTTTTCATAGATTAGTTGACCATAGGTGCATGGGTTTATCTCTGGGCTTTCTATCTTGTTCCATTGGTCTATATTTCTGTTTTTGTGCCACTACCATATTGTCTTGATTACTGTAGCTTAGTAATATAGTCTGAAGTCAGGGAGTCTGATTCCTCCAGTTTCGTTTTTTTCCCTCAAGACTGTTTTGGCTATTTGGGGTCTTTTGTGTCTCCATACAAATATTAAGATTTTTTGTTCTAGTTCTGTAAAAAATGCCATTGGTAATTTGATAGGAATTTCATTGAATCTGTAGATAGCTTTGGGTAGTATACTCATTTTCACAATATTGATTCTTCCAATCTAAGAACATGGTATATTTCTCCATCTGTTT
This sequence comes from Mesoplodon bidens, assembly GCF_964165515.1. Taxonomy (NCBI): domain Eukaryota; kingdom Metazoa; phylum Chordata; class Mammalia; order Artiodactyla; family Ziphiidae; genus Mesoplodon; species Mesoplodon bidens. The sequence goes on along the minus strand of NC_138162.1, from coordinate 41,878,387 downwards.
GTATCATCTTTAATTTCTTTCATCAATGTCTTATAGATTTCTGCATACAGGTTTTTTGTCTCTCTAAGTGGGTTTATTCCTAGGTATTTTATTCTTTTTGTTGCAGTGGTAAATGGGAGTGTTTCCTTTTTCTCTTTCAGATTTTTCATCATTAGTGTATAAGAATGCAAATGATTTCTGTGCATTAAGTTTGTATCCTTCAACATTACCAAGTTCATTGATTAGCTCTAGTAGTTTTCTGGTGGCATCTTTAGGATTCTCTATGTATAGTATCATGTCATCTGCAAACAGTGACAGTTTTACTGCTTTTCCAATTTGTATTCCTTTTATTTCTTTTTCTTCTCTGATTGCTGTGGCTAGGACTTCCAATCTTTGGTGAATAATAGTGGTGAGAGTGGGCAACCTTCTCTTGTTCCTGATCTTAGTGGAAATGGTTTCAGTTTTTCACCATTGAGAACGATGTTGGCTGTGGGTTTGTAATATATGGCCTTTAATACGTTGAGGTAAGTTCCCTCTATGCTTAGTTTCTGTAGGGTTTTTATCATAAATCGGTGGTGAATTTTGTCAAAAAGATTTTTCTGTATCTATTGAGACGATCATATGGTTTTTATCCTTCAATTTGTTAATATGGTGTATTACATTGATTGATTTGCATATATTGAAGAATCCTTGCATCCCTGTGATAAGGCCCACTTGATCATGGTGTATGATTCTTTTAATGTGTTGTTGGATTCTGTTTGCTAGTATTTTGTTGAGGATTTTTCTGTCAATATTCATCAGTGTTATTGGTCCGTAATTTTCTTTTTTTGTAGTATCTTTGTCTGCTTTTGGTATCAGGGTAACAGTGGTCTCATAGAATGAGTTTGGGAGTGTTCCTTCCTCTGCAATTTTTTGGAAGAGTTTGAGAAGGATGGGTGTTAGCTCTTCCCTAAATGTTTGACAGAATTTACCTATAAAGCCATCTGGGCCTGGACTTTTGTTTGTTGGAAGATTTTTAATCACAGTCTCAAGTTCTTTACTTCTAATTGATCTGTCTATATTTTCTATTTCTTCCTGGTTCAGTCTTGGAAAGTTATACTTTTCTAAGAATTTGTCCATTTCTTTAGGTTTTCCATTTTATTGGCATAGGGTTGCTTGTAGTAGTCTCTTAAGATGCTTTGTATTTCTGCGGTGTCTGTTGTAACTTGTCTTTTTCATTTCTAATTTTATTGATTTTAGTCCTCTCCCTGTTTTTCTTGATGAGTCTAGCTAGTGCTTTATCAATTTTGTTTATCTTCTCAAAGAACCAGCTTTTAGTTTTATTGATCTTTACTATTGTTTTCTTTGTTTCTATTTCATTTATTTCTGCTCTGATCTTTATGATTTCTTTCCTTCTGCTAACTTTGTGTTTTGTTTGATCTTCTTTCTCTAGTTACTTTAGGTGTAAGTTTAGGTTGTTTATTTGAGATTTTTCTTGTTTCTTGAGGTAAGCTTGTATTGCTATAAACTTCCCTCTTAGAACTGCTTTTGCTGCATCCCATAGGTTTTGGATCATTGTGTTTTCATTGTAATTTGTCTGTAGGTATTTTTTGATTTCCTCTTTGATTTCTTCAGTGATCTCTTGGTTATTTAGTAATGTATTGTTTAGCCTCCATGCGTTTTTGTTTTTTAGGTTTTCTTCCCTGTAATTGATTTCTAATCTCATAGCATTGTGGTCAGAAAGGACGCTTGATATGATTCCAGTTTTCTTAAATTTACTGAAGATTGATTTGTGACCCAAGATGTGATCTATCCTGGAGAATCTTCCATGTGCACTTGAGAAGAAAGTGTAATCTGCTGTTTTTGGATGGAATATCCTATAAATATCATTTAAATCTATCTGGCCTATTGTGTCATTTAAAGCTTGTGTTTCCTTTTTAATTTTCTGTTTGGATGATCTGTCCATTGGTGTAAGTGAGGTGTTAGAGTCCCCCACTATTATTGTGTTACTGTTGATTTCCTATTTTATAGCTGTTAGCAGTTGCCTTATGTATTGATGTGCTCCTATGTTGAGTGCATATATATTTATAATTGTTATATCTTCTTCTTGGGTTGATCCCTTGATCATTATGTAGTGTCCTTCCTTGTCTCTTGTAACATTCTTTATTTTAAAGTCTATTTTATCTGATATGAGTATTGGTACTCTAGATTTCTTTTGATTTCCATTTGCATGGAATATCTTTTTCCATCCCCTCACTTTCAGTCTGTATGTGTACCTAGGTCTGAAATGGGTCTCTTGTAGACAGCATATATATGGGTCTTCTTTTTGTATACATTCAGTGAGGCTGTGTCTTTTCATTGGAGCATTTAATCCATTCACGTTTAAGGTAATTATCGATATGTATGTTCCTATTACCATTTTCTTAATATTTTTGGGTTTGTTTTTGTAGGTCTTTTTCTTCTCTTGTGTTTCCCACTTAGAGATGTTCCTTTAGCATTTGTGGTAGAGCTGGTTTGGTGGTGTTGAATTCTCTTAACTTTTGCTCGTATGCAAAGCTTTTGATTTCTCCTTTGAATCTGAATGAGATCCTTGAGGGTGGAGTAATCTTGGTTGTATGTTCTTCCCTTTCATCACTTTAAATATATAGTGCCACTGTCTTCTGGCTTTTAGAGTTTCTCCTGAGAAATCAGCTCTTAACCTTATGGGAGTTCCGTTGTATGTTACTTGTCATTTTTCCCTTGTTGCTTTCAATAATTTTTATTTGTCTTTAATTTTTATCAATTTGATTACTATGTGTCTTGGTGTGTTCCTCTTTGGGTTTAGCCTGCCTGGGACTCTCTGTGTTTCCTGGGCTTGGGTGGCTATTTCCTTTCCCATGTTAGGGAAGTTTTCTACTATAATCTCTTCAAATATTTTCTTGAGTCCGTTTTCTCTCTCTTCTCCTTCTGGGACCCATATAAATCGAATGTTGGTGCATTTAATTTTGTTCCAGAGGTCTCTTAGGCTGTCTTCCTTTCTTTTTGTTCTGCTTTCTTTATTCTGTTCCACTGCTGTGAATTCCACCATTCTCTTTTCCAGGTCACTTACACATTCTTCTGCCTCAGTTATTCTGCTACTGATTCCTTCTAGTGTATTTTTCATTTCAGTTATTGAATTGTTCATCACTGTTTGTTTGTTCTTTCATTCTTCTAGGTCTTTGTTAAACATTTCTTGCATCTTCTCAATCTTTGCCTCCATTCTTTTTCTGAGGTCCTGGATCATCTTCACTATTTTTATTCTGAATTCTTTTTCTGGAAGGTTGCCTATCTCCACTTCATGTAGTCTTTTTTCTGGGGTTTTATCTTGTTTCTTCATCTGGTACATAATCCTCTGCCTTTTCGTTTTGCCTATCTTTCTGTGAATGTGGTTTTCATTTCACAGGCTGTAGGATTGTAGTTCTTCCTGCTTCTGCTGTCTGTCCTCTGGTGGATGAGGCTGTCTAAGAGACTTGTGGAAGCTTTCTTATGGGAGGGACTGGTGGTGGATAGCACTGGGTGTTTCTCTGTTGGGCAGAGCTCAGTAAAACTTTAAACTACTTGTCTGCTGATTGGTGGGGCTGAGTTCCTTCTCTGTTGGTTGTTTGGCCTGAGGCAGCCCAGCACTGGATACTACAAGCTCTTTGTTGGGGTTAATGGCAGAGTCCAGGAGGGCTCACACCAAGGAGTAGTCCCCAGAATCTCTGCTACCATTGTGCTTGTCCCTGCCATGAGCCACAGCTGCCCCCCACCTCTGCAGGAGACACTCCAACACTAGCAGGTAGCTCTGGTTCAGTCTCCTATGGAGTCAGTGCTCCTTCCCCCTGGGTCCTGATGTGCACACTACTTTGTGTGTGCCCTGCAAGAGTGGAGTCTCTGTTTTCCTTAGTCCTGTTGAAATCCTGCCATCAAATCCTCCTAGCCTTCAAATTGTGATTCACTGGGAATTCCTTCTCCCTTTTCTGGACCCCCAGGTTGGGAAGCCTTATGTGGGGCTCAGAACCTTCACTCCAGTGGGTGGACTTCTGTGGTATAATTGTTCTCCAGTTTGTGAGTCACCTACCCAGCAGTTATGGGATTTGATTTTATTGTGATTGTGCCCCACCTACCATCTCATTGCAGCTTCTCCTTTGTCTTTGGATGTGGGGTATCTTTTTTTGTGAGTTCTAGTGCCTTCCTGTCTATAATTGTTCAGCAGTTAGTTGTGATTCTGGTGCTCTTGCAAGAGGGAATGAGCACACATCCTACTCTGCCATCTTGAACCAATTTAAATTCCAGGAATTTAAATGAAACCAATTCTTCCCAGATCATGAAGATCTGTATTTTTCACTCCCAAGACCCCCAAATAAAGGCCAAGGTAACACTGTCCCAATGGCTATTCCTGGGGATGGGAAAGTTGAAGAGACTGTGGGTCCAATCAGGGACAAACCAACAAGGGCACAGGGAAAGACTGGAGGAGACTCTAGTTCAGGGTCAAGTAGTGTCTCCAAAGCCACCTGAAGGCCCTGGGCCCCTATGACTGAGTACAGTGTTCTAATATAATTCCTGAGAGAGTGCAGGACTATATTCTTGCAACATGGGATGTCTTCTCACTTCACTTCCCTCCTTAATCCCCTAATCTCTTGGCTTGATTATTGTACCCACCTATCTGGTGAGACCCCAACCTCTGTTCCTGGGCTCCTGGCCCCCGTGGTGTAGGGATGGTGGATGACATGAGGCTGCACAGCTGCACACAGGCCATACTGTCTCCAACCTAGACTCAGTCTGGCCCCTAGCACTGCTCAGGATGTCACCGTATTACTAATGTTGTAGTGCTTTCACACCTCTGTAGTTGTTATTTTAAACTTTCTGTACACCCTTCGAGTCGTATCCCTCAACAGATGCTCTCAATTCTTTCTTTTCAGAGAAAAGAAAAGACACTAGGCAAGCAGCCCTCAATTTCTAGCAGCACGTTAAATTCATCTGCCCTGTGTCCATAGTGCCCACCCATCTCTCCTTGTGCCGTGGTTCATCCGTCCACTGGTGCCCCTGGGCCATCCTTCCATCACATTAGCAGCCCCATATCATCAGCTGTCTCTCCTCTGACTTGTGTCTTCAACATTTCCCTCTCTGCTTTCAGCAGCACTGAAACACACTCATATCTCTCATCTTTGACTAAGAGATCCTCCTTTAACCTCATTCACCTCCACCTGGAACTTTTTCTTCATCTTCACAACAAGACTTTCTGAACCACACTGGTTCTCTCCCCCAGGTTACCTGGTCCTGCTTTGTCTTAATGCTGCACCTCAGTCCTGCTGCTTGTACTAGTCAGAAACCATGGGTATCCCTTTCCTCACTGATTCTTCTCACCCTGCCCCTCTTCAAGCCCCTTCATCCTTTCAAAGGAAATCCATCTTTTATTGTGCTTTGCCATCTTTGAAGCTGCAGGCTAGGCCCTACATTTATTACTGATGTTTATGGCAGTGCCCAGAGGCAGTTTGGTCACCTATACTGAGAGCTGGGGGTGGTTTCCTCACTAGCTACCTCAGAAAAAAGCTCATCTGGAAAAAGGTGACAATTTTCTACTAAAGACTAATAGCCTGGTTTCATAAAAAGAAAGCTGAATTCTGCCTTTGAACATGACTTTGACTATCTTTCTTGTGAAATAATAATCTTGGCGTTTTTCTTCAAAGGAACTTTGAGTCGCTCCAGAGCCCAAGCATCTGGTCCTCAAATGTTGATCCTGATGGAAGGCTTCTCTGAGGTTACAATGTATCTTGTTTGTCACAGCATCATAACCCTTCTCTGAATGTGTCCTGTAGTCTAACTCGTTGTTTACAGGTCTAGCTCCTCTGTCAGATTGCAAGAGGGACCATCTCTTCACGCCATTATCTTGCTATGCATTGGCAATGGTTTCATACCTTGAGACAATGGGGGAGGGGCTTACTCTGGATTGTGTCATAATTAGGGTTTGTGACTGGACAAATCTGGATTCAGATCCCATCTCCATTACTGACTAATTATATAATTTTGGCAAGGAACTAATTTCCCTAAGTCTCAGCTTTCTAATTAAGAGAGAAATAATTTCTACTTTAGAGATTGGTGTTAAGAGTATTTTGTCCACAGTAAATGCCAGAAAAATAATAGCTATTATTTAGTATGTCTATTATGATTAGTTGGTACACAATAGGGTTAGGGTCAGTGTATAACTTTGTGATACCGTCTTTAGTTTCCATGAAGGAGGAAAATGGTTGTATCTTCTGAGGTTTCAGTTGGGGTATCCCACAATTGCCCTATAGGGTGAGATCTTGTCATACATCAACTTAATCTGTGTTATCTGATCATGTGCTGAAGCTTTAGCATAACCAATCTCTATACCTTCCAACTGCAAACCGCTCTTTGGAAGGAAAAAATGTGCCCTTGCCGACAGTTCTATGGCCATGTAACAGGAGACCTTGGTTCAACTCTAGTGGTAGGTGGGGGGAGGTTGCTTTGGGATGTTGGACATTTAAAGGATCCCAGGATGAACAGAAATATCATCTGGAGAACAAATTTTCTGTCCTCCCACTGATTTGCTTGCCTTTCTTTTTCTTTTCTTTTTTGTTTTTGGTGCAGGAGAGAGAATAAAAGGAATAAAGGAGAAAAGACCTAAAAAATGTGGATTCTCTTTGAAGGTCCCCAGAAGCAAATCCCCTAATTTCTGGGTTGGGATGGGATCACATTCCACTCATCAGTGGGCCATTGGTGCTCACTGGATAACAGCTGCTCAAGCGGGTAGAGTGAGGGTGAGGGGCAGGGGCAGGTGCTGTAAAAAGAAAACAATATTCTGCTGTTATAGCCTGGCCCCTGTCTCTACAGCTGGGAGAAATGCTAGGAAATTGGATCCTAGGCTGTTCAATTTTACAGAATAAGAAAATTAAAAAACAAACAAACCCTGAGAACTACAGAAGTCTGGAACATTTTCGAGTTTAAAAACCTTAAAGTTTAAAAATTAAACATTTAAAAAAACTGTTATCAACTGTCACCACTGTTTAACAAAAGAAAGAAGAATTTTAATACCAAAAATGAAGTAAAAATATATCCTTGGAATAAAAGAAACTCCTTTGCAGAAAATGTAGTTTCAACCTTGTTCTTTTTTTCCTCTTTCTCCATCCATCCATCCACCTATCCATCCATCCAACCTTCTAGTTATTTAGTTATTGTATGTCTCCCTAAATATTTAAATGATACTATGCTGATTTTCCCTATTTCTCTGTGGATCTTTCATTATGAGCTAGGTCCAGTCCTCAGAAAAGGAGTTTAGAACCCTGCCTTGGAGGTTATCTACTACAAGATTTAGTTTAAAGATGAATATTCTCAAACACAGCAATTAAGTGACTAGATCCTTATGGTTGTACAGCTAGTGGCAGATCAGAGTTGGGGCCAGTCATCAGATTCCTGGTCTTAAAATCAAATGCTACTGCCTGTCTCATCATTATGTCATCAGCAAAGGGCACAGTCAGCATTCAGGTATTTGTTGCAATGGGGTTCTTATGCATTGGTCACCACCCAGAAACTCAGGGTGGCCGCTTCAGACACTGTCTTCTGTTACATCCCCAGTCCTGTCTTCACTGATCACAGTCCTTTTCCTGCTTGACCTCCCATGACATTGGCTCTGTGGGTTGTGTGCCCCCACATTGCCAGTGCCCAGTCCCAAGATGGGGGAGGCAGGCACTGCTTGCTGCTCCCTTTCCTCCATCCCTTGGAGATACCAAGTCTTCCCAATTCCATCTCTGAAATGACTCTTCTATCTTGTTATTCCTCCCTTGCCCCAAAGATCTCATTCAGTCCTTCATCATTTCCTCTTCAGAATTGTTGCAGCAGTCTCCTCATTGGTCCTCCTAGCTGCAGATTCTCTTTTTCTATTTATTCTCTGAAATAAAATATCAAAAACAAATAGTAACAAGAAAATAATAACAGCAACAGTAAACTGTAATGACTCCAGTTGCTTCCACTAGCAAATTCTCTCCCTGCTCTCATCTCTGAGCACCATGTCTGAGCTTCACCCAGTTACTGGCCATTCCAGGCCATGTGCTTCTTAACCTTTGGTCATGCCATTCCTTTGACCTGGAATGCCCTTCTTCTCATTCTCTGTTTTAAAAGCTCCCACCCTACCTTAATGCTCACTTCAAATGTCACTCCTAATGCCACTCCATTTCTCCCTTCTCCAGCAAAATTAGTTTCTCTCTCCTCTATGTCCCTATAACCCTTAGCCCACCTCTATCCTTGAGTGAATAACAGGGGATGTCATGGCTGGTTGTGTATTCCTCCTCCTCAATAAATTGTGAGCTCACTGAAGCAATGTTTGGGGCCTTCTCCATCGCTGTATCCCTCCCAGCATCTAGTTCTGCACCTGGCTCCAAGTGAGCATTTGACTAAAATGTGTTGAATGAGTGAATGAGAGGTCTAACCTCATCTCTTTTAGGAAGTACAGAAACAGAACTGGGAGGATCTATAGGCTGGATTCAATGTCTGGATATTTAAGAATTGAGTGGGAAGAGATTTGAAGTGAGAAACTTGGTTGGGTATTGGGGGGAATGTTCCCAGGCTAGAGCTTTCTTTCTGGCAGTTAAAATATGGAAAATCTTCACTCTGGGAATGAAGCAACTTCTTGTCAGTGGGGTCAAAATATTCACACAGATTTATTATAGGTTGAAAGATTCTGAGACAATCCACTTTAATCCTACACCTGTCTGTAGGATTTGTATTAAATTAAAATTAATAATTAATAATGAATGAATTTTGATATCAAAAGACTTTGATTTTATTTTCAAACAAGTGTTAAAGAATAACTAAGAGTGAGACATTTTGATACCATTTAACTGGGGTGACCATGCACACTGTGAAGAGATCCAGGGGACTTTGCACAGTTTCGGGAGGCAAGGTGGGAAAGTGGGTCTGTCTACCTCTGTAAATTATTCTTTTGTAATCTGACATCTTGAGCAGCTTTCGATATAATGCCCTTAAAAATCAAAGCCAAACACTCCAATGGAAAGTAGTAGAAGACCTGAGCTCTAGTATCTGATACCTAAGTGTGGTTGGGTCACTTAAATTCCATTAGCTTCAATACCCTCTGTAAAATGGGAATAATGACACAGCACATCCCTCACAGGATTATTCTGATAACATAATAAGATAACATATGAAACATAACTAGCTAGAACCTGCAACATAGTGGGTCCTCAATAAATATTATGTTAATTCCTTTTTAAAATAGATAAAACAACTTGGATAAAAGTTACAGGGAAACATCTGAAGGTCATAAGCAACCTTGGGTTGAGTTAAACAGCAATGTTGGCAGAAAGGACATGCTACTCTCCAGGCCTGGTCTGTAAAATCCTCCCTCATAGATGGGCTTCTCTTCCCCATCTGCCAGCCAGATAGAAAGGATCCAACAGAGGAGTCAGAGGCTGTAGAAGATGGCAAGATGTGGACAGCCTCGGTCCCTGAGTCACTTTGTGGAAGGCAGCCTGCTGAACTGTTATGAGCGTGAGAAACAAATTTCTATCTTTTAAGCCACTGAGACATGGGTTGGTTGGTTACAGCAGCTAGCCTACCCTGACCAAGGGAGTCCTGAAAATATCACTGTTCTGATGCTCTGCACTTACCAGACTCTTAACAGAATATTTATTTCCTGTTTTGATATTTGTGATCCAAAAAGGCAAGAAGAAGCTGGAGAAAGATGAGAGAAAATTAGTCACGTATTAGAAAAAAATGATGGCAAACTTGTCCTTACAGAGATTTAATTTAGAAACAGGGCTGAGGGCAACTTTGTTTTTTCAGCTTTAGAATACTGTATTTATTGTATTGTGCCTTTATTTAAATTTTGTGATAAAGCTATCAAAGCTTTTTCTCTTTTTCTTTAAATTTTTTAATATGAAGTATAGTTGAAGTACAATATTATATGTTACAGGTGTACAATATTGTACAGGTGTACAATACATTCACAATTTTTAAAGGTTATACTCCGTATATAGTTATTATAAAGTATTGGCTATATTCCCTATGTTGTACAAGAGGGCAACTTTATTATACAAGTCCCTTCCCATTCCAGTGTATGTAGACTTATATCTGGGCACCTGTTCTGAGTCTGTGTCAGTGGTTCTCAACTCTGGCTGCACATTAGAATCACCTGGAAGCTTTTAAAACTGTATCCCCAGACCAATTCAGCTGTAATCATAGTTCTAGAAGTGCATATGCATTTGAGAACCATTGATTTATGTAAATCACAGGCCACTTTTTATGACTTAGATGTTCAGAGTCATAATATCAAATAGACATTGGCTTGGAGAGCCAGACACACTAGAAAACTCCTTGGCAGAAGTGGATTGTAGAAAGGGTTTGGATTTGGGAGCCAAACGAACCTGGCTTGAAACCAGGTTTGCTTGGTTGATCACTAGCTGATGGCCTTGAGGGAGTTACTTCAATGCTTTTGACCCTCTGTTTCCTCATCTATAAAATGGGGATTTGACAGTATAACCTACAGTGTTGTGAGGAGAAAAATGAGCTAAATTCTGTACAGCTGGAAATAGAGTAGATACTCAACAAGTGGTACTTATTATCATGCCCAGTGTTTATAAACAAAGAATGTCAAATTTACAAGCACCACATTAAAACTGCTGAAGAAAGATATCCTGAAAAGATTCTAGACAATAAGCAATGGTAAATTGTGATTAACTGAACAGTGTTCATCATGATTATTTTAGGATATATAAAGTACTGTTGACGTTATCTTTACAGAGTGTCTTATCTTTATTGCTTTAGTTTAATGGATATAAAAATGTTTATAAGGATCACTAGTGACACTGGTCTGCAAACCCTATTTTTCCACACACTCCTGACTTACTCAATTTGAGGACTAAATACTGCACTTTTTTGCATAATGAAATAGTTTTTAAGATGAGGGTTAACCTAATCAGTCAGCTCTTATAAAGCAGGTCTTTGAAATATATAGTGATAGACCCTGATGAGGATCAGAAAGAGAAGGGAGACCCTGACCCTGTGTTCCAGAAGCTTACAGCCTCCGGGGACTGGTGTTGTTGTTGTTGATGCCCTGGTTGCTCTTTTGCTTAGTTTTATGTCATTACAAAAATAGCAGCCAAGGATGCAAATCAGTATGATCAGCGCCAAAAGAGAGGTGCAGAACGTAGGCATGGCAGATGTCAGAGAAAGACGTGTTCGTTTTCGTTTTGATGATTGGAGAGATTTCCCAAAGGAAATAGCCCAGGGTTCACATGGATCAGGGGATTAGGAAGATTCCACTCTTGGAAAACGAGTCGGTGAAGGAATGGCCCATGCATGTCTGGAGGACAGAAGTAGAATCAGTTTGCCGGCAGTCTAGGGAGGGTTAACATGGGGGACACAGTAGGAGATGAGGCTAGTCAGGCCATGTGGGCCAGCTTGTCGAGGATACTGAATTCCAGACTTCTCGTTTGCTACATGCCACATCTTCACAGTCCATGCAAGGTCCTATATTGCTTCATTTCTTCCTTTTTATCCCCATTCTGTACTCCCATTCTGCCCCCTCACTCCAACCGTATACAATACATACAACTAAAATGTATTTTTACAAAACAGGACTGGTGATATTGTAGCAGGTACTTTAATTTCTGAACATGGTATTATATGTCTCATTCTGATTCATATTTTTTTCGCTCAGTAATACCATCTTAGGACCCATCAGTATTGCTACAGGCCCATCACAAATATCGCTTCCAAATGCTGGATAGTATCCTATGCTGTGCACCCACCACATTTTACCATCCACTGCCCCAGTGATGGATGCCTAACTTGGCTCTGCTTACTTGTCACAACCTTCTTACATGACCTGTGTGAGAACTTCTTTGAGATACATACTCAGGAAATTAATGGCTGGGTCATGAGTATGCAACTACTTCATTTAAGTCAATTGTGCTAGATTGCTTTCCAGGACGGCTGCACCAGCCCACTCAGCCTTCAGCAGGATATGGCACTCCTGTACACTCACATCTCCACTAACACTTGGTGACATCCAGCCTTCTAATCGTTGCCAGTCTTACAGATGTTAAGTGATAAAATAGCGTTGTTTTATTTTGCCTTCACTGATCACTAATGAGTTTGGACATCTTCATATGCTTAATAGCCCTCTGGATTTCCTCTTCTGTAAACTATCTATTCATATCCTTTCTCTGTTGTTTTTCAGGTTGCTGTCTTTTTCCAAAAACCAGTTCTTTGCATAATATAGGCTAGATCCTTGCTACTCAAAGTATGGCCTCTGGTTCAGCAGCATCAGCATTATGTATTAGATATGAAGAATCTCAGGTCCCACCCTAGACCTACCACATCACAACCTGCATTTTGACAGGATCCCCATGAGGATATGTACATTGAAGCTTGAGAAACATTGGTCTATATCTATGCCGTCCAATATGGTAGCCACCTGCCTATTTAATTTCATTCATTAAAATTAAATTTAAAAATAGTAATTTAAAAATTTAATTAATCTAAGTGTGCAGTTCTTCATTCACCCTAGCCACATTTGGCTATTGACTACTGCACTGGGCAGTGCAGATACAGAACATTGCCATCACTGTAGAAAGTTCTGTTGAACAGCACTGGTAATTAAAAAAAAAAAAAAAACCTTGCCAGATTTTTACATTGGAAATCATTTGTTCAGTTTTTATTTTTTCCTCTCTAAGCTGTGGTGAGAAGCCTGAGGGGTGGGGGAGAAAATTAATGACAGTGGAGTTTGGTGTTTGTATGGAGGGCTCATGGGTTGGAGGGAAACAGCACTAGGTGTGAGGGGCCCTGGATGAGGAGTGTTTGCTCTATCCACCTTTATCAGGAGAGTGAAATTCTGGGATGCATGACTGAATGAAGCTGTGGAATCCCTACTTATAGGTAGAGTCAATGAGAAAGGGGACAGCAGGATGACGGACGGGGGAAGCATATATTTTGAGCATGTCCTATGAGCTTGACTCTGTGCTAGGCAATCTATTCACCTGTTTCTTCTTTTCACAGCTCTGAGGGGTCACCAGCTATCCCCATCCCACCTATGAGACCACTGAGGCTCACAGGCCTTAAAACTGTGACTGGTTCCAAGTGCTATTCCTTTCCCACTGAACTATTAATTCTAGATATTTGGGAGATCATCTGATGACATGGACGTGGACCTGATGATCACTCTAACTCCTTTCCATGTGTCTACATGAACACGCTCAGCTCAGAAAGAAATTTACTTGGGATGAGATAAAATTGCAGGGATCTAAGACTTTGAAAGTTTCATCAGCTGACCAGCCCCTTTATAGCACTTCTCTCAAAGCTGCCCAGATGGAAGGCAAATTTAGTGTTCTATCATCACATGGTGCTGTCATTCTGGAAGTCCTTGGTGCTTCCACCAGGTCACTTAGTGTGGTAATGTGACCCTCCATAGGCCCCAGAAGGTGGTGGGTTTGAAAGCAGATGCATGTGAATTATGACACCAGACAATTAGAACCGTAGGGAGAGCTCCAAATCGCTATTTTTTTTAAGTTCCTATAGGACATGATATAATGAAACTTATCCTAAAGATTGAATGCATATCCACAGGAAGGCTCCCTTTCTATTAGCAAGGCTTTAGCCACAAGATGGAAAATGTGCAGAAATCAAGAACCATGTGAGAATGAAATGAAGAACTTAAAAAGAAAGAAACCACTTGCTGGGTGAGAGCTCTTTGGGTAAGAATTTGCCAAAGAGAAGGAGGGGTCTAATGGGAGATACTGAAATGTAGTTACTTAAAAAAATGATTTCTCTGCGAACTTTTACTTCTGAATCCACCTTGGCCACAAGTTCATAGGCAGCAGAATGAGCGACACACCTCAGTGAAGTTCATGTCTCCTAAGAGAATGGAGGGGAATTTTTTATCAGTGGAACCCTTTATCATCTCAATTCTGCCTTCTGACCCTTGTCATCATGCATACATGTTTTGTAATATTTACAACAGTCTCATGAAAATGTTGGAACCACGTTTATGCTAAAGTATAAATGACTAATAAAATGTCAATAACTTGGCATAGTTTGTGTTAGGACCAGAGATCAAAGCCTGAGCTGAGTCTTATTCAGAACTGGACTAAAGTATTTATGAGCATATACTCTGTGCAAGCCTTGAGCTATGGTTTATAGGGGGAGGGGGAGCTGAGAAGGATAAATTGAGGTCCCCATTTCATAAGATTTCAGAGTGGTTAAGGGGTGGTGGTGGTAGATAAGTATAAATTACTCCAGCAAGATAGAACATGTTAATGTAGATCCAAATGCTGTGAGTGATTGTTTGGACAAATGAATTCCAATTGGGAGGGTGGGAAGGGTAACTTGAGAGTAACTTAAAGGTTACTTAGGGTTTAAATATGCAGAATTTAAATATGTGTATGGTTAAAACTATTCCAGGCAAAACGGAACAACTTGAATAACATTTATCAAAAGAAGGGGGCAAATGTGTGTGGAATAGGAAAGATGAGTAAGCTGCGTTACCAGCACGTAGAGGATAAGAGACAATGTAAAGAAAGACAGTGGCAGTAAGGTCAGGTAAGGATTAGGTAATTGAAGGCCATGAGTATCAAGCTAAAACACTGTTTTTTGTGCCACAGGGAACCACAATGAGTAGCTAAGCTGAGCGGGATGGATTCTCTTCCAGGGCACTTTCAGGTCTAAGGGTCAGTACATTAGGGAGGATTTTTTAGGGTGGAAACTGGGCGTGTATTTTAGGATTTAGCCCTAAACTTATATTATATTAGGTGTCTGCTATGCTAAATAATTTCTAGGATATACAAAGAGTGGAAAAAATACAGGATATGATAGAGTGAGATTTGTCAATTACAGAGCAGAGGGAAAGGCACTTTGTGAATTTAGACAGGAGGAAGTGTTGAGTTAAATGGGGAATCAACATGTCTCTGTGGGTCAGGGGAGAAACAGATATTCTTTCTTAACTTTGGATCCCTTTTCATTCTCCACAGAGTCCAAATACATATTCTTCAAGGTCTCTTTCTCTTTTCTTAAGAGAACAGTTGAAGGACAAGGTGAAAGTGACTGGGGAGGTTTCACGTGGGGAACAGCCAGATAGTTGCCACTGGGATATGCTGGTTATGCAGGATATTAAACAGTTCTCTTTCTTCTGTGGAAGCAGGACAGGTAAGTTTTACAGTCCCTGATTTCACATGTGAAGACTGAGGCACCAAGATACGGAAGACATGAAGCTATCTGTCTTCTCAGTACTCTAGAACTATCTGGAGTCTCTAGAATTGTCATGGCATTTGTCCTTGGCTTTTCAAGATTGAATTATATCTTTCCAACAAGGAGGAGCTAAGGGCTGTCCTGTAGGAGATGATCCCAGTCTTTGTTCTTCTTCAATTGTTCTGGTCTAGGAGCATGTTACGTGTTGAGTTGTGTCCCTGTCAAAATATGGATTGAAGTCCTAACCCTTAGTGACTGTAAATGTGACTTCATTTAGTCAATAGGATATTTGTGAACACAGCCAGCCTTCCTCTGCAGGTTCCACCCATCTAACCAACTAAGAATGAAAAAAAATACTATGCCGGGTACTGTTGGTTGATCCAGATGCGGATCCATGGATAGGGGAGACTGACTGTAAGGGACTTGAGCATCCTTGGATTTTGGTATCTGCGGGGGTCCTGGAACCAATCCCCCACAGATACCAAAGGATTACTGTATACTCAAGTTCAGACATGATCATGAGAATGTGCCCTAAACGCCAGTTACTGGTGTCCTTATGAAAAGGGGAAACTTGGATACAGAGACACACACACAGAGAAGATGATGCAGAGATTGGTGGCATGAAGGCAGCCATGTGATGACAGAGGCAGAGATTGGAATTATGCTACCATGAGCCATGGAAAGCCTAGGGCTGGAAAAGGCAAGGAAGACTCTTACCCTATAAGTCTCTGGAGGAAACATGGCCCTGCCCACACCTTGAATTAATCTTCTAGCCTCCAGAACTGTGAGGTAACTAATTCATGTTGCTTTAAGCCATCCAGTTTGTGAAGCTTTGTTATGACAGTCTTAGGAAACTAATAAAGAGCACCTGTCAGCTGTTTCTTGAAAATGTCTTATAACTGAGTTGGGAATATAGCACATGGATAGAAAGCATATTCAATTATGTTTTTTATTCTAAAGAACATCCAAATAGCTAACTGATCTCCAGAAATCTAGCTAACATCATCCTTTGAGTATAGGAAAGCACTGTCATGATATAGTTTGAAGGGTGTCAGAGGCCCCCTTTGCCCCCTACAATTTTCTTTCTTCATGTCCTACCATGAGAAATTCTTCCCCTTGGGTTAAACATAGTCTGTGTGCCAACTCCCTTTTAAAATGCAACAGATTCTGGAGAGGGGCCACTCGTTAAAGAATTAATATCTTGTTCTGTGCTTCCTGGGGGAGGGTGGTAGAGAAAGAGCCCTTGAAAGTGAAAAAGGAGCCAGGAACTTGAGAGGGAACCTAGAACTGAAACTCTACCTTACTTTACCATATTGTCCTGAGCTATTCCTAAATGTTTTGGAGGAACTTCAGCTATGTTTTAATAATCTAATTACTGTATAAATCCGAGAAATTTCCAGTGCATATTTGGAAAGTAGTAAAGAAGGAACACAGTCATTGCAGGTCATCCTGAGACTATTACCCTTCTCTTCTTGGTGTGTTTTTTCCTTTGTGCATGTGTGAAAAATAATTCTTTTTTTCCTCATTCCCCGAAGAGATCCAAAGCAATGTTTCCTCCTAGCTAATGAGTTGTGTTTAGAGTTTAGACAAGTAGCCCTAAGAGCTCTTGAGGATGGAGACATGGAGGCATTTGCTAGGGAGTTGGCTTAGGGTTCTATTTGTTGGGGTTCTTTTAAGGGTCAAGATAAATTTGTATGGAGATAAAAGCAACCCACTTGGCAGAGATGAGAAGATGCTTGTTTCTCCAGGGGATTTTCAGGCTGTTGACCAAAGAATTACTCTTTCATCCCTTCCTAAAGGGAGTTTCTGACAGCAGTCCTCAAATCAAGTGTTTCCAAATATTTATTGAGTCCAGGTTTTACTCATAAAGTATTTCTAATCAGGAAATACAACTAGATATCACCCAAATTCAATTTTAGAAATAATTTCCATGCAGCTGAGTTCACATCTCAACTACTGACTTGCTACATTGGCGGAAGAAGAAAGACTATGAAGTTATATATATATTTTTAATTGAGACTGTTTTGTCCACAGCATCTCATGATCAGGTCACCAGTCTTTGGAGTTAAGTTATTCATACAAATGAGTCAGTTTTCAGGTTAATAGCAGAGATAAGGAAGGAATGTTTCAGTCCAGAAAGAAAAATCAAAACATAGTACAGCATTAAGGAGGAGAAAAAGAAAATCTAAGAAAAAAAATTCAGCATGAAATTAAAGGAGAACCTGACTATGATCCCATTTCCCCATCTGAGCCTAGAAGATAAAAACGGTAATAAATTCATTCATCTACACCCACTTTAAATATCGGAGCCGATCAGCAGTTTCACTGATGTACAGCCAGACTTTGAAGTCTGTCTTAGCTCTCTGGAACTCGACCAGCCACTTTCCAGACCATGTAATGTATTGCAGATCTTTCCACATTATGCATTCCAGATGGCCACAGTAATTCTTTGTGTGTTTTCTCCTTTCTTATTTGGGTTACTGGGATAATTTGGGAATAAAGCATGCATGCTGCAAAGTGAAAATTGACATACAGTTACTGCCCTGTGCTGCTCAGATGATGATGGATATTAAAGAAACTGAAAGAGTTAAAAATATATACAGTGAATGGAAAGGGGTGGAGAGAAAGGATGGAGGGAAGCTTCCTTAACTGTTATTTTTGCTGCTTGCCAAGTGAAGGGTGCTGGCGGGTTATTGCTTCATGACTGTTTGGGGGAGTTACTAATCATTCTCCTTCCCGACACTCGCTTGGCCAACGTGCAACCACCTTGACCTTGAAGTTAGGTGACCATATGATTTATCCACAAACTGGGATAAGTCTGAGAGTGAAAGAGGTGCTATTAACAATTACACCTGGGGAATGGGTTTAAATCCCCTTTACAAATAAGGACATGTGTTCATGCAACGTTGAAAAGTAACTTCTAGCAGGATGCTGAGCTGTTCAAATCCTGGTTGTATTTAATTCAACGCTTGTTCAGTGCAAAGAGGCCGCCAAGTGGCTGTTGACCCTTGGGCTTGTGGTAACTGGACTCTCTATTTCCACACACAAAGTCAACACATGCACTTAATAGGCAAAAAGTGTTTGGTCACCAGACGGGCTGTTTTGCCTCGGCAGCACTCACCCCGCTCAGGCCAGCTTGCCCAAAGCTGATTTATGTGGCATCCTAGGGCTGTGACTGGGTGTGCTTTTGGGTTGCTTTATTGCTCCTATTCAGACTGTGAGAGTATTCTGTGAATGAAGTGAAATAATGGCATGTAGCCCTTTCTAGCAAAGGAGTCAGTCTTTTAAAAAAATAATTTTAAGGCTGAATTTAAAGCACAATGCTGCATGTGCTTTAACCGCTGCTGTTTTTCTACTCGAGTCCCCCTTTGGTGTATTGCCCTAACAGTCATTCTCAAACTTTGCTCTCCACCGCAATCATCTGTAAATCTTATTAAAATGTAGATGCCAGAGCCCCATCCCTGGAGATTCTGCCTGAATAGATCTCATGAACATCTGGAAGAATCTATAGGAGGCAAAAATCCTATAGAAATCAAGGCCCCTGAAATCGTATTTCTCATTTGCTCATAAGGTTCTCCATCCTGTCCATGAAAACATAGTTCTGGAAAACTTGCCAGCTTTCCAGTTTCAGAGCAGGGAATGATTCCCCCTCCAAATCATCTGAAAGCAATGACTCTCATCTGGTGAAGAAAGATGGATTTTATTTTGTGAGACACCAAACAAACTATTGCAGGCATCTTGCTCTTTTTCCAAGCGTTTCACATTTTCTGCCCTGGTGGTGAGGCCTGTGCACACAAGGGCAGTTTTCTTTGCGATGAGGCAGGAAGCTGAGGAGTGTCTTCTCCCACGGGAGCTGCTGCTTGCATTTCACAGACGCAAGAGGCTCTCAGATTTGGAGGAGGCAACTGGAATCCTGGACTTGGAGCCAAGCTCCCAAATATTCTAGGGTAGCACAACAGAAAAAGCATGTGTATTTGTGCCTGTGTTTTCCTGCTACAGTATGGACATGGACAGATAATTCTCATAGAAATGTTTCATTTTCTGGAACCTTCTGGAAAATCCCACCTTTGTTTATTTGCACAAAGACTGCCATGTGATTCAGATGCACAACCAGTCAGGAAAACGCACTGCCATGTAAAACAGGATCTTCTGAATATTTTTTTTGTCTTTTCTTCTGACTATAACAATATTACATTTTTTAACACTTGGAAAAAAACAGAAAAGAATGAGAAGAAAAGCAAACCACCCAAAGCCATACTTTTCAGGGAAAGTGAATGCTAATATTTTAGAGTATTGCCTTCTGAGTTTTGTATCTTCTTTGTACATGTGTCATGACATGGAAATCATAATTAGTATACTGTTTGATAATCAGGTTTTAACTTGATGTATTTTGAGAACTGCTCCACACTGTTAAATATTATTCAAGCACAAGATTTTTAGTTTTTTATTTTGTGGCTTCCCTAGAAAGATAGATTAAAAAAAAAAAAAACTGCCTGTCGTCTGACATTTACATGGCTTCCTTTAAAAAAAATGCTTGTATATTCTTGCAGTGAATACCCTTGTGTTAAAATTTCTCTTTTACATTATTGATTAATGTGTGGAATGTCCATTGGTACATATTGCCAATCTGGAACCTGGGCAGTCTAGCTCTACCAATGGCCATAGTTGATTGGCTTCCATGCAGACAAACTCTTGGACAAGCTCTTTGACTCTGTAGCGGGAGCCACAAAATCTCACCGAATTCCCTGGAAGGGTTGAGAACTCACTAATCTATGCCAACCTTTCTGACTCTGGCCCTTTTTCCAGTTTTGCTCTAATGGCAGGAGCCATGAATTCTAGGATTTGAAGAATGGGGTTTGTGGTGGATGGAATTTTTCTTGGTTTCTTAGTAGCTGTCACCATCATTACCTATGTTCCCTTTGCGGGGGAATAACATAGACAAGAAAGACATCATGTAAATTAGAAGCAAAAGAGCTTTTTCTCATTGATGTCTTCCTATGAATCTACAACATACAGTACAGGAAGCAAGTCTAATGAAGGGAAGTGACTATTTAGTGTCTTCTTAACCTCTGTGGTCTGGACCTCCTACTTATATCTTTAATCCATCCCTTGTCACTTTCAATCTGCAGGTTCCAGTCTCAGTGTCTCAGGTACACTCCCCTGCTAGTGAGTTCTCCCTCCCGCCTCCTGTTTTCTCTGCCAAGACCACTCCCCATCCCCTCCTCTCCTCCTCTTGGGTGAATTTCTGCTTGCCTTCAAGGTTTCAGCTTAAGCGAACTTCAAGCCAGGTCAGTGCAGACAAAATGGGGCCTTGAACTTTGAGGAAGCCCCTCCCATAACATTAGGGGACATAGGTACTTTAAATTTTTGTGAACTTGGTAGGTGGAAACTGAAAGCAATCTTTTGTTAAAAATTGCAGATGTTGTTATTGCAGGAGATGGAGACAAATGCTTCTTGAGGGGAGACTGTCCTTTTGTCCAGGAAAAACCACGCTGAGGGGACACTGGGTAGATGTGTGTAGAACCAGGGTCTGCACATGCTGTAAAGATGTTGTTCTAAGATGCTCACACTGCTTCATGAGTGAGAAAGAAAAAGGTATTTCTATGAAGGAGTCAGGGAAGCATCTCTGTACGCTACCTTTATTTTTAGGCTGCTTTTCGAGAAGTATCACAATGAGTAAGATGTCATTGTCTCACCTTGACCTTGGAGCTGAGTCAGGGCCTCCGTGTTTGGAGAAGAGAGACTAGGAACTGAGGAACTGGTACCATGGGAGACTTGGTGAAGCCATGGGCACAATCAGAATTCTTTGGGGCCCAAAGGGACAACACTCAGCACCTCTATGATACGCTCAAAGACTTTGGTTTCCCATAATATGTTCCAAATGGTTTTGTAGGTAGGTGGGGAAACCATGGTCCTTCTGGTATTTATTGGATAGCCATCAATGTTACCAAATTTTCCTATTAGTGCCAGTGATGTTTTAGCTAATTCTCTTGGGTATCTAGGTAAATAATCATAGCACCTTGAATAGATAATAATTTTCCTTTTCCTTCCTTGTAATTATAATTCTAGTTTCTTTCTTATGTCTTTTCATAATGAAATAAGCCACATTACACCCAAATCCAGTGCTGTAAAAAAAACTTAAATGCTGTTAAGTTTCTGAGCAGCTGTTGGGAATGAAGGATTTGTGAGCAGACAGAATGAACAACTAAGACACCTTTCTAGCATTTTGAGAGTGAAGTAATGATGTCCTAAGGTAATGATTTGTTTTGTTTTGATTTGAAAACAAAAAATATGTGCACACACATACACACACATACATTCATACATATGTATATATTTTAGATGCCATATTGAGTGGGTTTGGTGATATGGTAAATCAATAAAACAACTCTCAGGCTCAAAGCATGAAGCTTGGTGGTCTAATTAATTGTTAGCAGGAAATTATTTTTAATAGACAATGAAATCATTTATTTATCTGTAAAGAGGTGATAGGAAGTATTTTAATTAAAATACTCAGTTTACAACAAACACATTTAATACTGTGGATTTGGGGAAATTTTTAGTTCAATTTTTACTATTCTTTTGTGGTCTGAACTGTAACCCAGCTGTACACCAAACTCTGTTTAATTAGCATGTGTGTTATGCTTTCCTGGCCTTCAGAGCCACTTTATGGGACTGTGATCTCATTTGGGTCTCAAAACAACCCTTCGATATGTATCATAATAGAAAATAGCCTCTGTTGAGCACTTGACAACCACAAAACACTTTCCCCTCATACAGCCTTTCAAGGTCATGTACATATGCATTTCTGGTGACACACAGTCCAGCCTAACGGTGGCACCACTTGGCACCACTCTGGACACAATGCGCCATTTTGTGCTCTTGTGCCTGGGTGTCTCTTGTTCCCTCTGGTGAAATGCCCCTCCCTGCCTTGTCTAGCTGCTGAGCCCCCTGAACATTCAGGAAGGGGTTCCCCTTCTTCCCCAGGGGGTGATGGAGTTGGGTAGTGTGGGGAAGAGGGAGCAAGCATGGGAAACATGGTCCTTGGGAGGGAAGGATTTGGTTCGGCTAGTGACCACTGTGGGACGGGGAGGGGTCACCCTCCGATCTGCTTAAGTGACAGAAGCTCAGGTCTACAGGTGCCTCGGCCGTCCATGGATATGCCAGTGGCAACCTGACAGCTCAAAGCTACATCACCTTGAGCTCTGAGGTATCTTCCTTCTGCATTTCTGCTCCCTAGTCAGCTTGCTTCCGTCTCCAGGGAACAATACTGGACGCTCATCCCAGGACCCCACCCACCCACCCTTAGAGGGTCCCATCGAGAGTGTGTGTGCGTGTGTGCGTGTGTGTGTGTGTATAGTACACTTCTTCTCAGAGGAGAAAGGGAAGGAAAATGAGTTGTTTGTTCATTTTATAAAGGGGAACAAAACAATGGAGCTGAGCGGCTCAGGGTCTCGTTGTTGTTAGCTACATCTGTTTAGGTGCCACTTCCACCAGGAAGCCTCCCTCTGGTCCCCAGCCTGGGTCCGGTGCATCCATCCACCCTCATGCTCTCCTAACTCCTGCCTATACCCATCTTTTGGTACATGGAATAAATGGCACTCTCTTGGCAATGAGGGACAGAGTCCCAGTTCAAATCAGCTCAAGCAAAGGGAATAAAAGGAGGAGAGGGTTTATTGAATCAAATAGTCAAACCACAGAGAGGTCTGGGTGGAGATGGCCCTGGGTCTCGATGCTCTCAGGAGGCTGTGTCTCTGCCTCATCTTTGCTCCTCTCAGGGACTTGGCACTCTTCTTTCCTGTCATGGTGGCTTTGATGGCCTGGGTGGTGAGCAGAGAGAAGGGACAGTTTTCCCTACCAGCTTGGATAACAAGTTTATTCGCAGACCAGTCGCTCCGGTCAGAAGGTTGACATGGGTTGAGTGCTGAGGTCGTGAGGCTGGAGGTCTTCCTGGAGGGGCAGTGGGGCACTGCCCATGACAAATGGAGAAATCTGTGACCTGAACCATTCTCCTTTGTTTTGTCTTCTGGGAGCACTGACTCCTCTGCTGTAACTGTTATTTCTCATCTGTCCTTCCCTCACCCACAACCCCTCAAGGATGAGGATGATATCTGTACCCATTGTGTGTCTTTGCTTTAGCACAGGGCCTGGAATTCAACAACTCAACTAAATATTTGAAAAATGAAGGAATGAGTGAATGAAATCATATGTGACGGTAGGGGCCATATTAAATCAGAAAGGAAAGCCCTGCTCGGGCACAACGACAACACACATGGTCTCAGGTATGTTCTTGTGTGAAGTGGGATTTAGTACCCACGGGCTCTGTGCTTCTGGGTGATTATTTTCACTTTCTAAACCATAGGCCACACTGGAGATTAAGACTAGAACTCATGAGGCAGATCTGAGTGCGTTCAAACTGCTCCGGCACCCTGAAGTTTGCATGCCATCCTAAAGCCTCTAGCTGGGTATCTCGTCTCCCCTGAAAAGGCAGATGCACTGAATTTGTCTAGAAATCTCTATGTACCCCAATTAATGTCAAAAATCTCACATTATGGTTGGGTGAACTAGGAGAATGTTTTTCTTGCATAACCTTCCTAAATGCCTAAGTGGCAACATCACCTTCAGAAAATGCTTAAGCACTTTGTTTTTCACGACCCTGTTTGCAAATAACAAATTAGGTTGACTTGACTTTCTCCTGGAGCATTGTTTATATTGCACTTTGCCCATGAGGAATGTTTTGAATTCGAGCAAATTAAGCACTCTCCAAACGTGGTGTTTAAAATAATAAAGAACTCTCCGGAACATTTAAGCGAGGCTGGAGGCTTTCCTGACAACACCTGTGATTCACCAGCTGTTGCCATGGAATTTGGCCACGGACCCTCAGTGTGTTTTTCCTAACATTAGTTTGGCAGATGTCATTACATTCAAAGTCCTAAAGAGAACCGTTTCTCTCCCTAGGACTTGCTACAGGGAATGAAGTTGTCTTAGCATCTAGTCGAGAGTCACTAGCATGAAACAAAACTGTAATGAGATTCCGTAAAACATGGGGTGTTTATGTCCCCAGGCTGCTAAGACTTCTCAATCATAGCAGACATTATTTTGGAGTTCTGTGGAGGGGCTGCCCTTGAAAAGTAAAAATCAAGAAAAAAAGAAAGACTCTCACCTGAAAGTTTAGTAGGGTGGCTTTGTTTGGCAGGGGACCTGTTTACCACAAAAGTAAATGAGACTATTTCAGGACATGTCTTGCTGACTTCTGGAAGGCTTTATGAGGAAATGTGTCATGTGTCATGGTGGTAATGGAATTATCGTTGCTCTGACCTTGTTATTTCATAAAGTACTGGAATTTTTTTTTTTTTTTTTTTTTTTTTTTGCGGTACGCGGGCCTCTCACTGCTGTGACCTCTCCTGTTGCGGAGCACAGGCTCTGGACGCGCAGGCCCAGCGACCATGGCTCACGGGCCCAGCCACTCCGCGGCATGTGGGATCTTCCCGGACCGGGGCACGAACCCGTGTCCCGTGTATCGGCAGGCGGACTCTCAACCACTGCGCCACCAGGGAAGCCCAGAGTACTGGAATTTATCACACTGAACCTCCATGATAAAAGATCATTTCAAATTTTGGTTGTACAGGGTCGGGAGGAAACCAGATATGTAAGTTACTTCTGTGCTCTTTTCTTAACACACTTTTAAAAACTATTATTTTCTTTTAAAAAGTGAGGGATAGACTAATTTACTATCTCAGATTGAATGAATTTAAGAATTTATAGGGGTAAAAGGGCTAAATTATGCCCAAATTATTGAGTGCAATTCCAAAACAATCCCAGAGATTTTCTTACCTTTTAACTTGGCAACTGATTGTAAAATTAATCTGGGAGAATACTTTTATGAAAATAGTCAAGACAATTTTGGGAAAGAAGATGATAAGGGAATATTTGAATTATCAGATATTAACAAATATAAAGCTATAGTGCTTTGAAAACCATGACACAAAATAGATGACTTACTTGAAAAGGAAGTGTTCAGAAGCTGTCTCTGATGGCTACAGGAATTTTATATATGACAAAAATGGCATTTCAGATAAGTGAAAAAAAGAATAAACTATTCAATCTATGGTATTGTGACAACTGGTTAAACATTTGGAAGCAAAGATGGATGTCCCTACTCAGGCAGAGATCAAATTCCCCTTTTCTCGGCCTTTTGGTTCTATTCAGACCCTCAGCAGATTGGATGATGCTTACATGCATTGATGAGGGAAATCTTCTTTACTCAGGCTACAGATTCAAATGCTAATCTCTTCCAGAAGCATCCTTACAGACACACCCAGAAATCATGTTTTACCAGCTATCTGAGCATCCCTTAGTTCAGTCAAGTTGACATGTAAAATTAACCATCACACCAGGCAGGCTTGTACCTACCTCCATAATGTTGCAGATCAGGGGTATCTCCGTTGAGCACTTATCCAACTAGGCTATAATTACTGAAGTTTGAAAGTTGTATCTTGATATATGATAAATTTGCCTCATAGGAAACAAATAAAAGAGGACAAAAGGATATCAAGTATAAAGTTGCCCTCTTCCCCATTCCAACTTACCTCCAGTCCCACTTTCCAGAGTTAACTTCAGTTAACAGTTGCATGTGTCTTTACAGAGATTATCTTAAAGTATAGATATAGATACATGTCTCACCATCCTTTTCTTACACAGATGGGATCAAAGTGTATATACTGTTCAGCATATTGCACTTTATATAATTATTACTTTTACTTTTTTGTCTCCCTGAGCCCTCACATAGACATTGTCATGAAAGGCAACCCCAGAGTTGTTCAGCGTAAAACCTGCGTAACTGTACATGGCAGTCCAGCTGTCTTCCTTGCTACATTGGGAGCCACTTAAAGACAAAGACTGTGCCTATCTTTTATTTCCATATCTTTGCTGCCTGCTACAATTCCTGGTATATAGACCTGAATGAATGAATGAATGAAAATCTCTAAACATAGAGTTTTATATTCCCTGGGCTATTAATATTCATGGTCACATAAAACCCTCAGTTCTATAATATAAACACAGCTATCCTAGAGAGGTAAACACTTTTCCAAGCCATCAGTCAAACTGGGGTGACTATTATACTAGTCCACCTCTTTGTGATATACTTGGATCTATGTTAGGTAGAAGAAACTTTGGGGATCAATTACTCCAACCATTTACATCTGTGGTCTAATTTTACAGATGAGGACATTAAGGCTCAGAGAGGCAAAGTGTCTTGCTCTTTGTCATGAGATAAGTTAATGATGGAGTTGAGAATTTACTTTGGGAGTTTGGACTCTGAGACACACACCCTACTTCAGCTCCTTGAAGACGCAACATGGAAGAGTATACAGAATTGTAGATGCTTGGGTAAAACTTTGGGAAGTGCTAGAGATTCCTTAAAGAATTTGGTGCTTTATGTCTGCCTAATTATTCCAGGAAGACTGCTTTATCATTTAGGATTCTTTGGGCTGCAAATAACAGGAAACCTAATGCACACTGGCTTAAATAAGAAGGGTATTCATTGATTCTCCTAACTGGAAATTCAACTGTAGGCTGAGATTTGGGGTTTGTTTCATCTGGGGCCCTGGTTCATTTCTCTGAGGTTCCATTAATTATGCCTTGCTCTCTGTGTTGGCTTTATCCCCAAACTGGCCTTCCTTTCTGGTAGCAAAATGACCACTGCAGATTCAGGCTTCATATCTCCCCTCTGCCAATTCAGGGGAAAAGAGAATGTTTCTGTCCCAGGCTTCCCAGCAAGAGTATTGAAAGTCACCTGGATTGCATCAGTTTAGGTGGCATGCCCACCCCTGAATCAATGACTATGGCCAGAAGAAGAAAGCACAATGATGGGCTTAAGCTGGTCATGCCCTACTCCTGAACATTCCCCCCAAACAGAGATCACATAGGGTGGTGGGAGGAGTTGGAGACAATATGAGGTTCTAGATACTGTTAGGAAAAGGAAGGATGAAGTTGGATGCCAGATTAGGCAACCAATCAAGCCTGTTTTCAGTGCTGCCTGACAGTCTCCTATCTCTATTAATACAGGACCCAACCAGTGAAACCTTCCCCACCCCATGGATTTCCAAGCTTCTGCAGAAGAATGCTCATATGGGTTCACAAACCAGTCTAATCAGCCCAATGAAGATATCTGAGGGTCTTTTCCCCCCATTTCCTTCTTTTCTTCTGCCTATTCTACCTCCACTGGACACTGTCTTACTGGCCAAGCACTGTTAACATGGAGATCAGAGATGACCAGCCCATCATCCTCCATCTGGCATCACCACCATCCCCATCAGGGCATTCGCCTCCAAAGAGGAGAGTACCTGCATTGGTTTCACAGTTTTTAGAGAGGTCTTGAAGCATAGTTCTTTGTGCCCCAGTGTCACAAGGAACTCTTAGGAAAATGATTCTTTCAGTATTTTTTTTTATGAAATGATTTGAGGAACAATCTGAGGTCAGACGCCTCACTAGTCAGAACTGATTTTCTTCTCCAATGCTGAGGTCATTTGGCTGCCTGAAAATGCCTTCCTTAGGATAGGGGCTCTTAATAGGAGTGTCCATGAACTTGAAGGGGAAAAGATAATCTCTATTTTTAACATCTAGCTGAAATTCAGCATTTCCTTCAATTATAAATGTAAGCAACTGACCACAAATTGTAAGGCACTGCTTGTGACTTTGCCACCAACGGAAACCTCAGAATCCTACATATCATACACAATACCTGAAGCTACCAGGCCTGCTCTTTATGTTCACCAGGAATTGGGAATCATAATAGTTACTAAACTCACCCCTGGATCTTGTTATTTAAAGAGTCAATAAAGAAGCACATATGTAAATGACTATTTGAAATATTTATTTTATTGGAGTATAATTGCTTTACAATGTTGTGTTAGTTTCTGCTATACAATGAAGCGAATCAGCTATATGTATACGTATATACCCTCTCTCTTGTACCTCCCTCCCACCCCACCCCTCATTCCCACCCATCTAGGTCATCACAGAGCACAGAGCTGCGCTTCCTGTGCTTTATAGCAGGTCCCACTAGCTATCTATGTTACACATGGTAGTGTATATATGTCAATCCTAACCTCCCAAGTTATCCCACCCTCCCCTTCTCCCCGCCCCACCATGTCTACATGTCCGTTCTCTACATCTGTGTCTCTATTCCTGTCCTGGAAGTAGGTTCATCTATACCATTTTCCTAGATTCCACATAGACATGTTTATATATGATATTTATTCTCTTTCTGACTTATTTCACTCTGTATGACAGACTCTAGGTCCATCCATGTCTCTACAAATAACCCAATTTTGTTCCTTTTTAAGGCTGAGTAATATTCCATTGTATATATGTACCACATCTTCTTTATGCATTCACCTGTTGATGGACATTTAGGTAGTTTCCATGTCCTGGCTATTGAAAATAGTGCTGCAATGAACGTTGGGGTACATGTGTCCTTTTGAAATTATGGTTTTCTCAGGGTATGTGCCCAGTAGTGGGATTGCTGGGTCATATGGTAATTCTATTTTTAGTTTTTTAAGGAACCTCCAACCTGTTCTCCTTAGTGGCTCTATCAATTACATTCCCACCAACAGTACAAGAGGGTTCCCTTTTCTCCACACCCTCTCCAGCATTTATTGTTTGTAGATTTTTTGATGATGGCTATTCTGACTGGTGTGACACCTCATTGTAGTTTTGATTTGCATTTCTGTAATAATTAGTGATGTTGAGCATCTTTTCATGTGCCTTTTGGCCATCTGTATGTCTTCTTTGGAGAAATGTCTATTTAGGTCTTCTGCCCATTTTTTGATTGTGTTGTTTGTTTTTTTGATATTGAGCTGCATGAAATGTTTGTATATTTTGGAGATTAATCCTTTGTAGCTTCATTTGCAAATATTTTCTCCCATTCTAAGGGTTGTCTTTTCATCTTGTTTATGGTTTCCTTTGCTGTGCAAAAGCTTTTAAGTTTTATTAGGTCCCATTTGTTTATTTTTGTTTTTTTTCATTACTCTAGGAGGTGGGTCAAAAAATATCTTGTTTATGTCAGAGTGTTTCTCCTATGTTTTCCTCTAAGAGTTTTATAATGTCCAGTCCTACATTTAGGTCCTTAATCCATTTTGAGTTTATTTTTGTGTATGGTGTTAGGAAGTGTTCTAATTTTATCCTTTTACATGTAGCTGTCCAGTTTTCCAACACCACTTATTGAAGAAGAGTGGTGAGAGTGGACATCCTTGCCTTGTTCCTGATCTTTCACCACTGAGAAAGTTTGCAGTGAGTTTGTCATATATGGACTTTCTTATGTCGAGGTAGGTTTCCTCTATGCCCACTTTATGGAGAGTTTTTAACATAAATGGGTATTGAATTTTGTCAAAAGCTTTTTCTGTATCTATTGAGATGATCAGATAGTTTTTATTCTTTAATTTGTTAATATGGTGTATCACATTGATTTGCATATATTGAAGAATCCTGGCATTCCTGGGATAAACCCCACTTGATCATGGTGTATGATTTTTTTAATGTGTTATTGGATTTTGTTTGCTAGTATTTTGTTGAGGATTTTTGCATCTAAGTTCATCAGTGATATTGGTCTGTAATTTTCTTTTTTTGTGATATCTTTGTCTGTTTTTAGTATCAGGGTGATAGTGGCCTTTTAGAACGAATTTGGGAGTGTTCCTCCCTCTGCAATTTGTTGGAAGAGATTGAGCAGGATGTGTTAGCTCTTCTCTAAAAGTTTGATAGAAATCGCCTGTGAAGCCATCTGGTCCTGGACTTTTGTTTCTTGGAAGATTTTAAATTACAGTTTCAATTTCATTACTTGTGATTGGTCTGTTTATATTTTCTAATTCTTCCTGGTTCAGTCTTGGAAAGTTGTACCTTTCCAAGAATTTGTCCATTTCTTCCAGGTTTTACATTTTATTGGCATATAGTTGTTTATAGTAGTCTCTTATGATCCTTTGTATTTCTGCAGTGTCAGTTGTAATTTCTCCTTTTTCATTTCTAATTTTATTGATTTGAGTCCTCTCCCCCCCTTTTTTTTTTTTTTTTGCGGTATGCAGGCCTCTCACCATTGTGGCCTCTCCCGTTGCAGAGCACAGGCTCCAGACGCGCAGGCTCAGTGGCCATGGCTCATGGGGCCAGCCGCTCTGCGGCATGTGGGATCTTCCCGGATCACAGCATGAACCCATGTCCCCTGCATCGGCAGGCAGACTCTCAACCACTGCACCACGAGGGAAGCCCCCTCTCCCTTTTTTTCTTGTTGAGTCTGGCTAAAGGTTTATCAATTTTGTTTATCTTCTCAAAGAACCACCTTTTAGTTTTATTGATCTTTGCTATTGTTTTCTTCATTTCTATTTTATTTATTTCTGCTCTGATCTTTATGATTTCTTTCCTTTTACTGACTTTGGGTTTTCTTTGCTCTTCTGTCTCTGGTTGCTTTAGGTGTAAATTTCGATTGTTTATTTGAGATTTTTCTTGTTTCTTGAGGTGAGATTGAATTGCTATAAACTTCCCTCTTAGAACTGCTTTTGCTGCAGCCCATAGGTTTTGGGTCATTGTGTTTTCACTGTCATTTGTTTATATGTATTTTTAAAAATTTCCTCTTTGATTTCTTCAGTGATCTCTTGGTTATTTAGCAGTGCAGTGTTCACAGTGTGCTGCTAAATAACCTAAAGGCTAAATCCTCCATGTGTTTGTGTTTTTTACAGTTTCTTTTTTCTGTAATTGATTTCTAATCTCATGGTGTTGTGGTCAGAAAAGACGCTTGATATGATTTCAATTTCCTTAAATTTACCAAGTCTTGATTTGTGACCCAGGATGTGACCTATCCTGGAGAATGTTCCATATGCATTTGCAAAGAAAATGTATTCTGCCACTTTTGGGTGGAATGTCCTATAAATATCATTTAAATCTATCTGCTCTATTGTGTCATTTAAAGCTTCTGTTTCCTTAATTTTCTGTCTGGATGATCTGTCCATTGGTGTAAGTGAGGTGTTAAAGTTCCCCACTATTATTGTGTTACTGTCGATTTCCCCTTTTATGGGTGTTAGCATTTGCCTTATGTATTGAGGTGCTCCTATGTTGGGTGCATATATATTTAAAATTGTTATATCTTCTTCTTGGATTGATCCCTTGATCATTATGTAGGGTCCTTCCTTTTCTTTTGTAACATTCTTTATTTGAAAGTCTATTTTATCTGATATGAGTGTTGCCACTCTGGCTTTCTTTTGATTTCCATTTGCATGGAATATCTTTTTCTATCCTCTCACTTTCAGTCTGTATGTGTCCCTAGGTCTGAAGTGGGTCTCTTATAGGCAGTATATATGCAGGTCTTATTTTCATATCCATTCAACTAGTCTGTGTCTTATGTTTAGAGCATTTAATCCAATTACATTTAAGGTAATTATTGATATGTATATTCCATTATCATTTTCTTAATTGTTTGGAGTTTGTTCTTGTAGGTCTTTTTCTTTTCTTGTGTTTCCTGCCTAGAGAAGTTCCTTTAGCATTTGTTGTAAGGCTGGTTTGGTGGTGATGGATTCTCTTAGCTTTTTCTTGTTTGTAAAGCTTTTGATTTCTCTCTCAAATATGAATGAGATCCTTGCTGGGTAGAATAATCTTTGTTGTAGTTTTTTTCCCTTTCATCACTTTAAATATATCCTGCCACTCCCTTCTGGCCTGCAGAGTTTCTGCTTAAAAATCAGCTGATACCTTATGGGGATTCACTTTTATATTTTTTGCTTTTCCCTTGCTGCTTTTAATATTTTTTCTTTGAATTTAATTTTCATTAGTTTGATTAATATGTGTCTTTGTGGATTTCTCCTAGGATTTATCCTATATGGGGCTCTCTGCACTTCCTGGACTTGGGTGGCTATTTCCTTTCCCATGTTAGGAAAGTTTTCAACTATAATCTCTTTGAATATTTTCTCAGACCCTTTTTCTCTTTTTCTGGCACCCCTGTAATTTGAATATTAGTTCATTTAGTGTTGTCCCAGAGCTCTCTGAGACTGTCCTCAATGCTTTTCATTCTTTTTTCTTTATTCTGCTCCTTGGCAGTTATTTCCACCATTCTATCTTCCAGCTCACCTATTCATTCTTCTGCCTCAGTTATTCTGCTATTGATTCCTTCTAGTGTATTTATCATATCAGTTTTGTGTTGTTCATCTCTGTTTTTTTGTTCTTTAGTTCTTCTAGGTCCTTTCTAAATGTTTCTTTTATTTTCTCAATCTGTTCCTCCATTCTATTTCTGAGAATTTGAATCAGTTTTACTATCATTACTCTGAATTCTTTTTCAGGTAGGTTGCTATTTCCTCTTCATTTAATTGGTCTTGTAGGTTTTTACCTTGCTCCTTCATCTGTAACATTTTTTCTGTCATCTTATTATTTTGATGGGTGGGACTATGTTCCTGTCTTAACTGGTTGTTTGACCTGAGACTTCCATCACTGGAGTCTGTAGGCAGTTAGGTAGAGCCGGGTGTTGGTGCCGATATGAGAACCTCTGGGTGACCTCACTCTGATGAATATTTCCTGGGGTCTGAGGTTCTCTGTTAGTCCAGCAGTTCAGATTCAGTGCTCCCACCACAGGCGCTCAGGCCTGACCCCTGGCCCATGATCCAAGATCCCACAAGCTGTGCAGTGCAGCAAAAAAAAAAAAAAAAAAAAAAGGAGCAGAACAATAACAAAGAATAAAAAATAAAATAAAATTACAAAACTAACAGATATATTGAAAAAATAAAAATATAAATAAAACAACAACCAGAAGTTAAAACAGAAATATAGTAGCAAAAAAATAAAGCCAAAAATGGTCTCGGCTGTGGTGGTCAGGGTGGGGCCTATGTTCAGGACCCATGGCCAGAGGAGGCCCTTGCCGGGGATGGAGAGTAAGGCTTAGGCTCAGAACAGCCAGAGGGGGGTCCCAGGGTGCCTCCAGCCTTGGAGGGTGGAAAGCCAGGCCCAGGATCTCAGCAGCCTCTGCAGGGCCCAAGTGTGTGGGGAAATGCTAGCCGAGTTCCCTCCCCATCCTCCTCCCACAAGGGTCCCTCCCTGCTCACCACTACTCTTCTTCGCCCCCTCCCTTCCATGGCCCCAGTACGCATGCAGCCAGAGGAGGCCTCGGAGGGTGGAAGACCAGGCCTGGGACCCCAGCAGGCTCCCCAGGGTCTGAGTGGCAGGGTAAAAACTAGCCATGTTACCCCCATCCTCCAAACCCCTGAGGTTCTCCCTTTGTCCAGTTGATTCCCTCTCAGTGAGTGGGCCTCTTCAGGCATGGGAATCCCTCCTTTCCCCCATCCACCCCTCAGGGGTTCCAGTCCCATCTGGCCTCCACTTCTCCCCCCTCATTCCCCCCAACATCCTACCCAGTCACTCAGGGGTTCCTCCCATCCCCTTGGGTGTTGAGGTCCCTCACCAGCATCTGGTAGGTACCCTAGTTGTGAGAAGATGTGAACTCGGCGTCCTCCTACTCCACCATCTTGACTCCTTCCCCCCTCGACTTTTTGAAATATTTTGATAAATAAATTTTGATGTCATTAATTGTCTTTATAATCCTATGTGTTTTGCTTAATTCTAAAAAGATGATTTATCCATAGGCTTCACCAAACTGCTAAAGAGATCTATGGCTCAGCAAAGATCAAGACCCCCAGCCTTAGGAGGACTTGTTTCTCTAGGGACAAAGCAGAACTGGTGTTTCAGTTTCTAAGTTAATTTTTCTTTCTACGTAGCAATATCAATGTGTGCAGTGCCATAAATTTAGGATCTGATTATTCTCCTTCACTGTCCCTACACTTTACGCTCAAACTATCCCCAAGGAAAACAGCAGACAGGGTCCCTTCCTTCCCATCACTTGCCACATTATCAGGACCCCAGTGGTCAAGGGCTGCTTGTTATAAAGGCAGATTGGTCCAGAAGACATGTGCCTTCACTCTGTGGTCCCAAATGAGCTCTTCTTCCTTCCCAACTAAGGATTAGTCAGAAATATCCAAATGTCTTGGTTTTCTTCAAATTGTTTGGAAAAATTCATTTCTTTACATCTCAGCAATGTGGTATTTCCCCCCTCCCTTCAATTTCCCTCTTATAACTAGGGGAGGGGGAAGTCACGTGTGAATCTCACATCTCTGATGTTCTAATTACTTATTGCCCCAATATTTCCAGAGGTCCCATCTTACATATTTTCCCTCTTGCATACTTTTCTGTCACAGATTTTCCAACCTGTTTCTGAAACCTCTCTGGCCTCACTCTCTCAGCCTTTCCACTGTGTGTTAAAGAGAATTTCAAATGTTCAAATAAGAAAAAAATTACCACATCGACATGTCCAAATGCTTATCACTGTCGCAGGCAGCACTTTTGTATAACAATTCAAGCTACGTCCTCCGTTTAGACCTCGAATCATTTATAAAGACAGGTCCCTCCCGACGACGCGCAGAGAGAATAGCCGCCTGCGTGGGTGGTCTGGGGCTCTGGAGCCCAAACTCTGAGGGAACAGATGACATCATGGATTCACATGGTAAGTTTACGAAGCCACAGTTCAGCTCTCTGGAGCAGTAGTTCCGAGCTGCCTGCATTATCTCTGCTGTAGCATTCAATGCTCCAGAGTCACAGGACAGGACCGGGACGCTTTGAAATATTTTTAAACTTGACATTCAAAAAGACTGGAAGATTTACAAGCATTAGGGAGAGACTTCTGAAACTATACATCCCGAACAGGAAGGTCGGAGCGCTGGGAAGGGGGGTGGTCATCTCAGGGAAGGATTTTGCAAACTGGCACACCAGTCCCTTTGCCTGCCTGAATTACTTATTTTATTTTCCCTCCCCAAAAGACTGTTATCTGTCTTTTTCAGACTTCTGCTAGGCATTCTGGGCTGGCACAGAGTGGAGCAAGACACTGATTTCTGCAGGGACCCTGCAGGAATTTCAGTCTGGGAATGAGGCTTCTAAAAACACAAGTTAAATCAGACATATATGGAGTTTTCACCGGATTTCAAGGTTATTGGAGAACACCTGTCCCTCATGAGAATGTTCCTGAATGCCAGCCCAGAGACCCACTGAACTTTCTGCTCACCTTGGGCTCTGCCTAAGCTGAAGAGTCTGAGGTCAGCTGCCTCAGGCAGCATCAATCCCTTTCTCCAGGATGCTCAACAGCTAGGATGTGTCAGTGGCATTTCTCCTCTCTAAATAGCCATTCTACTATAAGCAATTGCTCTTCCTTCCCTAGCTATGCATTATCCTTTAATAACCAATATATTAGTTATGTTTGGGTATTTCCTCCAATAAAATTTATGACTCTTCCCCTCAAATTAAATAATTACAGTTTCAAGCTATAATCATTTCAGAGTATCCCAATATTTAAGAGCTCAGTGGATCCAGCCTACCTGAGTTTAAATCTTGGACTAACTCTCAATAGTTTTGTGAACTTGGGCAAGTTACTTAACTTTCTTGCACCCTAGTTTCCTCTTCTGAAAAATGAAATCATAATTATTAGTATTTAACTCATGGCACTATTTGGAGAACAGATAAGTTAATACATAATATAACACATGAAAAGCTTAGAATAGTTAACATGTAGTAAATATTGAGTGAATATTAGCTATTTTATTACTATTGTTGTTGTCATTTTCCGGTGTGTGATTGACATTTTCTGATGTCTTGCCCAGGCCATTTCTGTTGAAATCGTGTTTCCCTCCCTCACAGCACATTGTCTTGATAAGGAACACTAGACATTTGAGTGTAAAAGTCTAAAACTCACATGACTTTCATACCCAGCTGAAACTGGTCACTGCCCCAACATTTAAAATAGGAGGGAGGCTTGGGAATGTCTGAAGGAGATTTATTGCTGCTTAAAAAGGGAGCGGGAAAAGTGTCATCAGCAAAGGGAAACCTTGAGTGTGTTTTTCTGACCCACTTGCAGCATCTGGAGCAGCAAAGGGGAGTTTGTTGTCCCAGGAGGCCACGCAAGGACACGGTGCAGACAGCAGATCCCCAGCTGTGCCTGAGTCTCTCTTCTTTTTGCAATAATAGCGCTCTGCTATCCAACAAAACACGTCTGGTCTCTCAGGACAGTTGCCAGGAAAAATTGATCAGCAAACAAATCATGTTTTTCTAAACCTAGGTACCTGGAATATTTCTCTCTAACAGTGTTTAAAACGACTTTATCATGCAAGAACTTGGATGAGAATCAGTTGGGGGCAGATAGACTAGGGGTGAAGAGCCTGATCAGCCTTTGGAGACCAACAGCCTCAGCTTTCAATCCCGGCCGCCCGCCGATTGGCTGTGTCACCTTGGGCAAGTCACTCTCCTTCTCTCAGCCTTGAATTTGCCACCTGAAAAAAAAAAAAGCATAGTATCTGCCTCCTTGGGCTGTTTTGAAAGATAAAATGAGATAATGTATCAGTAGAAGAATGTAAAAGTTTAGTGTTAACAGTGTCAAGTATTGGGGGGGTGGGGTTTGCATCTTCCCTTTCTTGGTTGCTTCAGAAGAAGTGGGTCATCACCTCTCCCGTTTCTCTGGAGAAACAGTGAACCAGTTTTTCTGCAGCTAATGACTTGGGATTTGGCTTTAACAAGTTATAAGATCTATTGTGAATAGTGAACCCAGACTTGGGGTTGAGGA
Organism: Mesoplodon bidens; assembly: GCF_964165515.1. Classification (NCBI taxonomy): domain Eukaryota; kingdom Metazoa; phylum Chordata; class Mammalia; order Artiodactyla; family Ziphiidae; genus Mesoplodon; species Mesoplodon bidens. Next base: position 41,841,588 of record NC_138162.1, on the reverse strand, counting down.
TCAAGAGGGTGCAGGGATGGGAACCTTAGGGGATGGAGGATGGAGTGGGATAGTGAGGAGAAGGATGATGGTGTTCTGATGCTTGGGATGGCATCCCAGGGAGTTGTCAATGGGGGAGTGGGTGTGCTGGGCGAGGGCATCAAGAGAAGGATCACAGGGAGGGCCTTGATCGGCATTCTTACTACCAGAACCCTGAGCCTCCATGCATCCCTTCCTCCAGGACATTCCCCAAGGGATGATTCCATCTTCGCTGCTGGCAACTCTGTGCCACCTGAGCTGACTCACCAGTGGACAAAGATACCCCGCCAGGCCTGCAGATTTTGCTCTGCTGCCTTCCTACCAGGAGTGGGTGTCTAAATGGAGACACTCGCACTGGATGAAGCTATGGTTGAACTGAACCAAGGTCTGTGAGCCCCATGTTACACCTGGAAAGTCCTTGGCACACTGCTGGACACTCAGGGCAGCTGTCATCGTTGTTTCCCCTAGTTGTTGAGAAAGCTTTAAATGCAATTACAAATGCAGCTTGTTTTTAATTTTTTTTTTTAAGTGGCTACTGGAAAGAAGTTCTCTGAGGTAAAGTATCACTTAGATTCTCCTCTAAATTTCTCTGCAACCATCACCCTCGGGGATTTTCATCTTTGTGTGTGTGTGCGTGTGTGTGTGTGTTTTCTGCTTTAAATTATTATTTTTTTCTTTTTTAATTGACGTATAGGTGATTTACAATGTTGTGTTATATATTCAGTGTTTATATTCTTTTCCATTTTGGTTCACCATAGGATACTGAATATAGTTCTCTATGCTATACAGTAGGACCTCGTTGTTTATCCATTCTATATATAATATAAAAACTTACATCTGCTAAAACAGAATCACTGACATAAAGAACAGACTGGTGGTTGCCAAGGGGGAAGGGGTTGGTGGAGGGATGGAGTGGGAGGTTGGGTATTTTCATCTTGAATATAGGTGTGTGGTTGTAGTTACTTGCATGAATATTTGTAGTTCGTATTCAGCTTGAACATTTCACCACGTTGTCCTTTGAGAAAATTCTGCAAAGAGTTTCTTATTTTATTTCTTTATTTTTCCTTAGACAGACTTCTGCTGGAAATGAAACTTCTTCTGAAGAATGGCTGCCTCCTTTGGGACACAAAGAGAGTGTCCAGAGAAGGTGGCAAGATGTGACGGCTAAATCACATACGTGTTCCGTCTTGTGTTTTTAGTCACTTTTCTTTGCATTCTATACATCTTCTCTCTAGCAAAGCCAGCACCTAACTTCTAGAATTAGGTGAGGAAATAATTGTGCCAAACAGTGTGCTAGTTATCTATTGCTGTGTAACAAACTACCCCAAACTCAGCAGCTTAAACAAGATATGTGTATAATGTCACAGTTTCTGAGGGCAGCATCACTGGATGGCTCTGGCTCAGGGAGGCTATAGGTTACTCAGCTAGGAGTTGAGCTGCTTCCAAGCCCACTCTTGCGGTTGTTGGCAGGGCTCTGTTCCTCCAGCTGTTGGCCAGAGATGTCAGTTCCTTACCACATGAGTCTCTTCATAGGTTGCCTGAGTGTCTTCAAAATGTGGCATCTGGCTTTCCTTAAAGTCAATGTACCAAGGGAGAGATCCCAAGTGGAAGCCGCACTCTTTTGTAACCAACTCTCAGAAGTGGCCTCCCATCCCTTTCGCTGCATTCCATTGACTGCACACACCAGCCCTGATGTGGAAGGGGCTCCACGGGGTATGAATGCCAAGAGTCAGGAAGGCTGGAGGCTCCTTGCATTTTGGAGGCTGGCTACCATCAACTGGAAGTCTTTCATATTTTCAGTATTTGTTCTTGTCAACACACACACACACACACACTTCTTACTTATTTGCCTCTAAAACTGATTTTTCAGTTTTTAAAAGGGTCTTCATATTCACTTATATTGGCAACTTTTTTTTTCCACTGCAAACTTCAAACTCATGTCCTATAGTTGCTTATTTATTCAACAAACAGTGACCAAAACACAGTGTTTGTGGCACCAAATAGAAAATCAGGTTAACAACCAAGAAAGAACTTATGGGCTTACATTTCTTGTCCCATCCGGTGGGTATGATTATCTATAGCTTCCATGTATAATTGCCCAGCATCCAATCACAAAGCACTCTCTCCCCATGCTGGAGCCCACTGTCTGATGGAGCACACTTGCTAAGGGCTATGGTAAAGGGAGTTGGGAGAGAAAAGAAGGGAGACAACACCATATGCCAGAGCAAAGAAGGGAGGTTTACACAGTAGGATCAGTTTGAGGGGTTTCTTTGTGTATCTCTGCACACAATAACAACAGAAGTACGAGATATTCTCTAATTGCCTCTTCATTTCAGAGGAACTTTTAGACCAAGTGAAGTTTCCTATGGTTTAGGGTCAAAGTCACATTGCAACTCTCTTTTCTACTTTCTATTTCCCTACCCTCTCAACCACCTCTCATAAAATCATGCTCTCAGTGTTGTACCCCAGGAAATAATTTAATCTGGCACACTTGTTTACATCATGTCCAACATCCTGAACCCATTTAAACCCTCCTTCCCAACCCTTCTCCCCACATTTCCTACCTTGGTTTGGTTAAAGATTGTCTAGGTCAATTTATGTTTACAGCTGGCAAAGAAAGCATAAGAGTGGAGTCCATCACCTCAAACCAAGTTTTAATCATCAACAAAGGAAACTCAACTAAGTAGTGTAGGTTTTCTTGTTAACCCATCTTTTCCTAGTTACCTCTCCTTCTCTCTTACAGTAGTCAAAATCATAGAGACAGAAAGTAGGCTGGTCATTGCCAGAGGCTGGGAGGGGAGAAAAATGGAGAGTTAGTGCCTAATGGGTGTGGAGTTTCAGTTGGGGAAGGTGAAAAAGTTCTAGAGATGGATGGCAGTCACGGTTGCACAACAATGTGAATGAATGTCCTTAATGCCTCTGTACACTTAAAAATGGTCTAAATGATAAATTCCATATTGTATATATTTTACCACAATAAAAAATCCCAGAAAATTCACTTAGTTTCAATATAAAAGGAGGTGTCAGAGCTTAACCATGAGATTTGAGGTTACTGGTAGCTGTTCAAATTCTATGGCTTTAACCTGAGAGTTGGAAAGTGTCTCTGCACTCTTCCAGTACCTTTGTTAAACAATTAAACAGGAATGAAAATAATTAAAATGTCATGTGTTTTGTTGTAGGCCAACCACAAATCCCCTCGTGTGCTTCCGAAGGCATCCTGAAATTGGGCCTTAGCATAGGAGACAGGAAGAGGGCACGACACTAGCCCACTTTAAGTCAGCATTATTGAAAGTCTAAATTAGTGCTTTATGGGGAATTCCCTGGCAGGCCAGTGGTTAGGGCTCTGTGCTTCCATTGCTGGGGGCACAGGTTCGATCTCTGTCGGGGAACTAAGATCCTGCATGCCACACAGCGTGGCCAATAAATAAATAAATAAATAAGTAAATAAATAAATGAGTTGTAACTCTCACTGCAATCCAGATTAGCTGGGGGGGGCGGGTTGCAGAATCAATGAAGCCCCCATTTCTAGAAGATTCCCTTATTTAATTGATCCAGGAGAGAGCCCAGGTATCAGCATTAAAAAAACCAAAAAAACCCTCTTGTGATTCTAATATGCAGAGTTAAGAACCACTGTCTAGAGAGGATATGTACTAAAGTATAACACTATTGGTTGTCTTTTTCTCTTTTTAAATAACTGATCATAGGCTTCTTTCCTTTTTAATATTTATTTATTTATTTTTTGGCTGCATCGTGTCTTAGGTGCGGCACACAGGATCTTTTGTTGCGGCATGCAGGCTCTTTGTTGCGGTGCGAGGGCTTCTCTCTAGTTGTGGCACGCAGGCTTAGTTGCCCCATGGCATGTGGGATCTTAGTTCCCTGACCAGAGATCGAACTGGCATCCCTTGCATTACAAGATGGATTCTTAACCACTGGATCACCAGGAAAAAAATTAGTTCTATCTTTCTCACCAGGTAGAGCAGATGACTAGCTTAAATCTTCATGCTGTAGGTGTCATAACTAGGACAGGTTCAGTCATAGACATGAAAAAATTAACATGCCCATGATTTGCCCATGTGGGACCTCAGAGGGATGCCTGAAGGGAAGAGTACCATGCCAAGAGTGAGCAGAGCTGGGGGCCGAGGGAGTAGCATTGCTCCTACCCAAGTCCTCCAGGGGCCAGAACGCAAGAACAATGATAAGAAATTTGTTGCCATCCCCAGGGACTCAATCACAAAAGAATTCCCGGAAAAATGGAATTTCCCAAGTCAAGAGGGAGAAAATAATCATTTTCTGGGCGATCCTGTTTGTGCCATTTTATTTTGTCAGTGGTAAGATGCACCACAGTTTATATGCCATTAAGAAAGAAAGAAAATATGGTCCCTATTCAAATGTAACACAACACTTTCAGATCACTTGGACTTATTTAATACTTATTGAAAGAGCTCTTTTGGATTCAGAGATTACCGTCTTGTATCATTCTTGTGCTCACCTAAGAAGAGGAATAGAAACAAATTATTTGACTTAAACCTTCTTCACATATAGCATGTGCTCATCTGAACAGTTTTTTCAGCTCAAATCTGTCAATGTACATGCTTTTCTGCACACAGGATCATTCTCTGGGCCATCAAGAGGAGAGCGCTGGTGATGCAGTGCTTCATAAAGAAGGCTCCGCTATTGTCTTCAGGACTTTCTTTCTAGTCTTTGACACCCCTCAGCAAGATTTGATGCTTGCTTTCCTCATACCCCCAGAGGTGTCAATGGGAGGCATTCAGACCATGGTCTTGTCCCTCCATCGGGAATAACCAGGTTTCCAGGAACAACAATATGTGGGCAGGCAACAGCAGCCATGTCGCACCAGTCTCCTGCCTGTGGTGATTGAGATGCTGTCTGTTGTAACACACATTCTGATTTCAGAGATATTAAAATGTGAAAGGAGATGTTCATTTCAAATGGACAAAATATGGTATTAATATCCACCCTTCATTGAAGGCCGACTTGTGTGGGTCAGACATGGTGTTAAGAGTACACACTTGATATATAATTCACTCCTCACAACAACCTCAAAGCTGCACATTACTATATCATTTTATAGAAGGGTAAACCGAGGTTCAGACAAGTTAAAAACTCACTCAAACCACACTGTTAAAAAGAGGAATGATCAGACTCGGTATCAGGGCTGAGTAACCCTAAGACCTGTGTCTTTCGTGAGACCATAGAGTCTAATACATATTGTCAATGGATAGGGATAAAGGAAATAGAATCCAGCCCTCAGGAGGAGGAGACTGCAGGGTGTCAGGACCATGCCCAACCAGCTGGTGCTTGGGACAGGACTCTCACCCCAGCAAGGCAGTTGAGGGACAGGTGAAATGATCCTAAAAAAAGCAGGTGCCAGGAGAGAGACTGCGGGCCTGGCTCATAACCCTCAACCTCAGGCTCAACCCCCTGACCCAAAGCACCCGGGCCAAGAACAGGTCAAGGGCTGGGCCTGGCTGAAGGGTCCTTGTGGGAGTTAAAGTTTAACTTAGGAGGAGAGGAAGGACGGGCTGAGAGTTGAGACACCCACCTATTTTCCTGGTTTCTTAGGGAGACACCCTCCTATTTTCCTGGTTTCTTAGGTGGCACAGTGTGCTGGAAAGAGCTCCACTTAATGAGGTTGAAAATTATTTTGAAGGAGCAAGAAAACCTCCAGGCTTGCCCCTCACTCCTCCTACCCTTTGGCGATAGAGAATTGCCACCAGGGGTGTGAGAAGACAGACTGCGCCGAGAGCAATGAGGAGCCAATGAGGGGCTGTCTGGTTTTTATTCAGTAGCTTAAGGAAAAGAAAAATTGAAAAATTCATGTGACCAACAGAGCTATTAATGCTGTCACATTGTAAGTGCAGATTCTGGTGGGACATAAGAAAGCCCCTCATCTGCACGTGAAAACTATTGGAGGATTCCTGATTTGGTTTGAATGCCAATCTGGAAAGGATCTGCCTTAACTCTTGGTTCTTCAAGCTCCTGGGAGAAGGGAAGTCTTAGTGGATTAAGGGTAAGAAAGGGGATCAAGACAGTGGAGACAGTTTGTGAGGTTCTTTCCCATTATTCCTACTCACTGGAGACTGGATATAACCTAGTTAACAGAAGAAGGAAAACAAAGGCTAATTTAGCATCCATTAATAATTATAATACCTGATATTTACAAACACTTACTGTTCTAAACACTTGACATCTAATAGTTCTTAAAAGCTCTGTGATGTAGATACTATGATAGTCTCCATTTTACAGATTTGAAAATTGAGTCTCTGGGAGATTGAATAACTTGCCCAAGGTCATATGGCTGGGAATGATCAGAGGCAAAACTGGGATCTGAATTCCAGCACCTACATTTTTTATTGGTATAACATATAAATTCAAATATCACACATATGCAATTATTTACATTACACCTCTTCTCCTGGAAATTTACATTTGTATTGCATTTTAAGCTATTTGTAAAATCAATCTTATTTATTATAAGTTTAATGAGTTTTTACAAATGTGTAACCACCACCATACTCAAGATGTGGAATATTTCCATCACTCCAAAAAGTTCCCTTGTGCTACTTTGTAGTCAGTTCCCAGGCAACCACTGTTTTCTGTCACTATAAATGAGCTTAGTATTTTCTAGAATTTTATATAAATGCAATCATACTGCATATATATATATATATATATATATATATATATATATATAGAGAGAGAGAGAGAGAGAGAGAGAGAGTATCTGTCTCCTTTTGCTCAGCATAATGTTTGTGAAATTCATCCACATTGTTGTGTGTAAGTGGTTCATTTCTTTTTATTGCTGAATAGTATTCCAATGAATGGATATACCATTATTTGTTTATACATTTACCTGTTGATGAACATTTGGGTTGTTTTCAGTTTCTGTCTATTCTGAATAAAGCTGCAATGAACTTTCAGGACAAGTCTTTGTATGGGCATATGTTTTCATTTCTCTAGGATAAATATCTAACAGTGGGATTGCTGGAACATATGGTAAGTATACGTTTAACATACACTTTTTCTTTATAGGAAACTGCCACACTGTTTTCCAAAGTGTCCCATTTTATATTCCCACCAGTGGTGTATGAGGGTTTTATATTCTCCATATCCTTACCAACATGTAGTATTTTAATTTTAACCATTCTTAGTGATATATAGCAATTAACTCATTGTGGTTTTAAAATTTGCATTTCCCTAATAACTAATGATGCTGTACATATTTTCATGTGCTTATTGACCATTTGTATATTTTCTTTTGTGATTTGTGTGTTACAATTATTTGAAGCTACTTTTTAAAAATCTGGGATTTTCTTCTTATTTTTGAGTCATAAGCAAAGCTTATACATTCTGAATTCAAGTCCTTTGTCAGATAAATGTGATGTGAATATTTTCTTTCACCTTGTTGCTTGCCTTTTTATTTTCTTAACAGGGCCTTTTAAGAATAGAGATTTTATATTTGATAAAGTTCTACTATACTTATTCATTTGTCTATTTTTTCCTTCTCTGCAGTAAGGTTGCAAAAATATTTCTCTACGTTTACTTCTATAAGTCTTTTAGCATTAAGTTTTACATATAGGTCTATGATCCATTTTGAGTTAATTTTTATATATGATGGAAAGTGGTTGAGGTTCATTTTTTTTTTCTTTTGCACATGAATGTCCAGTAGTTCTATTGCCATTTGCTAAAAACACAAAGCACAATCTACTCAACATTGAACTGCCTTAGCACCTTTGTATGGGCCTATCTTTGGATCCTCTTCTCTGTTCCATTGATCTATATAGCTGTCTCTATGCCAACACTAGGCTGCCTGGATTATAATAGTGTTATCATAAATCAAAACATTTTTATTGTTTACAAATGTCTTTTCCAAATGACAGTAGCATTTCTACCCATCCATTTTCTCATAAAATGGTAACAATAAATGATTCATCCCAGGTCACAAAGAAGCCAATTCCTGGGCTAAGACTCCAAGCTCAGGGCTCTTACCCACCACAGACCTGTCTCCTAGAGCCAGAGGGGTATTCTACAGTGAAAGCACAGTGTTAGAGTAAACTCCCACAGCTGAAATCCCAGAATTCTGTTTTAAAATACTCCAAAACTTCAGTCAGCACCAAAGTGGAAATCATGCACTAATTGGTATTCAATGATGCAGATAATATGGAATGACTAACAGAAAGCTCTCTCCAGCAGCTGAGGTACTTTCTCTACATTTCAGCATTAGCAGCAAGAACAGAACAACAACAAAGTTAAGAGAGGAAAGCAGTTGGGCAAAACATGTTCCATGTATCTATACTTTTCATGTCTACCTGCCATCCTCTCTCCTTACACCATCTTTGGAAAGCCCAGACCACTGTAGGATTCATTGTTAATGGTCTTCATTGTAACTAAAGCTCACAAAGAATTCTTGTGTGCTCCTGGATAGGGGCATAATTGGGCCAGCAACCATTTGCTAACAAGAGTCCACGGATATGTTCTCAGCTTTGGCAGGAAAGTCACTGCATTCATTGCCATGACCTGAACATTACATATGGCTAAATAGTTTTAAAAGTTGATACTGCTTAATAAATAACCATAACAACTGAGGAAAAATCTATGTTTTCCTCCAATGTTTAATCTTGAAAAGAAATGGCAAACACAAAAATTCTCTTAAGGAGACAGAGTTAGGATTGATCCCATTTTCTGAAAAAATTCACTTATATTATTGTAATATTTTTATGCAATTAAAACAAACAAGAAAATCACCTATTTACGAGTGAAGGATTACGTTTCTATATAAGCATCTCATTAACGTAGGTAGCCATTAACTTCAACATTAACTCAATAATTCTATTTAGTTCTGGTTTCAAGTAACTAAGTCTTTGGGAACACCATGGAAGGAAAATACCTAAGAATCAATTCCATTATTCTTTTCTGGAGAATTTTATATTTTCACTCTTTATGATTCACAGCACTGCTTAAATTCGAGTAAACTCTATAATGAGTCATGTAAATTAAAGAATGATTCCAAATGATCCAATTCGTGAAGAACTGTTTGAGAATATTAAAGAAAGGTGAAATTTCTGAAGTAAAGGAGAGATTTCAAATCCAAGGTTTAATTCATAAGGCTTATTTATTTTCTGTTTTAAAATATGTCAGATTTTAATTGCCTCATGAGCACATCCCATGATTTAAAAGGGTAAAATCTTGAGGCAGATGACAAGAGACAACAACAGAAAAGGTTCTGTACACATTGTTAGACCATCAAAACTGGAAGGCACAGCTCATTCTAACCTCTCATTTTACAGATGAAGAAACTGAGGTCCAGATTGGTGAAGTTACAACAGCCTAAGAGATCCCCTGTGGAGTGGGCAGACAAAGAATTTCAGGAAGGGATGGGGAAGGAGTTAATAGGGGGAGAAAAAAACATCAGTTTTGGTGAGTAGAAATAAAAGGAGTTAAGTTTGCAAATTTAGGGGAAAGGATACATCAACATGCCCTTGTGGAGAAACAAACAAAACAAGAAAGAAAGACTGTAGAATGTTTCGTATTTTTACAACTAAAAAACTGAGGTGAGCCAAGAACAAGGTGAGCATTTAACCAACTAAGGTTAAGTCTTGAACAATAGTCATACTGGGCAGGACGCACTTCTGATCTTGAAAACAATGGGTTACATTATATTGAGGGAGAAATATCAATGTAAGGTAAAGGTAAAGGTTATTGAAATTTAACAACATTTGGCTTATTTAGTTCTATGCGTTTGGGGGGAAAATCTGGGAAGAAGTTCGGGAGGCTTTGTGTCAGGCACAGAATTTGATCCCAAAAGGAAAAATCTGATTGTATAGAAGGGTGGACTTGAGCCTATGATCCAAGAATTCTCAGGACACAGCCCACATGCAGCTAGGTGGGGCCACATGTTCTGTTCTGGCCAGTGGAGTGTGAGTGCAAGTGCCAAGGTGAAGCCATGAAGGTACCATGTGACTTCTCAGCCGTCTCTTCCCCTTGTGAGGGGATCACGGAGCCAGGAGCTGAATCGGGCGATACGGAATTAAAGAACACTGATCACTCTGTCTCCAATCAAGGTGATTATGCTTGAGAGTCAGCAGATCTACAGTGAACTACACGTGAATGAGGAAGAAACACTATATATGAAGTCACTGCAATTTGAGGGTTATTTCTCACAGCAGCATACACCTAGCCTAGCCTGATTCATTCATCTCCTTGAGTTGCATACCTACACTGTTTTGCCCATTCTTTGTAGTGACATCACTGTCTGGGAGGAACATTTGTCTGGGAATTTGCAGTCCATTTTCCTGTTGATCCATGAAAATGTATTTGGAATTGAGCAGTTGTAGCAACCAGAAGGGTTGCTCCTACCAAGAATGTAGATGTGGGTATACAATCATCCTACATTTCACCTTGTGAGCTCAGAAGTAAAAGTCATGCTTTGCTGAAAACAGGAAAGTTCATGACTTGGGTGAGAGAAAAGACATTTTGAGAATATTTAGAAATCTTTGAAATTTGCTAAAATTGCAAGGGAAATAGCTGGAGTCCCAGGCTTATGCAGTTCATGCACTGAAGGGAAGCTGGCATGGCAGATGCAGGGCGAGGGGTGTGAGAAACACAGAGGATCCTACATGGAACCACATTCAGTGGGTCTTTCAGGAGGAGGTGCTTCACAGTGGAGCAACCCTACAAACATTTCCTCAGTCTGATCAAGGCCAACATTAACAGGGATAAGTCATGGTCACAGTGTACCCTTGATGTGATGTAGCAAGCATGGCCCTTTATCTCTGTGGTCTTCCTCCTGATAACCCCAGTTTTATCGTGAGAAAAACACTAGTGGAGCATGCTACAGAATACCTGACCAGTACTCCTCAAAACTGTCAAGGTCATCTAAAACAAGGAAACTGAGATACGGTCATAGCCAAGAGGAATCGAAGTAGACTTGACAACTAAATGTAATGTGGTATCCTGGATGGAATTCTGGAACAGAAAAGGGACATTAGGGAAAAACCGAGAAAATAACAATAAAATCTGGACTTTAGTTAATAATAATGAATTGCTGTTGATTCGTTAATTGTAAGATGTTAATAATGGGTAACCTAGATGTGAAGTATAAGGGAATACTCTAGACTATTATCTCAATTTTTCTGTAACTATAGAACTGTTCTAAAAATAAAGTCTATTATAAAAAAAAGATAAAAAAGACAATTTTGTCTGAGATGGTCTCTGATGAGCATACCCCAATAACAGCTTATGTTGAGCTTCCCTGTCCTAGATGTGTTTTTTCCTTTCTGAAACTAATGCTGGAAGTGGGGCTACGTCTATGTTGTACTCCTGGGAGATCTGCGTTTCTTCATTTAATGGAAGTTAAGTGGATATAGTTAAAAAGAAAAGGGGAAGGAAAAAATTATTGACTTCTAGAGGTATTAAATATTTGTACTCTCATTTTTTCATAAAGGAAACTGAGGCTCATAGAGGTTAAATAAAATATCTCAAAGTTATAGGTGTCATAAGTGGCAGAGCCAGGGATCTTAGCCCACATGTGTCTGTCTCAAAGCTCCTTCTTTTTCCACCCACTGTGCTGTACCCGCACGGACAACACGTGGTTTTACGTTCTATTTCCAGGCAATGCCAGCAGAGGAAGACGGTGAGTCTGGGCTGGAAAGTAACTCTGGGAGGGGCTGCTGTAAATGAGGGAGTGGAATAGACAATAAATAAATAAACAGAGTGCCAGCACTCAAAAGACAGAGACATTTCCTCCCTTCCACAGCATCCCCCTCCCTGCGCTGCTGAGTGACTTGTGATTTGCCTCCATTCTTCGTGTTCTTCTCAGTTTCTAGGGTGGTTTTCCAACTTTTACTTAAAATTTGTCTAAGCGAACTCAATGTCCAACAAGCAAAACTGGAGCGATCCTGGTTGAAATGAGGCTGGGTGTGGAAACCCAAACTCGTGGTTTCTCCACTAGCCCTAAGCCTACCAACTTCTGGTCTGCTAGATTTATGAATGTGGGGGACAGTATGGAAGAGGTAAAGGGAAATGTGGGGGGCTCACGTGGGATCTTTCCCGGTCCTGTGTGGGAAAGCCACCCTCAAAACAGCCACGGGCACAAAAATCCATGTGCAAAGGGGAAGCTTTTTAAAATCCTTCAGGAGGGCAACATATCAGCACCCAACAACCTAAGTTTTGTCAAGATTGGTCTTTTGTTGAGTATAGCCACAAGAAAATGATGGGAGGAACTCAAATGGAGGTTCAAGACTCTGTTCAACTGATGCACATCGGGGATAATCTGCAGACCCCCCCTAGCTAAGCAGGGTCACGGTTTTCAGAGTCCTTTGCGGTCTTTGTGGTCCTTGCACTTTTTGGCTCAAGTGGCAGTTTTCGTTTTTAGCGAACCCTTGTGGTTGGTGATTAGTTGATTCTTGTTTTTGCGCCTCTTGCTTGGGGTCATTGGTGCAATTCCAATAACTTGTGAAAACTGTGCAAACCTCGAGTTTCTCAGCTAGTCAAGGTTCATGGGGAGGGGACATAGAAGAAAATGAAGGAAAGGAAAAATGGAGGATAAGTGTAGAGGGCAAGGGAGAAACGGGGCCTCTATCTTGCCTATTTTAGTCCTTTCACGGCTAAGTTGACTTGCAACTGTGAAATGGAAAATGTGCATCTGTAAATGTTAGATGGGAGATGCCCACATTTAGGGAACGAGCAAGCCTCACAGAGGGTGCAGAAGACACACCCCTCACCCCAGAGCTCTCCTAATGGGCCAACTGTCAGGGCAGAAGGAGGTCTGCTCTCTTTCCGTGATTTTCTCTTTCCCCCCATCTCCTTCTCTACCTCCTTCCTCTCCCCTCTTCTTTCCTCACTCTTCCTCCTCCCCTGCCCCTCCACCTTTTCTCTTGCATCTATGGTTGATTTTGAGTTGTTAAATTCATGATGAAACCCGGGTAATTCATTTAGATTAGATCTTCTCCCCAGTCATCCTTGATGTCAACTTCTACATTTCTCATTTTATAAAATAAAACTGGAATTAATGACTAAAATAAAAAGTCAAAAAAAACCCTATTTTTTTTATTTTAAAAATAAAATAAAACAAAGTGCACCCACATTTCCTTAGCCTTGCCTTCCCTCCTTCTGGGCTTCCTGGTTTCTCTGCCTGGCAACACACTTGGCCTCCATTTTATCAGGGTTGTTAATGTCCTTGTGAAGCCATGGGCCCTGAGTGCTCACTGGAAACCTGCCTTTGGAAAGAGACTCCTGCGTCTGGGCGAGGAGCTCTCCTTGGCCCTCTTCTCTGGCTCTGCAGGTTTCCCTTGCAGCCAGTGTGAGTGTGACTCTCCCACCCCCTCGGAAGAAAGTTCAGGAGAATACAAGACTTGAAGGGTCCCACTTGAGACCCCCTTTTCTGTTGAGTTTCTCCTACCCTGTGGCCCCCAAGACATCTGTCAGCCTGAGGCTGGGAGATAATTCATGTCCTCAAAGTGCTGCATTTGCTTCTGTTTTCCCTGACATCAGGGGCTAATGCTCTGTTTCAGGTGTTGTTAGTGTAAAGGAAAAACCACAGAAAAGGGGGAAATTGTGGAAGAAAAGCTTCAACCAACAACATGATTAATTAAATGGTAATAAATAATAATTTGAGAAATTAGATATTTTGTGGTTGATTTTTATGACTTTTAAAATAATATAAGTGGTGACAAAAGCCCTCCAACATCCAAAACCACAAGTCACATTTTGGTTGTGGTTTTTCATTCCCTACAAAATACAAAACACTTGAAAAAGATCATTTGAACTATATTTTTCTCACAGAGGTTGAAATTCTCCTTTTAAAAGGGATCCCTGGAAATTTTACACATCTTTCTACATTAGAACCAACCTTTCTGCTTGAAGACTTACCTCAGTAATATTTTAATTTATAAAAACACCTTATAATTATCAGGGCAATTTCACAGACATTATCTCATTTTATCCCATTGCTGGTTGGTAGGTTCTCCAACTTATGTTCTCAGAATGTAAGGCCTGTCTGAAGTCCCTCATCCAGGGATCTCCTAGATCAGGGCTCAGCAATTGTCAGCCATGGAACAAATCCTAACCACTGTGTGTTTTTGTATGGCATACAAGATATGAATGAGTTTTACAGTTTTCAGTGGTTAGGAAAAAAAGAAGCAGCTTTTTTTAAAAAAAGAATTTATTTATTTTTGGCTGCATTGGGTCTTTGTCGCTTCGTGCGAGCTTTCTCTAGTCGCGGCGAGCTTCTCCTTGCGGTGGCTTCTCTTGTTGCGGAGCACGGGCTCTAGGCACACGGGCTTCAGTAGTTGTGGAATGTGGGCTTAGTTGCTCCGTGGCATATGGGATCTTCCTGGACGAGGGATCGAACCCGTGTCCCCTACACTGGCAGGTGGATTCTTAACCACTGTGCCACCAGGGAAGTCCCAGAAGCAGCTTTTGTAACACAAGGAAATTATATAAAATGCAAATTTCTGCATACACGAATGAAGTTTTCTTGGAACACAACCACGTTTACATACTATCTATGGCTGCTTTCTTGCTACAGGGCAGAGTTGAGTAGTTAATGACAGAGACCATATGGCCCACAAAGCCTGAACTATTTACTCTCTGGCCCTTTACAGAAAATGTTTGCCGACCCCTGTCCCCCATCAAGGGCTTATTCCATCCCACAAGAGCTGTCTTTCCAGAATCCTAGCAGACTCCAGGACAAAGGCAAAACCCGCAGGGATCTGGTTTGTAAGCCCAGTAAAAGAGGCTTAGAAATTGGACTGCAGTAAAAGGCTAGTCGTTTAAATCCTTCAGTCTTTTTGATTGGAGGAGACTGGGGTCCTGCCTCCAAGCTGGCAGGCAGCTCCCTCCTTGGGGGTGGGGGCACCGTGCTGGAGGTGGATCCTTACAAGACCTTTGCCAAAAAAAAGGGTGGTATTCCCTCTTCCCCTCCTCCACCTCCTGCAACCCAACAGATGGGCTGTCCTTAGAATTAGGAAGGGTAAAACATCCCAGCTTAGAGGCTGAGGGGACATGTGGTGAAGAGAACAATGTAATGCTCTGTGTTTGTTTGGTTTTTAACGCAGAGTTATTTGATATAATGTTCTGCTGTTCCTGTACCCCATTTCCACCTACGGCAGCTCTTGTCTGCTGTAAGTGGAGTGATGGGCTTAGGTCGAGTGGGGAAGGGCAGATGAGATGGAGAAATCAGGCACAGAAGGCTTACACCTCTTTCAGTAGAGCTTCTGTTTCACTTTTACTCCCTCCTTTTTCTACCTGCATCCACAGAATGTAATATCATGTCCCCTTTTCTGAGTGCCTATTATATGTCATTCAATTCAGATCGAAATACATGATCTCATGTAACTGTCTCCATAACCCCATGGGGTTTACAGAAGTGGGAGCTCAACACTGGGTTGTTTAAAATACTTTCCTGGGTCTTCCTTGGTGGCGCAGTGGTTGAGAGTCCGCCTGCCAATGCAGGGGACACGCGTTCGTGCCCCGGTCCGGGAAGATCCCACATGCTGCGGAACGGCTGGGCCCGTGAGCCATGGCCGCTGAGCTTGCGCGTCCGGAGCCTGTGCTCCGCAACGGGAGAGGCCACAACAGTGAGAGGCCCGCGTACCGCAAAAAACAAAACAAAACAAAAATGCTTTGCTGGTGGTGGGCTGATACCTGATCTCCAACATGGTAATACCGACATCTGGGCTCTTCCTACTGAACCTCAAGAGCTCCACAAGGTCACAGCCATGGGCATGGTTCGGTTCTGACCACTGATGACCTCCCCGCTATCGAGAAGCATTCTCCCAAGTGCATTTCCTCAGGGCACCAACTCCTAGGACCTTATAAGGAATCATCTTAAAAAACAAAAATCTGTTTAGGGAACAATGAGTTAAAAAAGCTTAACCAGGTTTCTTTACTCCTGGACTCTCTGTGCAATATGCTGCATTGGCTGTCATCTCCGCCTCTATGATGTTAAGGCATTTTACTTAACCTCTCAGAGCTTTTGATTCCTCTGCCGAAAAATGAGTAATAATATCTGCCTCTTGAAGTATTAAATATGATTTCTTTTCTCTTTCTGTTTTTGGCCAGGTTCACTTAATTTCTATTAAATGAAGTGAATTCTAGCAACCAGAAAGGAATCTGAATAACTGTTGCAGAAAAAAATCATTCCGATAATAAAATAAAGGTAATGCACACTGGTTCAGAGGATAGCAGGGCACGTATTTTCCATTTATTGTATTGGTTTTCATAAAAGGAACGATGTATCTAGGGTAGGGAAGCTCATGATGAAGCATTCTGGGGGCAAAATTGCATATTAACGTGGCATCACTAGGAAAGAAAGCCACATGTGTAAGCACCTAATGGTGGAAATGCAGTCACTGTACCAGCAAGTTAGGGGGCTGCAGTTTGCCAGCCCATGGTCTAGATGCTGCATGTAGATAGACAAGATTGATCAGCATGATATTTTGCTCACTTAAAAAAAAATGTTTTTTGTTTGTTCAGCAGAACACTTAACATCTTTCAGAACTTGGTTCTTTTGTCTATTTTTTATTATAGTTGATTGACAATGTTGTGTTAGTTTCAGGTGTACAGCAAAATGATTCATTTGTACATATTTATACAAATCTATTGTTTTTCAGTTTCTTTCCATTACAAGATATTGACTATAGTTCCCTGTGCTATCTAGTAGGCCCTTGTTGTTTATCTATTTTATTTAAAGTAGTCTGTATGTTAATCCCAAACTTCCGATTTATCCTTCCACCACCTTCCCCTTTGGTAACCATAAGTTTGTCTTCTGTGTCAGTGAGTCTATTTCTGTTACTATTTCTATTTCTTTCAGAACTTGTATTCTGAATAATACGAGTTTTGGAAAACTTCAGAACTTTGAGTTTCAAGGTCATTTCCTCAGAAGAGTGGACACTAGAGCAATGAAGGTGGGAGTGAACTGGCATTAGGCAGACGGGTCAAGTCTCTGGGGAACTGGGCTATTGGTTTTAAAAGTTCAAGTTCTCAGACAGCCAGAAGGGGTCTCAGACCCAGGGTCCAGGCAGAGGCTTGTACACCTGCTCATGATGGATGGAACTTACAGAGCAAGGCAACAGTATGGTTTTCTCAAAAAGATTTGTTTTACTTGTTTAGTCAGGGAATGTCTGCAAGTAACCAAACCTACCTGAAGACCCTTTGGGAGATAGAAGAATACCAAGATTAAAAGCATGACCTCTGGAGCCATACTGCTTGGATTCAAGTTATTGTTCCACCCTTGGCTTGAGCAAGTTAGCTAAAATTTCTATGCCTCAGTTTTCTTGCCTATAGAATGGGGATATCTAACTCACAAGCAAGAATTCAATGCATTATGTTTAAAGTGCTGGCACAGGGTGAACACTATGTGAGTATTGCTGCTAGCATTAATTTTCTTTTGTTATTATTATTTGTTTATGTTATTGTTATTTCAGGGCTTATTGAATCACCTAGCTTCACATGAGGTAAGAGGTCATTATAAAACTTCTCCCTCCAGATTTTTAACTCTTTTTCTTCTGTTTGTTCACTCTTCTCTCTGCATAGGACTATTTCATTTTATTATATACATGGTCCATCATGGCTGCCTTAAAATGGAAGCCCAACGCCCCAAGCCACATCCTCTGCTAGGCCAGAATCCCACAGTGCCCCACCACCATGCCCAGTTGTATCAGGGGTCCACCACCCTGACCCCAGAGTCAGTGTAATCCATAAGTCTACCCCTTCCACATCTCTGGGCAACCCTGGTTCTCCACAAGAGCAATGTGTTCTACAGGTGGAAATGATGGGCATGTCTGGTGCTGTGTCCTGAAGCTAAGTTCACCCCAGGCACACCGGACACAGGTCAAGACATCAGACATTAGCTAGACACTGAGTCATCAGTGGAGAGGAAATTTTCCGTTCCACCCAACTATCCAGGCTTCCGTTGACTCAGGACCTGGTAAGATTCAGCACACGGGTAGCAGGATTTTATAGCAGACCTATGGGTTGGCCTGGGCTGGGTGGAAACAGACAATGTGTACAAAAATAACTCTAAAACATGGAAGAATTTGCTTATTTTCATCCATTTGCTCACTTGCTCAACAAATATTTATTGAGTGACTTCCAAGTGCCATACTAGGGAATGTGCATTTTTTAAAATTCATAGAACAAATACACATCATTTAAAAAGGGATGAGGAATATTTTTGTAATCTCCAGAGGTGATGATCTCAACCCAGTCCTCTACGTGAACATTTATTTTGGAGATTCCCTGATGGTAACAACAAATCTTATTGTCTGTCTTATTCACATGCCCAGAAGTTATTATTACTCAACCAACTTACTATGATCCTTATACAGAACAATCCCTGGAAACTGGCAAAAGTACTTACTATGAAATATTTCATACATACAGTAAGGAAATAATATATATTGCATAAAAGCTATAAAATAATAAAATGAAAACCCATATGTATAAGAAATAGAATAATACCAATTCCTCTGAAACCTCCTGTGTGTCCCTCCCAAGTTGGAGCCCTATCCTTTCACAAAGAGTAGATCACTCACCTGAATATGATGTAACTATTCTCCTGTCTTTCTTCATAGGTTTTATTACATGTGAATATATCCTTAAACAAGATGTCATTAGTCTTGTCTATTCTGAAATGTCATATAAAAGGAATAACATTGTATGTGTTCTTTCTAGATAGATAGATATTTCGTATATATTACATATATATCTCAACGTTATAGTTTTAAAGTTTATTAAGATGGAAACATACAGCTGGAGTTCAGTTATTCTATTGTAGGGATATTCTATTGTATGACTTTGTCATTGGTTGATTGATTGGTTCATTCATTCATGCCCATGTGACCACTTTTAGATTTTTGTTATTAAAAATGACTAATCTATGGACTTCTCAGCCAGGTCTGTGGTGCAGCTGGGCAGCGCGTTGGGGTGGAGGTGCTGGGTCATCAGGCTTGTGCATCTCCACATTTATCGGATAATGACACATTATCTTCTAAAGGGATTGTACCACCTTACATAATTGTCATATATTCATGAATTTGTGCTGGATTGATAGATGAATTTGAGAACTGGTACATTTATGATATTGAGTTTTCTTACCCATGTGTATGACATATTCATTCTCTTTGCATTGAATATTTGGGTTATTTCCAGATTTTTGCTGTTAAAAATATTTAATTTATTGGGATTTTGCTTGATGCCTTTCAGCATCATTGTATAATTTCCTCTTTTAAGACTTGCACATCTTTTGTTAAATTCTCTCCTAGGTACCTTACACTCTTTTTCTGCTCTTACATGTGGCAACATTTTTTAATGGAACATCACTGTTGTTTGAGAGCTTCATTGTAAACTACATTCTTAGTGTGCTGCATTGCCCTTCAAAGACTTGGAGGTGGATGAGATCGAAAAAATAATTATAATAAAGTGGAAAAAATAGGATCTTTGAAGTCATAACTCAGAAAGCACTGTCCAACATTTGTAGCTTAATAAAATTTTAGGTAAAATTCTTAGGAGAAAATGAATAATCTCAGAAGTATTATTCTTGTAAATGCAAGTCAGTGAAGCAATGGCAACCCTCATATAATTAATGGCAGAGAGGTTGCATGTGCGAACATGGTGTTAGAATTCTGAGGCCATTTGACTAATTTCCATGTTTATAAAATTCTAAGTTTCTAATTAAGCTATGTCAAAAATCTAGCAGAAACGGGTAAAATTTGAGTTTAATTGAGGTGTATTGTTTGATTGTCTAAGGAAAGAGCCAGCATTGTCAGAATAATTAAGGCATGGTGCGTCACGGAATAAGAGGCCTGGTTACAGAAGCTGAGGGGTAGGGTGGACTGACCATGAAAAATGGCTAACGCCTCTGAACTATGAGACCATTTAGGTAGAACAGTGGTACTGTTTGCTTTTTTGTTTTCAGAATTACAGAGTGACATTGTGGTAGGATTACTGTTGTTCTTCTCTCCTTCAGGAAATTTGAGGTCCTCAGTTCCTTGAGCTGAGGTGAGGTCATGTGACTTGCTTAAGCCAATGAAATGTCATTGTGTCTTCCAGGGAAAGCAGTTAATTCTCCATCTCTCTTTTCCTGACTGGGTGGGATGTGGAGGGGTAACACCAGAAGCTCACACGGAAAACAGCTGCTGGGGTTGTTTATAAAGACCTGCAGTGGACCTCAGTGAGCAAGAAATACACTTTTCAAAAAAAATGTTACTGAAATATAGTTGATTTACAATGTTGTGTTATTTTCAGGTGTACAGCAAAGTGATTCAGTTATACACATACACACACACACACATATATATATATATATATATATATATATATATATATATATATTCTTTTCTGGATTATTTTCCATTATAGTTTATTATAGGATATTGAGTATAGTTCCCTGTGTGGATGGACCTAGAGATTATCATACTAAATGAGGTAAGTCAGTCAGAGAAAGACAAATATCATATGATATCATTTATACGAAGAATTACACTTTTGTTGATGAAGAGTTTATGTTGTTTGCACTGCAGCATAGCCACATGGTCCATTTTCTGTGTCATGAATTTGAGGATGAGCAGTCAGGACCTGGGATCTCAATTTCAGAGATCTGGAATCTCTTTCCTCACATGGACACTGCCAAACATGAGGAAGATGGGACTTGCTATTTATTCAAGAAAAATTCACACTCACAGTTTGGGGATAAGAGTGAAGAGGAGAGTGAAGTTACATGACCAGAAGGATTCCATTCCCCTAAACCATAATTTGACTATCTTTCAAGGATACAATGAGACATCCATGTATACACATATAATATGTCTACATACACTTGATTTGAACAGATGTGCAAGCTCTGTGTCTTCTATCCTAACTTCTCTAAGATCGGCTAGCTCTAGAAAATAGCTACTTCTCACAACAGGGCTCTGTTCTTAGCCCATCCATATATCTTACAAGTACCAGTGGTACCAAATTTATCTTGAAAGTGCAAAATGTAACATTAATTTAAAGACTTCCCTTTGAAGCTAGTAACTCACCTTCCTTTCTTCATCCCTCATGTCTCTTGCCTGGTGAGAGGTGTCACTTCACTTGGGGTCATTGAAAATCAAGGTGACTTTTACTCCTGGTATTTCTCACCCCCAATACTCTTTTCTCATTCTCCCACCTCAAATGGTCTCTGTCTTTGCCTTTCCAGAATCTGTAGTCTACACACTAATAGCTGCCTTCCTAAATCTTATGCAAGTGACCTTGTTTGCTCTTCCCAAAAAGTAACAAATAAAACCCTTCAAAACTTGTAAGATCACATGCAGATCCCTCTCTGATTTGGCAAAGAAGGAAATTCTATTTTCTTTTTCATCTCTCCTTATTTTTTTTTACCCCTGCCCATTCCCCTCTCCTCCTCCCTTTCTTCACCTTTTATACCTGCAGAGAAATCTCCACCCTCTCTTTATGGCACATTCCAGTCCTAGAGCTGTGTTACAGGTAGTCACAGAAACACTGGCTATAACAAACCAACAGGAGCTGAAATTCAGACAACCCCATTTTACAGGATGGCAAGAAGACACAGGGGTGGTACATTACGTTCCTACTGCCTTACACACAGTGCAGGGGAGACCTGTTGGTGGATCTGAAGCCACAAGGGAGACTAGGCTAATGGGGGCAAGGTGAACTCAGGATGTATTTTTCACTCAAAGACATTTTATGAAGGAAGGGAGAAGGGAGAGAGTAAGTCACTGCACTAGTAAATAACTAGTAAATACAGTTTTGACATTTCCTTCGAATGAGGTAAGTCTCAAAAGTTAGGGTCCCATAATGATTAGAGTTATTTCTTTTCTTTTAATTTCATGTTTCTAAGCACCTAACAGTTTTATAGGATTTTAATTTGGAATCCAATACCCCCTGAATGATTACTCCAATACACAACTACTGTTAACTTCTATGTAATAATAACATTATCTATGACTTATGAGGGCTTATTATGTGCTAATAACTGCTTTAAACACTTTCAATTCTCATAGAAATTCCACAAGTAAGGTGTTACGATCTCTGTTTCTCCAATGAGCAAACAGCCCTTAGAGACAGAGATTAGTAACCCTTGGGCAACTTCCAAGGTGAACATTTGTGAACACAGAATGGAGACTCAGTCCTAGGAAGTCCCATCTCAAACTTCAGGCTCTAAACCCCCAGTGCGTGTGCATCTGCTCCGATTCTGAGACTTTACATGCCTCCTGGAAGAACTTAATATATTTGATTTGGGTCATCTGGAATTTTTTCTTAGCAACAAAACATGGAAGTGGAACTCAGGATCTCGGGATCTTATCCTTACACTGTCCCTTCTCCTGCCCTGTGATGACAAAATGGTGATCACCAGATGGCCAAAGGAAAGGAGGCTGGCGCTGGAGGCGTGTGGCCTTGCATCCTTACAAACTCAGTTTCTGCACCCAGGATTTGAAGAGTTTGTGGCACTCACAGGTTTACCCCAGGGGTCTCTTCCGGAGGTGAAATTTGGTGGCTCCGCCTTCTCAGTGCCTGGCTTTTATGTGGTCTCATATCTGAAGTTAGAGTGACTCTGGTTTCCCCACAGGCATTTTTCCTCGGTTCAGAGAACATCAACAACGTTTGCAGCAGTTGAGGGGCGATTCCCGTGAGAAGACTAAAATCCATTACTTTCAATGGCCTAAAAGCTTTTTTACTTAGAAAGCTTTTAAGGCAGATGAATCTGGTGCATCCCTGGAACCTCTCACTCTCCTTTTCCCCTCGCTTCAGGCCTACTGGAGCCAGTAAATTAAAACCTTTGCCTTTGACATTTGGGTTGGGAAAAAGTGAAAGCTGATCTAATAATAATTAGTTATGGTTTTATATGCGAGATTGGAGGCTTCTCATTTTTCACTCTGGAGCCTGGTGAGAAAGAGCTAAGAGCAACGAGAGATTGATGGGGGAGCATAAACCCCTGAAATGTTCCCATGCCAACAGAAGTAAGCGATCCTTGGGCACCTTCTTATATCATGTTAAGAGCCCATGACAGCCCTAAAAGAACTAGGGAAACCTGGGGAAGGTGGGGGATAAAGAAGTTTTCTTTGCTCTCTTAGGGCAGGCACCTTGGCCTGTGAATCGCTGCCTGTTCACTCTGTAAAGACTGTGGTCTCAGGCCAGTCCCCCTCTTCAGGCTCCAAGAAAGAGGGATTGGGTTCAGATAACTGGCTCTGGGTAAATAGCAGCTTGTTTTGGTAACACTAGAGATGTATTTACTTTTCACTTCATGAAGGGGAGTGATGTCTTGGGTAAGACATGACCCGACACAAACTATAAATTTGAAGTCCAAACATTATAGGGCAAATTCTTTCCAGAAATTTCCAATTTGTTACTATGTAAAAATCAGTGCCTGTGGTTTGAGTTGCTGTGGGGATATTTCATTAACTTTCTGAAGGGAGAACACTATGGAATGGAGAGGCAAACCTGTGTGTGTGTGTGTGTGTGTGTGTGTGTGTTTTGTGTACTGCACAGCTGTAATTTGACATAATCTGGTAAAAATCAGCCTATTTCTCACTGGTGGGAAATTTAGTATGGCTCAGAAAGTTGCAGAGAGTGTGAGGGGAAATCTATGAGTAGGTTGAGAAAGAAAGTGCTAAATAATTCTTGAAGTATCACTCTTAGAAAGAATGTAGATTAGGAGAGAAAAAGAAGCTGATACAGGAGAGAAAAAATGGGTGGTGTCTTGCAAAGATTGGTCCTGCACTTCTTCTTTGTCTCCCAATAGGGATTAAAATGTGAATGTAGAGCTCAGGATGAGCAGGGACCAAGCACACTCCTGAGGACAGGCCAGTGACAGCTGATGACCCCAGCGTGTCAGAAGCCCTGGAAGCTGATGCCAAGTGAAGCCAGGGGGTGGGAGTTGGGGGGGTAGACCCGGGATCAGATGCTGCCCCCCAGGAATGCTGATCAGAAGTCAGCGGGGATGGCAAGCCAAAAGCCTGCTCTTATCCATCATGAGTGAGGTGGCAAGAATCCAATGATAAGAATTTTAGCTGAATGATTAAGTGTAAGGAAATAGGGATAGAACAAGACAAGGCACGTGGTGGGGCTTACCACAGAGGACAGTGATTTCATTCATGGGAATGAGACATTAAATTATGACATTTTAAAAATAGTAACATTTTCCTAAATACCAAGAAGCCCACTGGCAAACTTAGTGGTAGATAAAAAGTGTGTAACCACCGAAGAGAGGGCATTCTATGTCCAGTATTAGAGGTGCTACCAGGCAGCAGTTTGGGACTTTTTCATATTAACATGATGTTATTTATGTTGACATGACTTTTTCATTTCCTACACAGGTGGGAAGGCTTGACATAGTGGTTCTCAAACTTGAACAGGTGTCAGAATCACCTAGAAGGCTTGTTAAAACACAGATGGCTGGGCCCTAACTGCAGAGTTTCTGATTCAGTAGGCCTACGGGGGGTGAGTTGGGAGGCTTCTCACAAGGTCCCAGACACTGTTGCTGCTGCTGGTCCTGGGACTGCACTTTGAGAACCACAAGCCTAGTGCATTCAGAATTGATATATATCAATGCATAAAATACATTCATATTTACTCACTTCTGCACCTGTCTTTGGCAGGAAGTGTAATAGACTATAGTAAAGCCAAAACTTGTTGAGCTGAACCGAGATCATTGCTGGTGGTGAGAACTCGGGTGTTCTGGATTCCTGGCGTGTGCTCCTGGCTGACATAAACATGGGACTGAGGAAAGGAGCTGATAGATTAGGTAGAATGCTAGAGTGGAAGGGAGCTGTGTGAAAGCATGATGATCACCTATGGATGCTGTCTCAGGAAGCTTTGAATTCCAATTCCCACTGTGACACTCACTAGCTTTAAAAAATTAGCACATTACTGAAACCAGATGAGTCTCAGTTTCCTCCTCTGTAAAACTGGGACCCCTACAAGGGCTTGTGTTTCAGCCACAATTTTTAGTTGCAATCAACTGAAGTCCACTGTGGCTGAATGAAACAGAGAAGCATTGCATTAAGGATTTTAGATTCTATAGGAAAAATGAAGTGCTTTACCAACAAGTCAATAGTATGAAAAAATGTAAGAATGCTGTTGTTGAATAAAAGAGAAGACATAAGAAACCTAACAATCAAAGGCAACTGGTGGGCTTTGTTTGGATCTTGATTCAAGCAAACCTACCTTAAAAAGAAAATTGGGGAAATTGTACTATGGCTGGGTGTTTGACATGAGGGAGTTACAGTGAATTTTGTTAGTGTGATATTGTCATGAAGGTTATGATTCTTACAGAGGCCTTAAAGAGAGGCTAATATACTAAGGTATTTACAAGGGAAATAACATAATATCTGAGATTTGCATCAAAAAATTTCCAGGGAAATAAGTCATGAGGTAGGGAGGAAGCAGAATTGGCAAAATGTTAGTTATTGCTGTGAATACATGAGGGATTTATTTTGCTTTTCTCATGTGTGTGTGTGTGTGTGTGTGTGTGCACTTAAAATTCTCTATAATAAAACATTAAAGCAAAGCAGAAGTCATTCTCTATGAGGGCTGGAGAGCAAGGCTCAGACTTGTCTCAACAAAGGAGACTCTACGTCACAGAGAAGAGCAGGTTTTGACAGGGACCCTGCTGTCATTGTCACCATGCCCTGGATACTGGAGCTTGCACTGCCAGAAAGTGAGGCTGGGAGAGTGATTATCTTGCATTTCCAAATTGTACACTGTGAGGTGACATTAAGATGCACAAGGTGGGACATTCCCTAAAGTCAGAAAAAGGATTCAGGTGATGGGTGGCCAAAATGACTAAGAATGTCCACAATGGGCACATAGTAGGTGCTCAACACATGTTAGTGCCCACCTCCACCCCATCCCTAAAATGCATATCACCCCAGACTCCATCCTATTTAAGACTCTCTTCCTCAGCATCCTAGATAGCCGGGTCTCTAATCCAAAAATTTTGCCACTATCCTTTTAAATGATCAAATTCAGCAAAATGCCAGGAAGTTCATTCACTACATTTCAATTATGAGACATTCCCAACAACAAGAAAAGATTTCTGTATTCTGAGTGTAAAAACCAGCATTTCCAGCCATTGTTCTAAATGCAGCACCTGCAGAACATGTTGAATCCATCTTCTATGTGGGGTCTTTTCAGATACTTGAAGATTCTTGTAACTGTGCCTCTTATTCACCAAGCCCCAGCCTGGCTCCAGCACCATCTCTCATCCAAGTCCCCTTTTCACCAGATTAAACATATATAAAATAGGTAAGAAGCTTAGTCCATAACTTTAGGTGTAGAAGGATTATGACTTCCTTCTCTACAATTCAAATTAATTCTCATTTGGAGCCCTCTTTCCACCAGTGTTGTGGAAACTTTATCTTAATCTAAGGTTCCCCCATAAATTCCTCTGAGGTTGTGCTAAATCCCAAGGGCCCACATACTGCTGAGGCATCTAGGAAGATAGTAGCAGAGCTCTGGTCTTCAAAGTCATGTGTTCTGGCAGACACCTCCTGGGCATTCATGCCTTCACTCATCTGTCCACGTGGGCACTTTTAGTAGCCTGCCCGGTTCCAAGTGACTTAAACCACTTCTGAGCCACTCTTCTTCATCAAGACTTCCTTGTGCTAAAAGATATGCTCCTCCTGTACACTGAGCTCTACCAAGTCACAGATGGGGTTCCCTTACCTGTTATTGGTGAGTAATGATGCTAAAAGTTGCTTAATGCTCTGGCTCCTAGGGGAGTTTCAAAATGAATATGGAGGTGTCAAAAGAAACTCTTGAGGTTTATTAGTTCCTTTCTTGACACACTTTTTCTGCTCCTACTCACTGTATTCACTTCCTTGCATCACAGCTGGTTCCTTTCCAGGGGATAGAGACAAGTGTTTGAACATCCTAATGAACTAGGTGATGCAGCCTGGCTTACAAACAACATCCTACATCACCAGGCCAGCCCATCAGAGCAGAAGCTGCATTAGATCAAGATTGCATCAGAATACGTTATTTTGTTGTCTATGTTATTGCCCCTCCATATTCCCTCCTCCATCTTCTTTCTTTCCCCCAAAACCCACAGGGGCCCTCCACCACCAGTACACAATTTACCTGTGTCATGGTTGTCTGCGTGATAGTCTGTGCTGCCCTATTCGGTGTCTTGGTTCTGTTCTAGGTCCCTTAGTCTTTTCGTTGTGTAAGCTGAAGGCTTCCCACTTGTAGTAACGATGCTTCTCTCACTGGCTCTTTCCCTAGAGCCTCTGAAGCTTTGCATCAGGGTTATATATTCTCATGCCACCTTCAGTTTTCCTCTGTGATCCAAGTGGTTGTGGGAAAGACAGCAGCCCCCCATTAGGATGGGGTCCAAGTTTCCTAGAATAGGGGCTGCAGGTATATCAGGCCACTCAACTCACAGCAGGAAAGTAGAGGGCATTTTCTTGGTATATTCTACAGTACCTAGCAAAAAGTAGGTACTTAAAAAATAAGTCATGATAAAGATAATTCTCAACCCAAAGAAAACTTCCAATGGAAATTTTAGACAGGCTGTGGGTGGAGGACGACATATTTTTGTGCAAGTGTCCTCCAAATAATGTTACAAAGATGCTTTCTTCCTTCCTTCGGTTGCCTCTGGGAAACGAAGTGTACATACTAATCCCCATAAAAGTATTAGAGATGAAAGCTGGAAGCTTCCTTACAGCCTTGCATGTGTGCGTATGTATTTATTTAATGCTGAGTGGGTATTAAATGTGGTCCTGAGCAGCAGGCTTATAATAGCTTTCAAAGTCAATTATGGACTGAAAGAAATCAGGGTAACAATGAGAATTATAAATCAGGCCTAAAAGAAATGTGATCTGTTCAGCCTTTCTCATCTGTCAATTTAGAAGAAATGTGTGTTAACTGCAGATTCTGACAAACTAATCTCGTTTGGGACAGGAGGAGCTGTAGCTGTCTATTCATCCTTCTCCCCCAGTGCCTAGCACAGGGCTTGGCACAGTCGAGGCATGCATAAATAGCTGTTATTCCATGCTAAAATAATAATATTTTGGATATATTGGGTTAATAAGATATATTATTTAAAATAATTTCACTCAATCTCTTTAGTTTTGTTTTTTTTTTTTTTTTTTTTTTTGTACGTGGGCCTCTCACTGTTGTGGCCTCTCCTGTTGCGGAGCACAGGCTCCGGACACACAGGCTCAGCAGCCATGGCTCATGGGCCCAGCTGCTCTGCGGCACGTGGGATCTTCGCGGACCGGGGCACAAACCCGTGTCCCCTGCATCGGCAGGCAGACTCTCAACCACTGTGCCACCAGGGAAGCCCAGTTTTTAAATGTAGTTAGTAGAACATTTATAATCTCATGTGAGGTCCTCACTGTATCTCTGTCAGGATGTGCTGCCCCAGAGAGATAGGGGTGGGCTGCGGGGAGCAGCTGGTGGGAAAGGAGAACAGCTCTACTAGCTGTGGGGCTGTCAGACCCACCTTCAGGCTGGATGTCAGAGCTGGGAGAGACATCATAGGCCATCTCTGCTGACTTCCTCCTGCCTGTGCAGAGACTGTTCAGGTGGACCACCTGTACTGCTCATGCGGGTCTACCAAAAGTCAGAACTGTGAAGGCCAGGCCACACCCTTGTCCATGCTCCTTCCAGGCGGTGCCCTTGTCTAATCATTTACTTCAAGGAGTCAGTGACTGCATGTGTTCCCCTCTCAGGAGCATCTGTGTTTCTAACAACTTTTTTCACTAAAAAAGAAGTGTCCAAGGTAGACGATTTAGAAAACAAAGAAAAGATCCAGGAAAAATCATTAAATATCCGTAATCCTATCCCCCAGAAAAAATAAGAGCAATCTTATATTGCACTTACTATACCAGATACCATTTGAACTGCTACATGTATCGTATTTCATCAAAATTAAATCACCAATGAGTGTAAGATGCAACTCTCCTCTGTGGAAGAGCAAGAGAAGGAAAAAAGTGCTGTCAGTTAAACACTGACACAATGATTCCCTGTCACTTGGAATTTCTCTTCAATACTTAGTTTAGAAAAAGTTCTTTCAGATTTATTTAGGCATGGAGGTGCACTGTGAGTTACTGTTCATATGTAGAAAGGGAAATGAGCAAAACAAAATGATTGAGGTATTACTAAACTTTTTCACATTCAGAGTCATCAACATTTGTTTTGTTTCCACGCAATTTCTCCTGTGACAATAAGAATGTCGGGGACGCAGTCATTTTTGAGAGAGTCCGTACAGGAACTAAAAGTCCCTTGTCCTGGACGCTGAACCTGGCTTTGCAAATTATGCAAATTATGCGTCCACTTTTGGTTCCGGCTTCCAGAACACTACAAGACACACTTGGCCCCACCCCTCACCTACCTCCTCTCCACAGCCATCTGGTTCCTAGAAACTAAGAATGCTCCACTGTTGTTGCCAGGATTTTCTTCCATGTGCTGATATCCATCCTGCAAGTGTGATTGCTGGAACATTTTTATTGCTGTTGCTGGAATTTTGATGTTTTTCCAGGTGTAAGAATAACAGAATGATGTCTCACCAACCGTAAACTGAGATTCCATTAGTGGTGAGGATTTCAGATATGCAAAAAAAATGGAAAATGCTGTGTCTTAGAGTCAGGAAAATGGGATATAGTATACTTATTTTTGCTCACAGGAACACTCTAAGATAGTGTTCATGAAAACAATATTCCATTTTATAGATGGAAAAACTCAGGCACAGAGAGGTACAGTAACTTATTCAAGATCACAGTATTTAACACTTATGAATATATCTCAGAAGCACCAAGGTGTTTGTATGTACAGTAATGTTTATCACAGCATTTTCTTGCCAACTGGGAAGATCATGTTTTTTGAAATCTCTAGAATAGGAGAATTTTATAATCAAAATCTTAAGACATTATGGGGGAAAGTAAGGTTACGAATACTAAAGTTATGAATAAATGTATGCAAAGCTTTATAATATTCCTATGTTCACTAAAATAAAACAAAGACAGAATATTTTCAAGATCTCAATCCTCAACAGTTTTAAGCATACTTTAAAAGTTTTCTTTTATTTTATTGCAGATAAAATGCCTGCTAAGAGGTACTTTCTGTTTTTCAGTGTGTCTCTCCATCCAAATGTTCAGTTTGCCTTATTTAAGACTCAGAATGGTGGAAAATATTCAGCTTTTGGACCACTCTATGTGTCTAGAAAAGCATAATAACTTGAATACTTAAAATTTTTTAAAAATTATCAACCTGAATTTGATCTACTTAGTTTACCATGGCAGAATTGCTGTTTCACAGCTATCCTATCTCCATACTTGATTACAAAATTTTAAATTGGTTCCGTTTTAAACTTTTCCTATGAAAATTCTACTCCTGGAGCTCTTTTTAAGCCTTGGATTATTGTGCAGTGTGTTTCAACAAAGGACCATGTTCTTCATCATTTGTAACCTTAGAATTTTAAATTGCATGAAATTTCAGCAGGAGAGGTTTCTGGACAGTTGTTCTGCAAATGTTCTCAAGTAACACTGTGTAAGTAGCTGTCGGATGCATAATGGACCAAAGGCAGAAGGCACGTCTCACACTACATTCTTTTCTGATGGGGAGGGCAGGTAGGTTAGGAAAAGCACCTGAAGGCTGGGTACATAGTGAAGGGGAGGATGTGATAGGAGTACTTCAACCCCGCTTCACCGATGAGGGAACTGGGGGCTGCCAAGTTTGAGTGATGTGTCTGAGGTCTCATGACTGGGTCACATCCCTGACCAGTAGAGGATGCAGAACCAAAACACTGCAGCCTAGCTCCAGAGACCCTTATAAGAAAGTAGTGCCAATTAGGGTGTGGGAAAATGAGCCCCAAAGGGTTTTCGAGTGGTAGAAGGGGACTGTAAAGTGATTAATCTCTCTGGAAGACAATTTATCAATACATGACAATAAGAATGCGTTTCAATCCCAAACTTCACTTTTGAGAATTTGCACCTATCAGATTATCAGGGATGCTGCTCAAAGGTATATAAATAAAATTGCTCATTATAGTGTTGTTTACAATGTTGGAAATTTGGAAACAACTTGAATGTTCAGTAATCATAATCGAATAAAAGTAATTAATATTACAGCTAATAAAATCTCATAGAAAAATGCTTAATGGTCATGAAAATCTTTTCATCACATTTTATTAAGAGAAGAAAAATGTAATGGAATGATAGGTACAGGATGATCAATTCTGATTTTTTAAATTATGTGGCACCTCTACTCTGCCTTTATTATTAGGTAATTACTAAAAAATCACAGTACTACTCAAAACCCTTGGCTGCAAGTAACAGAGGCTCAATAAAGGTTGCTCCAGCTCTCTGCTATTATCATATTGATATTTAGCTTTTCTGAGGGATCTTATTGAGGCTTCTCAATGCTAGTCTACTGTGCAGAACGTGAGCAGGATGTAAAATGTTCTCATTCCTTCCCTTTGGTGACAAGTTGAAGTCACTGTGTGTTGGTCTGGCCCTTGCCATTTCTCACAACCTCTGCCCAATCCACTGACAAGTACCGAGCACTGTCTTTGGGCCCAGCACTGTGTGTGGCAAATATGGAGGAGAGAAAGGAAACCCATAACTTGGTCCTCAAGGAGTTTATTGTCTCTTTGGGAACATACGTCTGTAGCTATCGAGAGTGCTGACATTTGTGGAGGACAGGTAGTAAGCCTGAGACCCTGTCCCTGGAGTGGAGACACAAATACATAAAACACCTGAATAATCATGCAAGGGGGTCTGAGTCCAAATGCCATGTTAGAGGGCTACAGGCTGGCAGTGCTACAGAAACAGAGGACAACACAAAGTGTGGAGAGGATGGTTGGAAAATGCTTTCTAGAAGAAGAGAGACAGCTTGCTTGAAAAGCATGAGTTGTTTGTAGGGTAAGCTTTTGGGGGAGAATAGAATATGCCTCAAGCAGATGGCCAGGGATGATGCAAAACAGGACGATCTGAAGCAGTCAGCAATCTTAGAACAACCATCTTAAGATTTAAACATCATATTTTCTTTCAGCAATCACTGTTCGCAACAGGAATACATTGTGTTCCCCCACTTCTGACTCCTGTAACTTGCCTCATGAATGATGAGTTCAATATTTTAATATAGTAAGAGTTCCTACAAATCAATAAGAAAAATATAAAAAGGACTGGGATGATGGATGTTTCAGAAAAAAAATCAACAGGGCTGGGTAACAGAAATAGTAAGGCTAGGTGAGCTACTGAAGGTGACTTTCTAAGTTCAACTGGTAAACCTCAAATTTAAACAACTGGAAAATAATTATCTTTTGGCTTTTATTATTCTTTCCTAAAAATACAAATGCTAAAACCAACATAGTCAATGCTCAAAACAATATTGTTGAGAGTTTGCAACAGGAGTCATTATCCCAAAAGTTACATTGATTACGTTTGTATTTCTCAATCTTGCTAAGTCAAAAAACAAAAATAAAACATTGGCATAAGAAGAAAATGCTTGATGACTGAGAATAATGAGCTTGTTTAGATGTTTCCCAAACTTACGTTCCATTAATAAAGAGCCAGGTATTGTGAAGGATGATACTTAGTCCCAAGCAATGTTTCCATTTTGATAACTTCAGGAAACAATGACGTCTGTCAAAGAACGCTAATTATATTTTTTCTGATTTATTATAACCAATTCAATCGAGTGAATGGGAAAACAAAAATGAAAATAAAATGAGTTTTTGCTACAGGACACATATCTGTTTGTTCCTAATTAGGCCACCATTGCATGTTGGTACCAGGAGTAAGTGAAGCCCTGATCTGGCCCTGGCTGTATCTCAGGCTGGTTCTGTTCACCTGCAGACCCAGGCACACCCACTACCATCCCACCCCCTCACACAAACACATCCACACAGGTGTACCTGCCAGCTGTCCAAGGCCCACCACACTCTCTCTTTCATTACACCACTGAGGGCTTGCTTGCTACACAGAGTGCATGTGGCAGACTGTCTGAGTAGTCCTTGCCATCCACTTCCTTTGCCTGAGTACACAACTGAAATCAGGCGTAGCACGTGATCTGTGTTGGCCAAAGAAATGTGAGCAAAAGTTACAAGCATCATATCAGGAGAGACGTTTTACAAGTTCTTTGGAGCCTCTTCACAATCCATTTCCCTTTGCCCCGGGCCCAGGCAGTATGGCGCTGGATTTTCACAGAAAGAACAAAGGTGGTGATGGGCCGAGTACCCAGCACAACAGACAAGCAGTATGAGTCAGACGTAAAGCTCCCATAAGGTTTGGGCAGCGGAACTGAGGTGATGCCAACTAGTATGCTAGACAGGGAAAAAGAAAATTTGGATGTTCAGAGAGGTGCTTCTCCTGCAAAGTGTTGCCTTGGTAGTAGTCTGGTTACTAGGTCTCTGAGTCCCATCCAGTGCCTGGACACTTAACCAAGCCTCTCATAGTGGCCTTTTGTTGAGATGGCCCTTGCTCCTCTCCACTCAGTCCCCATTAAATCCAGCTGTTCTCTCCCAGCCCCACCCACCCCTCTGCTCTCATCACCTCCCCCTTCATCTCATCCCATGTACCGTCCCCCTCCTCCAACCTGAGGAAATCTTAAAAGTCCCAGGTGTGGCAGGAAGCTCTGCTCATAGTTGTGTTTTCCCCAAACATTTTCTCTCCGCTGGAGCCCTCTGTACTTCCTACAGGGATCAGGATTTTGGAAGCTAAAGCCAGGGAAACAGCTTTTTTTCTCTGCTTCAGCCCTGTCACATTTCTCCATAGAGGCAATGAGCATACAGCCACAACTGAGCTATTTGAACAGAGGACAAATAACACATTGCTTAATATTTCACAATTATTATGCTGCCACTGATTTTTGAAACGTCTTGTTTGGAGTAACACCTACGGCCCATTACCTAAACTAACCTTAATTGTGACACACCTTTCTTCCTTGACATTGATTTTTTTTTTCCTAACGCTGACCTTCTAGGCAAAATTTAGTGAAAAAAGAAAGTGACCATGATGGAACATAAAGTTACTCCTCAAAAAATAAATCAAAAATAGAATAAGTCATACTGATATTTCTTGAACGCTCTGTAAATTCTTTCTGATAACAATTTCATTTTTAAAAACTGTATTAAAAAAACAACTTATTTTAGTTGCATACCTCCTGCCCTTTGGGGGCATTTGTAAAGATGGCAACACAGAAGCAAATGTACCACAATATAAGCAAATACTACAGTGACAAGGGAACAACTCAGAAAAACATAAGCTCCATGAGGGCAATATCACACCTACTGGCTCACCGTTACACACCCTGCAGAGTGACCAGCACAGAGAATGTGCTCTGTGAACTGCTGTCGAGTGAA
Organism: Mesoplodon bidens; assembly: GCF_964165515.1. Classification (NCBI taxonomy): domain Eukaryota; kingdom Metazoa; phylum Chordata; class Mammalia; order Artiodactyla; family Ziphiidae; genus Mesoplodon; species Mesoplodon bidens. Next base: position 41,807,243 of record NC_138162.1, on the reverse strand, counting down.
AAAATCATAAGGACCCGTGGAAGTGAACAGCATGGGGAGGACACTTCCTGCTTGACTCCAGTGAAAGTTTCTTACGAGAACATGGATTCCAGCTGATCTTTCAAGGAAGGGGTAAGGAGACAAATTAAAGTCAACTCCATCTTTCCTTCACCCTGTCATCAGTTTACTAAACATGGCAATTGTCATACATTTCTGGCTTATTTATGCACATGTGTTTGTGACCTAAATACAAGCCTGATTCAGTCATATTTCTAAGGATGATTCCGCATGAACTTAGCTTTGCATGTGTCTGCTAGTTGTCTCTTAGTCTGTTGGAATCGCCACCACACAAGGCCATTTGATGATGGATTGATTAAAACACTGAATTCATTTTGTGTTTCAATTTTGGGTCAGTTCATTGACAACAATTTTGGTAAGTGTCCTTTGTGGCCAATGAAGTGCTTTGTTGGGTTAAATTACATATATGTAAAAGTTTTATAAAATAAACCCATTTGGGACTTTTCAGGGATAATGGAAATGTAATGTGTGCATGCATGCAAGACTGTAAAACCCAGATGTTTTAGAAAAATTTTGTTTTAATTTGCTCTCTGAAGTAGTTAGCCAAGCTAGAACTTCAATTTCTTCTCTTTTGCAAAGTTTTGCAAGAAGGACCACGTGACCATCAATTTTGCTTTTTAATTCAATATTTTTTGCATGGCCCCTTTGAGCTCAGTTTTGTTTAAAGTCGAATACAGTATTCAACATTTTAAAGAAGATGTTCTCATGGGTTATAGCATGCAGAATTCAGTGCAAGTGTGGTTCTATATTTTCTTCATGGGGTTACAGAAATTTCACCAACTCTTTGAGGAACACTGAAAATTTGGCCTTACACTTATGGCAGTTGTCACATGATACTTTAAATAATCTTCCAAATGTCAGCTGTAATGTTTTCTCTCTCTGCTAAGACAATGGATGGGCCTAAAATTAGCTAGAAAAAGACAGCTGAGTCGATCACGCATTCTTCATGGAAGATGCCAGAAAAATCTTGATTAATACCATCGTTCCCTCTGGAATTAATTTTCAGTTCTCCCATCAGGTGTGTTGATGGAAAGCAGTCATACAGTTCTAGTAATTGCCTCAGATTCCTGTGCTGTCCTTCATCAAGGCCTCTAATGAAGTCTGAGCTGTAGCCTGGGGTTGATGCCAGACTGGAATGCAGGGAGGCTGAAAGCTGACACCAGTTCAACAGAGCAAAGGGCCTTGGCTAAGGTTGTCTCCATGACAACCTGGGTATTTTCCTGGTGATGCATTTACACAGCAGGGTTAAAGTTCTGTGAAAGCAACAGCTGTTGTAAAAACAGTATATTAAATATGTTTAGGACTGTAAAATGTGCATTCTGCTCTGTGGCATTTCATTTGGGGACATTCTAAAAAATGCAAGATGTATTTAAAACAGAATTACTAAATGGAGGGATATTTCTTTTGTCAAATCTCTATTTTATCCCTGTTTTTGTATGAGAAAATTTTGGGTGATCTTTTTTTTTTCCTGGCATTTATTTTTTTAAAATTATTTTTTCATACCAAAATATCCAACCTACAGCCCTGATCCCTTCGTACTGACCAGTACGTCTGCAATAAGTCACTTGATAAATAATTTGGAGGAAGGGGAGCAATATGTAAGCCCTGTAACTGAAATCGTTTGTCATGCTTCTTATTTGAGTTTGTTCTCTTCTACTTATAACCTTTTAATTTTTCATGCGAACTGATTATTCTGACAGGTGTTTGAAAAATGAAACAAAGAACTTTCCAACAATCCAAGAAATATACTAATTTTTTTAAATAGAAAACTTTTTGTTGACTTTCTGCAAATGATGTGCCCCCAGGTTGATGAGTCACACAAATTTGCAAGAGGTAAACTCACCTTAACTCAGAATTCTGCAAGTCAGTGAGCAACTCTGTGGCATTCTGAACAGTGCCCAACCATCTGATTTGTCCTGGACATTGGAATTTCACTGCTAAAATCAAGAAAGTGTTGGCAAACCAGGACAAGTTGGTCACTCTAGCATTCAAAAACATTGGCCAACATCTATTAATATGTCAGGCTCTGTACTACAGGAGTGGGATCCAAAGTCACATAGTCCTCGGTCTGTTCCCATCTTCCTCAGTAATTCAGTGGAAAAATGCAGAAAATCAGTTTTGGCTCTCTACCTGAGTGTGTGTATATCTATAATAACAGGTGATAAAAGGTGCACCTTCCTTTATGTGGTGTTGTGAGTCAAGGCACCCTTAGGTAAATGTATGGTGGGGTCCCTTTCTGCCTCAGCCTGCCATCTTGGTTGGATTGAAGTGGGCATCTGCCAATGGCCTCCTGATTTCCTCTGTCTCTATGCCAGGAGAGGCCAGGATTGGTCAGGCAAGTCCATTCACAAGGTACTCCTCCTGGGGCCTGGAGATGGAGAATGCAAGAAACTACCCATCCTGGCCAAATCATGACAGATCCAGAAAAGTCAATTATGTGGCATTCTACCCTTGCTTCTTTCCATTCAGGGACTGAGCAGAGAAAAAAATTTAAAAAAAATCTGTGGACTCGCTAGCCACAGAGAATATTTGCTGTGAATATTTTCCTAAATCAAATGAACTAAAATGTATTGGTTGCCTGGCTACTCTGTCTAATGTAGGTGGCCCTGGAAAATTCAAGGACCCACTTCTCCCTTTCCTTGAAAACAAACACCATAAATTGGTCATAAACTGCCTCTGTTTATGAATAAAGAAAGGAAGTAGCTAGCAAATCTTCTAGAAAAACATCTCAGAAATTAAAATGACAGCCAAAAGAATACACACTTTCCATTGTACTCTACCCACCAAGATTTCAAGATGAAAATCTCCCAGTCTGGCTGAATTCCCCAGTAGTGTGTTCCAATGGTGGGAGTGAAATCTTCCAGTCAACCACACAAAGTAGAAACCCCATGCTTGAGTATTCATTCATTCATTCACCCAGGTGTTTATTGAGGGCCTTCTACATGTCAGGCACTGATCTAGGTTCTGAGAAAAGAGCAGTGGGGAATAAGAGAAACCAAAAAACAAGACAAAGATTCTTGCCCTCATGTAGCTTACACTCTAGTGAGGGAGAGTAAATTAAAACTCCATCAGCACACACACACTCATAAACATTTTCTCACAAATAAACTCTTTAGAACAGGATTATTATAAATTCCTCATTTCAAACAAGTTCTTCAGATAAATTTATAGATCAGAGTTTCTTCTCAGATGCTAAATTCTAGTATCTTGACTAATACTTCAGATAGGTGTTTAGTTTCCAGAGAGTCACAATATGCATAATATGAAAGGAAAGCTAGCAAGTATATGTTAACAACTGTCCTGTGAAAGTTGTCTACAGTCAGTAGGTCTGTGAGCACAATACAGGGCTTATTATGATCAAGGTCCTTACAGAGGAAGTTCAAACTCCCCTGTATTCTTAGCTGAATGAGCTCATTTTACTGCAACTTGACAAACTTTGCAACTGAAGTGCACTGTAGAATTTTAGAACAGAGATTTTGCAGATGAATTGAACTTGATGTGACTGCCTCACTTAATCTTGAAGGTGGTTGAGATACACTGCTTTTTAGAAACAAGTTTTGCCCACTAGTCTGTGGCTAGATTGAGCGTATACCACTTGAGGGTTACAGAACAGGATAGTTTTGAAGAACTGCAGTTCTTAATGGACATGATAGTCCCAACGAAGAAATGTTCTTCACTTTTCGTTCACTTGAATCTCATGTCCCATGGTTGTGCTAAGCACAGACTTCTCATGGTAGCTTTTCTTTTTTTTTTACTTTAAAGTTTCCATGTCTTTAAATCAGGTATCACAAATTGACAAATAATATCTGATTTACTACTCAAATGATTTTTCCATATAATTTGGTAGTTTTCCAGTAGTAGTTTTCCAGTTTTCTGGTAGTTGACCAGAAACTGGAGCACATGCATTAATTTATGTGAATAAACTAATGGATCCTGAGGATAAGCAACTATAGTTAATGCCAGATCCTCTGAATGAAATCTGCTACAATGCTTTGTCCATGACAAATGCTGTCTCTCAGAACATGCACATGAACAAAGATAGGGTATAATTCTGGTAAGCACTAAATTCCACATTCAATACTGTCAAGTATTCTTTTTAATTAATTAATTTATTTATTTATTTTTAATTAATTAAATTTTTTTTGGCTGCTTTGGGTCTTCATTGCTGCACACAGGCTTTCTCTAGTTGCGGGGAGCGGGGACTACTCTTTGTTCCGGTGCGCGGGCTTCTCATCGCAGGGGCTTCTCTTGTGGTGGAGCACGGGCTCTAGGTGTGCAGGCTTCAGTAGTTGTGGCACGCGGGCTCAGTAGTTGTGGCTTGTGGGCTGTAGAGTGCAGGCTCAGTAGTTGTGGCGCACGGGCTTAGTTGCTCTGTGGCATGTGGGATCTTCCTGGACCAGGGCTTGAACCCGTGTCCCCTGCGTTGGCAGGCAGATTCTTAGCCACTGAGCCACCAGGGAAGTCCCCCTGTCAAGTATTTTTAAAGAATCTCTCCCATTTATAACATGAGTAGGTGATAAGATTTTGCTTACTTTAAAAACAAAGCTCCATTGTCAAGAGAATTTTACTTTAAATTATTTCATAGACAAACCAAAGAAAGGTCAAGTTTTTGTTCTTTATGAATTAGAAGAAGCTGTTTTGAGAAAAGGAGAGCTACATCTACTATATTCCTAGTAAGACTATGACATAAATTTTACTCTTAGAAAATAAAATCAGTTTGAGGGGACAACCTTGAAATTGAACCTAATAGGCACCTGCTAAAATATCTTCTTCTAGGCCATTTCCTTCCACACATGACAGTTTTGAAGCATCTGAAAAGCCTAGATGATTTCCACATATAGCTAAAGGTCTAGGGCAAGTAGAAAGGGCTTTGGTCTGTGGCTTTTTTTTAGAAGTTTGGTTTGGATTTACAAGCTACTCTTGCAAGGTATGAATAAATCTTTTTAAAAACCAGTTTCTGGATATGGGAAGGCAGGGATGTAGTATGAAGCCCTGGATTGAAAACCCCATGTCCTAAAACTGCCCTGCTGGACCATTTCAATATGGAAAAGCGCCTCCAGTGGTGGCTTCTAGAATTGCACCCCTTGGGAACATGTAAACTGCAGGGGCAACAGAATGGCTGCGGACAGGAAACCAAGAGATGGAGCTTCTCGAACTGGCTTTCTCATTTGCTCGTTGGCTTTCTCATTAGCTCATTGGCTATGTTTCCTTAGGAAAATTATTTAACTTATCTAGGAGTCCATTTTCTCCTTTGGAGATGAGCTCTGTTCCCTTTCAGTTCTCTTCCACACATGCAGAATGGGGTGCTCATATTCCAGGGCTGTGCCTCACCTCTAGGATGATCCAGCTACCTGTACTTGGCACAAAGAGAGGTCTGCCAGCTTCTAAGAGAGAAGCTTCTCCACTCCTAGTGAATCCTTTAAAATGTTAAAACAGCAGCAGATGGGAGTGCTATCTGATATATTTTTTAAATAGGAGTTTAGTTGCTTTACAACGTTGTGTTACTTTCTGCTGTACAATGAAGTGAATCAGCTATATGTATACATATATCCCCTCCCTCTTGGACCTCCCTCCCACTGCCCACCCCATTGCACCCATCTAGGTCACCACAGAGCACCAAGCTGAGCTCCCTGTGCTGTACAGCAGGTTCCCACTAGACACCTTTCTGATGATAGATTTAGTATCTTTCTTATTGGGGGATTCTAACAATCTTTTAAAAGTGAGCCTAAGAAAGAAAAAGCTTGAAAAGAACGTAGGCTGTTTTCTCAAAACCCAATTTTTCCTAAATTATAAACCTTTTCTAGATAGATCAGTTTCACCTATGTCACAGCTTGTTGATTTGAAACACATACAATTGGTCCCTTAATGTCTAGTGTGCTCAAGAATTTTTGGATGTAAATTTTCAAAAGTTTCCAGGAAGCTACCTTGTAGTATTGCCAGTTTCCCAGAACCTAAAACGAATTAGATTAATCATGCTAGAAACTAAATAAAAGTGCCTTGTTGGGGCCTGTTTGGGCAAGCCCTAATTCTCTCTCCTGTTGGCCAAGAGGAAAAGAGCATCTGGGAGGGCTTAGATGCCACCCACCCTGCTCGAGAACAGAGATGTGACTCTCTGAGCCTCAGTGTGACTTCATTTCAGATGGTTCTTCAAGTATTCTATCCGATGCCAGACTCTTGCTCTCTTCAGGGAGAAAACAAGCAACAGGCACAACTTTTGGAGATTTTTATTTGCGATAAATGTGATTTTTAAACATTTGAGCTCAGAACTACAAAGGTTTTTGTGTGTGTGTGTGTGGTACGCGGGCCTCTCACCGTTGTGGCCTCTCCCGTTGTGGAGCACAGCCGACGCGCAGGCTCAGCAGCCATGGCTCACGGGCCCAGCCGCTCCACGGCGTGTGGGATCTTCCCGGACCGGGGCAGGAACCCGTGTCCCCTGCATCGGCAGGCGGACTCCCAACCACTGCGCCACCAGGGAAGCCCCAAGGTTTTGTTTTAATGATCATCCAGCAAGGCTATTTTTGTTCCTCTTCCTGATTTACTGGGCACCTTTCCCCACCCATCCTCCAGTTCCATACTTCTGTGAATACTGGCATCTCTGTCTGTATGGGGGTACTTACAAGCCTTGGGGAATGCGTGGGCTTGACAGCGCCTGACACTTGATTTGTTATTGTTGTTGATTTCTTCCTTAGAGCTGCATAAACTCCCGTGTTCACAGAGCTGCTGGAGGGACTCCGCCCTGGCCATGTGTGTAGGAAGTCGCAGCCGCCCAGTGTGCACAGAACCCAGCCTCTGGTGCACAGGCTGAGTTGATTCCCAGGCACTGTCACTTGATCTCCCCCCTGCTCTTGCCAGCATTCAGAGACTGAAAATATTTACTTTGTGTTGGCTTGACAAAACCCAGTAAATAGCAACATTTGCAGGGCCCAGAACACATGCCAAAGGAGCAGAGGGAAGAGGGTCCGAATAGGCCGTTATACTTACAAAGAGGGGTTCTCTGAGCTGGGATGCGAAACCCAGAGACAGCCAAGTCTCAGATTTCTTTGGCCTCTGAAGTCAGCATCTATTGACCAGGCTTTGGAACCGAATAAAACTATGATCTGTCCCCCATTTTCATTTCTAAATCCCTTTCTTGGAAATGTCGCTGAAAAGAGTTTTCAAGTCATTTTCTTTGTTTCTATTAGGCAATTGCTCATTCACTCAATGAGGACTTTAATACATTTTTACTGAGCTACCACCATTTTCTAGGATCTATTCTGGGTGATGGAGATTCAATAAAGACCAAAAAGAATCTCTAAACTCAAGAAAATAAATCAACAGGATAATTTCAGATTGAGACAAAAGGTATGAAAGAATCAAACTAACGGATTTGCTAGAGAATAATTGTGAAGCTGTGTTAGATACGGGATTAGAGCTGGTTTCTCTGAGATGCTAGTATTCGACTCAAGACCTAAAAGGAAAGAGGCAGCCATGAAAAAAACTAGTACACCAGATTTTAAGGCAGAAGGAACTGTATATATACACTACCAAACGTAAGGTAGATAGATAGTGGAACTGTAAATGTAAAGATCCTATTGGGGCAAGGATGAGCTTCATAGACTAAAGGAATGAGAAGATCCTGGAGGGCAGGAACCGAGTGAATGAAGGGTATGGGGTAGAAGATATCTATATCACTATCTCACTACCATTACTTTTTCAAGCTATATTTTTTTATTCTTGTACATGACGCTGCACCTCTTTAATCACCAGGAACGTAAAAATGCTTGATGTAAGCAGAATTTCTTGAAGTTAAGTGGAAGCAAAATGAAGCGCTGTCAACATCCTCCAAAGACGTGGTGAAATGGTGAAGCCCAGGAGGCTTGGTGACATTAGGACACATGGCCACACAACAACCTGATCTAAATTCTAGGTAATTGCCCCTTATATTTCTTTGGAATCCCAGTCTTACAGAACTCCAAGTCATCAGGATACTGCAACTCTCCAAGTGAGCCCAGAGTCAATGTAAATTCAGTTGACAATTGGCATCACACAAGATGGCAAGCGTAGGGTTGGAGTCTGTTGGACCTGGAGGGGAGTTTTGCCTCTGCCCTCTCTCCCTGTATCCTTAGGAAAGTGACTTACCTTTCTGAGCCTCAGCTTCCCTGTCTGTTAAATGGACATGGTAACACCTAGTTTCTAGTGTCAATACCATGAGATAATATTTGAAAAAAATCTCTAGCATATTTTCAAAAACTGCATGATAACTTTCACATTTCATTAAGTGAACAGAGTCTTATTACATTACACTCATATGCAAATAAAGACTTGGGGCATAATCACCCAAATAGTGGCTTCTGGCCTGAGCACTTGTCATTTGAGTCAATTAATTTTAAATAGCAGAATGGTAATTAAGGAAAATGAGCAAAAATTCTCTGAGAGCATTCCAGAGAGAATCGCTGTTAGAAAAGAGAATTGCTTCTGTCTTTCAAGCGTGAAGTTGGTTGGGGAAACGGGGGACACAGATAACAGCTGTCTCAGGTAGGGGCACCAGGCACCCTACAGCTTTCATAAATTTTGTCTCAAGGTCTCCACCTGTTTTCAGCAGCATTTGCTGTCACAGTCATGTCTGCTGTGATTTCATCCTGGGGGCTCCTTAAAGCTTCCTTCAGGCTCCTGGTATTACACAGCACATGAGAATCATACTCACAAACACTGGGTGATTTTGTTGCCATTAAGTTCCATGGACTTTAGTCCCTTCTTTTGTAAAATGAGTTACATGGTCTAAAGGATCACTGGTTTCTTCACACTCTAACATTAAACACTCATATGATTCTATAAGTGTAATATTTTATATACAACTTGCTGTTCCATGTAAAGTAACAAATGGTCCAGAGAAGCTAGTTAATTTCTCCTGCATTTCTTGGGTCAGCCACCAGAAAATGGTTTTTCTTTGGACAAATATGTCAGTGGATCTTCCTGCCTTAGAGACTTTACGACATCAGCCAGATGCTTTTTTCCCTTCTAAAGTGAAATTATTTATTACAAATTAGAGAATGAATTATTTACTGGATAAAGAAGTCACCATACAGGACTGTTCTCATAACAAAAATTGTCAAGATACAATGAAGAACAATGTCTATTTGTGTATTTCTGTGCCAATGTATGTGGTTCCCAATTCTGCAATTTTATAATAATTTTAGTCACCTTATAGGACATACTTCTTATTTCAGGTTTTAAAGTTTGGCTTAGTGCTTGTTAAATTTTTTTAATATCATATGTAGATTTTGTGTCAAGTTCCACAAAAAATGTTTTTGAATTTTTAATAGAATTATAGTAAAAGAATAGATTAGTTGAGGGGAGAATTTATATCTTTATGTTAGTTTCTTCTCCAAAGACTTGATATTTATTTTCATTAATTTCGGTACTTAGTAGCATTTAAAAAATTCTTTGTATTTCTCAAAAAATTTATTGCTGAGTACTTTGTATGTTTGTGCTACTTTGCAAATGAAGCTATCATCATTATATCTACCATCTGGTTATCTCTACATATGAATTAATGCCGTTAATTTTGTTAATTAATGTTGTATATTAACTTGGTGGTTGCCCACCTTACTGAATATGTATATATCTCAGATATGTACTCACATATACCTATGTATATTTTTATGTGTATTTATATATCAGAATCCAGAAAATATGGATTCTGATATATAAACATGGGTGGACTGGAAGAACAACACACCAGATCATGGTAATGATTGTCTCCAGCAGGGAGGGAGAGATGAAGGGAAGGGAATTGGAGTAGAGAGACCAAAGAGAAAGAGAGAGACAGAGCCGACTTCAGCTGTAATATTCTCATTTCTTTCATTAAAAATGAACCAAAGCCCAAATGACAATATATTAGCATTTATTCATTGTGAACTTTAGGTATTCAGGAATTGTATATTATACCCTGAACCTCTCTTTTTTAAAAAACTTAAAAAAAAAAAAAGTTTCCTTTACTTGCACTAAGTAGCAGACTGCCCTCTACAGTATCCCCCTGCCAACGTGTCTTCCAGGTCACCTGTCTGACTGTATACATCTGAGCTCTCACAGTCCCTGCTCTATCACTTTGCCCTATTTACTGCTTCCTTAGCCGTTATCACTGTCAGGAAGTGTCTTTTTCGCTTACATGTCAATCATCTGTCCTCCTACCTCTCCATTAGAACCGAAGCTCAGGAGGGCAAAGCCCCAGCCAGCCTCCTTCCTTGCTCTGTTGTGAGCTGGAGAGCAGCTCCTGGCACACAGTAAAGGTGTTGAATGAATGAACGCTGCCTTAGACAGCAAACAGCAATTTGCTCCCAAACTCTTCTGTCAGTTCTTAGATACAGCTACCTGCAGCTTCCTTTCAGGGAATACATTAAATCTTATTTAAAGTGAACTATCAGTATAAAACATTGAACCGTTTTTAAGGGATGATATTCCTTAAATAGGAGCAATGTCATTATAATAATGATGTCATACTAATATTTACCCCAATATTTATCTGTCTCCAAAACATACACTAACCACAGCTATATCTTTACAAATGTCAATGTTAAGGTGCTGTGCATGAGGTGTATAATTTTTCTGGCATAACCCTGTGTTTTACATGCCTTCCTTTCAGGAATACATGTATATTGTATTTCAGATTATTTTCCATTATAGGTTATTACAAGATATTAAATATAATTCCCTGTGCTATACAGCAAATTCTTATTGCTTACCTATTTTATACATAGTAGTGTATATTTGGTAATCCCACATTCCTAATTTATCCCTCTCCCCACCCTTTCTCCTTTGGTAACCATAAGTTTGTTTTCTATGTCTCTGAGTCTGTTTCTGTTTTGTAAATAGATTCATTTGTAATATTTTTTAGATTCCACATATAAGTGATATCATACAGTACTTGTCTTTCTCTGTCTACCTTCCTTCTCTTAAGATGATCATAGTTAGGTCCATCCACGTTGCTACAAATGGCTGTATTTCCCTCTTTTCATGGCTGAGTAATATTCCATTGTATATACATACCACATCATCTTTATCTATTCATCTGTTGATGGATACTTTGGTTGTTTCCATGAAGGACTCTGTTTCTTTGTGTTTTGTGTTTATTTTATATCTTTATTGGAGTATAATTGCTTTACAATGGTGTGTTAGTTTCTGCTGTATAAAAAAGTGAATCAGCTATACATACACATATATCCCCATATCTCCTCCCTCTTGTGTCTCCCTCCCACCCTCCCTATCCCACCCCTCTAAGTGGTCACAAAGCACTGAGCTGATCTCCCTGTGCTATGCAGCTGCTTCCCACTGGCTATCTATTTTATATATGGTAGTGTATATATGTCCATGCCACTCTCTCACTTCGTCTCAGCTTACCCTTCCCCCTCCCCATGTCCTCAAGTCCATTCTCTACGTATGCGTCTTCATTTCTGTCCTGCACATAGGTTCTTCAGAACCATTTTTTTTTTAGATTCCATATATATGTGTTAGCATACAGTATTTGTTTTTCTCTTTCTGACTTACTTCATTCTGTATGACAGACTCTAGGTCCAACCACCTCACTACAAATAACTCAATTTTGTTTCTTTTTATGGCTGAGTAATATTCCATTGTATATATGTGCCACATCTTCTTTATCCATTCATCTGTCGATGGACACTTAGGTTGCTTCCATGTCCTGGCTATTGTAAATAGAGCTGCAGTGAACATTGTGGTACATGACTCTTTTTGAATTATGGTTTTCTCAGGGTATAGGCCCAGTAGTGGAATAGCTGGGTCATATGGTAGTTCTATTTTTAGTTTTTTAAGGAACCTCCATATTGTTCTCCATAGTGGCTGTATCAATTTACATTCCCACCAACAGTTCAAGAGAGTTCCCTTTTCTCCACACCGTCTCCAGCATTTATTATTTGTAGATTTTTTGATGGTGGCCATTCTGACAGGTGTGAGGTGATACCTCATTATAGTTTTAATGTGCATTTCTCTAATGATTCGTGATGTTGAGCATCCTTTCATGTGTTTGTTGGCAATTTGTATATCTTCTTTGGAGAAATGTCTACTTAGGGCTTCTGCCCATTTTTGGATTGGGTTGTTTGTATTTTTGATATTGAGCTGCATGAACTGCTTGTAAATTTTGGAGATCAAACCTTTATCAGTTGCTTCATTTGCAAATATTTTCTCCCATTCTGAGTGTCGTATTTTCGTTTTGTTTATGTTTTCCTTTGCTGTGCAAAAGATTTTAAGCTTCATTAGGTCCTGTTTGAGAAGGATAAGTGTTAGCTCTTCTCTAAATGTTTGGTAGAATTCACCTCTGAAGCCATCTGGTCCTGGGCTTTTGTTTGTTGGAAGATTTGTTGGAAGATTTTTAATCACAGTCTCAATTTTAGTGCTTGTGATTGGTCTGTTTATATTTTTTTTATTTCTTCCTTGTTCAGTCTCAGAAGGTTGTGTTTTTCTAAGAATTTGTCCATTTCTTCCAAGTTTTCCATTTTATTGGGATATAGTTGCTTTTAGTAATCTCTCATGATCCTTTGTATTTCTGCAGCTTCAGTTGTTACTTCTCCTTTTTTATTTCTAATTCTATTGATGTGAGTCTTCTCTCTTTTTTTCTTGATATGTCCGGCTAATGGTTTACCAAATTTGTTTATTTTCTCAAAGAACCAGCTTTTAGTTTTATTGATCTTTGCTATTGTTTTCTTCATTTCTTTTTCATTTATTTCTGATCTGATGTTTATGATTTCTTTCCTTCTGCTAATTCTAGGGGGTTTTTTTTGTTTGTTTTTCTTTCTCTAATTGCTTTAGGTGTAAGGTTAGGACGTTTATTTGAGATGTTTCTTGTTTCTTGAGGTAGGATTGTATTGCTATAAACTTCTGTCTTAGAACTGCTTTTGCTGCATCCCATAGGTTTTGGGTCGTCCTGTTTTCATTGTCATTTGTTTCTAGGTATCTTTTGATTTCCTATTTGATTTCTTCAGTGATCTCTTGGTTATTTAGTAGTGTATTGTTTAGCCTCCATGTGTTTGTATTTTTTATAGATTTTTTCCTGTAATTGATATCTAGTCTCATAGTGTTGTGGTCGGAAAAGATGCTTGATAAAATTTCAATTTTCATAAATTTACCGAGGCTTGATTTGTGACCCACGATATGATCTATCCTGGAGAATGTTCCATGAGCACTTGAGAAGAATTTATTCTGTTGTTTTTGGATAGGATGTCCTATAAATATCAATTAAGTCCATCCTGTTTAATGTATTCTTTAAAGCTTGTGTTTCCTTATTTAGCTTCATTTTGGATGATCTGTCCATTGGTGAAAGTGGGTTGTTAAGGTCCCCTACTATGTTTGTGTTACCATCAATTTCCCCTTTTATGGCTGTTAGCATTTGCCTTACGTATTGAGGTGCTCCTATGGTGGGTGCATAAATATTTACAATTGTTATATCTTCTTCTTGGATTGATCTCTTGATCATTATGTAGTGTCCTTCTTTGTGTCTTGTAATAGTCTTTATTTTAAAATCTATTTTGTCTGATTTGAGAATTGCTACTCCAGATTTCTTTTGATTTCCATTTGCATGGAATATCTTTTTCCATCCCCTTACTTTCAGTCTTTATGTGTCCCTAGGTCTGAAGTGGGTCTCTTGTAGACAGGATATATATGGGTCTTGTTTTTGTATCCCTTCAGCCAGTCTATGTCTTTTGATTGAAGCATTTAATCCATTTACATTTAAGGTAATTATCAATATGTAAGTTCCTATTACCATTTTCTTAATTGTTTTGGGTTTGTTATTGTATGTCTTTTCCTTCTCTTGTGTTTCCTGCCTAGAGAAGTTTCTTTAGCATTTGTTGTAAAGCTGGTTTGGTGGTGCTGAATTCTCTTAGGTTTTGTTTGTCTGTGAAGTTTTTAATTTCTCTGTCGAATCTGAATGAGATCCTTGCTGAGTAGACTAATCTTGGTTGTAGTTTTTCCCTTTCATCACTTTAAATATGTTCTGCCACTCCCTTCTGGTTTGCAGAGTTTCTGCTGAAAGATCAGCTGTTAACCTTATGGGGATTCCCTTGTATGTTATTTGTTGTTTTTCTCTTGCTGCTTTTAATATTTTTTCTTTGTACTTAATCTTTCATAGTTTGATTAATATGTGTCTTGGCATGTTTCTCCTTGGATTTATCCTGTATGGGACTCTCTGTGCTTCCTGGACTTGATTGACTATTTCCTTTCCCATATTAGGGAAGTTTTCAACTATAATCTCTTCAAATATTTTCTCAGTCACTTTCTTTTTCTCTTCTTCTTCTGAGACCTCTATAATTTGTATGTTGGTGTGTTTAATGTTGTCCCAGAGGTCTCTGAAACTGTCCTCAATTCTTTTCATCCTTTTTTCTCTATTCTGCTCTGCAGTAGTTATTTCCAATATTTTATCTTCCAGGTCACTTATCCGTTCTTCTGCCTCAGTTATTCTGCTATTGATTCCTTCTAGAGAATTGTTAATTTCATTTATTGTGTCGTTCATCATTCTTTGTTGCTCTTTATTTCTTCTAGTTCCTTGTTAAACGTTTTTTGTATTTTCTCCATTCTATTTCTAAGATTTTGGATCACCTTTACTATCATTACTCTGAATTCCTTTTCAGGTAGACTGCCTATTTCCTCTTCATTTGTTTGATCTGGGGGGGGTTTTACCTTGCTGCTTCATCTGCTGTGTATTTCTCTGTCTTCTCATTTTGCTTAACTTACTCTGTTTGGGGTCTCCTTTTTGTAGGCTGCAGGTTCGTAGTTCCTGTTGTTTTTGGAGCCTGCCGCCAGTGGCTAAGGTTGGTTCAGTGGGTTGTGTAGGCTTCCTGGTGGAGGGGACTGGTGCCTGTGTTCTGGTGATTGAGGCTGGATCTTGCCTTTTGGTGGGCAGGACCGCGTCATGTGGTGTGTTTTGGGGTGCCTGTTACTTTATTATGATTTTAGGCACCCTCTCTGCTAATAGTGGGGTTGTGTTCCTGTCTTGCTAGTTGTTTGGCATAGGGTGTCCACCACTGTAGCTTGCTGGTTGTTGAGTGGAGCTAGGTCTTAACGTTGAGATGGAGATCTCTAGGAGAGCTTTTGCTGTTAGATATTACGTGGAGCCAGGAGGTCTCTGGTTGACCAGTGTCCTGCACTCGGCTCTCCCACCTCAGAGGCAGAGGCCTGACACCCAGCTGGAGCACCAAGACCCCATCAGCCTCACGGCTTTTGGGAAGTCTGAGGTCCTCTGCCAGCATTCAGTAGGTGTTCTGTAGGAGTTATTCCTCATGTAGATGTATTTGTGATGTATTTGTGGGGAGGAAGGTGATCTCCACATCTGACTCCTCTGACATCTTGAAGGTCCTTCAGGACTCTGTTTCTTAAAAGTTCCAAGCACCTCTGTTTTTCTCTGGACATTTAAAAACATATTAAAATAAAATGGGTTGTGGGCTGAATGAAATGGGTGAAAGGGGTCAAAAAGTATGAATTTCCAGTTATAAAATAAATAAGTCCTAGAGATGGACTGTACAGCATGGTGACTACAATTAATAATACTGTATTGTCTATTTGAAAGTTGCTCAGAGCGTAGGTTTTAAAAGTTCTTAACACAAGAAAAAAATTTGTAACTATGTGGGGTGACAGATGTTACATAATCTTTTTGTGGTGATCATTTCACAATATAAACAGATATTGAATCATTATCTTGTACACCTGAAACTAATATATTATTTGTCAATTATACCTCAATTTAAAAAATAAAATAAAATAGGATTTTAAAATAACTTAACACTCATTTTTATCACATAAAGTAGAAACCACATATATGCTAAAAATTGATTGTCTTATTAATCTGTTTGCCTTTATGTTACTTTTGTTATTCCTTATTAACTTTAGGTAGGTACTCCCTACTTATATTCAACTTATATTTGTGTTTTTAAAACCTTATTTAAAATGAATCAGTGGTATAAAACATTGAATCATTTTTTAAGGATAATATTCTTTAAAATATGGGCAATGTCATTATAATAATGATGCCATCATAATATTTACCCCAATATTTATCTGTCTCCAAAATGTACACTAACCAGAGCTATATCTTTACAAATGTCAATGTTAAGGTGCTTTGCATGAGGTATAATTTTTCTGGCATGACTCTGTTTTAAATACCAAATTATGAAACTGCAAGTAGAAAAAATAGCATGTGTTCTTTAAAAGTTTCAGGTGTATAGCTGTCTAGTTTCCATTATTGGTACCATGGTGGTGCACGTTTCTGAAAGATTTTGCCTGGAATTCTCCTCTAGCTGGAAGGAGAACAGAGCAGAGTCCACTTTTAACCTGGCCCTGAGCCGCTGAGAATGAGGAAGAGGCTGGAGCAGAAGGCCATTTGTCTTTGTTATTAGGAAATAAATCAACCTTTGTTTTCCTGGCCAAACTCAAGGAATGTCATTATTACCAAATAAATTGTGTCATTACAAATCAATCAAGCCACCTTTCATTTAAATGTGAATCACTTTAATTGTCTGGGCTTCAAACTTGATTCCACCCCATGGAAACAAATGATTAGATATATAGATCATTCAAACTCTACATTTGGTACAAAATTTTCTACAAAAGCAAATTTTTTTTTTAATTAGTCAACAAACTAACTCATCATTCAATATTCTCTATTAGTGAAGGGGGTATCGCAAAGCTTTCCTTGTGAATATAAGATCAATTTGGCAAAAAGTATTCTCTTTCTCAGAATATGGCAAAAATTACATACTTGGAGAAATCATGAATGAAGTATTGATGTCTGATTACCATTTGTGTATTTTAAGATCTAGTCTTTAATGATAAATAGAAAACAGATATTGGTGCATATTTGGAGGAAATTTCCTAAAATTTGAAGACTGGGTGGATTGATATTTACTTTTAATGAAGGTTCAATCTACCTTTTGCAGAATAGGGAATTTATAACTAACACAACCTTAAGTCTTAAGTTCTGCTGTGGGAATTTTTCATATGGCTTACAATTACATTAGTGTAGTTGTAAGCAACATAACCAGGTTTTCTGAATTAATGATGCTACTCAGCCAAAAGATTGCCCCATTTCCCCCCTAGTTTTTGCTGTGGGTTCTCACACTGTCCTTTCTCTGTGACCTCTCTCCCACCTCTGACCTCCTCCCAGTTTTCACCCTTGCTTTAACAATTGATTTATGATGGGCCCTTGGAAGGGTCAAGCCCACTTTTATGGTTTGCTTAAAATATTTCTTTTAGAGTGAGCATTAGAAGTGGTCTTCAATCCCTGCTAAACAGTTTCCCCAAGACCTCAAAAGAGTTTCCTTTACTGCCCATCACTGCACCTTATTTATATCTTTTGTACTTGTGAAGAGAATCTCATTAAATAAGGCAATTTTGAAACTTTTACCAAAATGAATAACTTGTAAAAGATGTGGGATTAGCTTTTTTTGTTGTTCCCAATGAGAATGTCTGTGAATACATGTATAACTCAGCGTAGGGAGGTGTAAGGAAGAGAGAAGAAAAAGCCACTAAGAATAATTATAAGCCTGGGATTATTTCTTTTACAGGATCTATTTTTCTTTGCATTTGACAGTTTGATCTTTGCTGGCACTGAAGCCTGCAGGGCCATTGGGTATACCCTTACATTCATGGCCTCAACAGTAAATTCTGCCCTTTTGTTTAATCTGACTTCCTGTTGTTGTTTCAGTATACCAAATAATTGCCAAATTTAGGAATGCTTTTTTAAAACTCTGGTTTACAGAGCAGCCCTTTTTTTTTTTTTTACATTTTGAAGATTCTGAAAATAGGAGGAAATTTGCAAGACATACAGCTATTTATTTTTAAACACATGTACATTTTGAAAGACCAAATAATGCCTAAAAAAAAAGGAGGATTTAAGTCAAGATTTCTGGCCTAAGAATTAATGTAATCTTAATATTCTAATTTGGATCTTAACATTAAATTTTTGATTGCTGTGAAATATTTGCACCTTAGTGATCTTACATTAAGTAGCACCATATGATACATCTATAGATGGCTTTCCCAAACTTATTGATCTCCCCTCCATCAGTCATTAAAAGTGTGATTTATTAGTCTGACATTTTTAATAGGGCAAAGCTCAAAGGTTTATTACAATGGATTTCTTGCTTCCATGTTGCCTTCGGCTGCTACCAGGGCTGCACAAGCCCTCAAGATAACTACATGGCTTTCTAAGGAGAAGCCGGCTTTTAATTAGTTTATTTATTTTAACTAAATGCCAGCCTCTACATATTTAAAGTGTTTTACACCTATTACATAGCTATGAATGAATTTTTCTCATCCACCCTTCGAATCTTTCATGTAAAGTGAGATGTCTCCCCCTCACCCCAATCAAATGCCATCATTTCCTTAGTGTGAGGCTTGGCAGGATTCCAAAAGTGAGCAAGCTTGAACTGAAGGGTCTGTTGCCAAGAGTCCGTGTGATCTTAGATGAAAGCGCAAGTCTCTGACCCATTGCCTTCTTTGGTCCCGGAAGGGGACACAACCATGAACGAGGAGTCTCTCACTCATGAAATCGCAAATCCAGCCACCTAAGTGGGACTGACCTGGTGTATGAACGTAGTCCAAATTAAGGGCTGTGGTCTACATCCTAACGTCCTGGTCTTTGTGGTCATTGCTCCCTATGCATGGGAACAAATGTGTGTGCCCACCATCAAATTTAGACTCGTACCTCTGGATTCTAGCTGGTGCCCAGGAGAAATTTGAGGGGAGGAGGGTGAAAAGCATGTCAGCAGCAGGGGAGATTCACCTGTGGCATTGGATTCCTGCCCTGATTTGAACCTTCAGTCCCACTCAAGTTAGGTAGCTCCCTGTCCTCCAGTGTCTTCCAGTAGTGCATGTCTAATTTGCCTGTATTTTATTAGTAGGAGCTGAAAAAGAGAAGAAGGAGGAGGTGGAAGAAGAAGAGAAGAAATAAAGTTGTTTGAGAGAAAGAGCTATGGTCCTTTTGATGTTATCCTACTTAATTAGCCACCACACCATGTATACGGCATAAACCCAGAATATCAGCTTCACATCTTCCAGAGGTTGTTCAAATCAGAATCCTTTTTTTCACATTCACTTCAGTTGCAGGCACTGGTACACAGCAAAGGAGACACTAGGAGAGGAGGGGACTCTGGCCCAGGCCTGAAATCAGGAGCTTTTCTGGGAACGAGAAATGATTGCCTTTGAGATGGCTGTGATGTGCATTCTAGGATACTAGGACTTTTGCTGTTTTTTTTTTTTTTTTTTACAAATACGTTTGAAGCCAAAAAATGTGGTGCAGGACTCATTTTATGATGAATTATAAAATGCCTCCCATGCTTTTAACGTCCCTTTCCACCTTCCATTTTTTATCAATACTTCCTCCTGGTGAATAAATGCAGCGGACATGTTGGCGGTCACTGTAGGGAAGCAGGTGCTGACCAGTTCACCTTCCTTCTGCAGGTGTGGGCCCTCTGCTGGGGTTCCCTCAGGAGTAGGGTGCCGGGCTGGTGTCTGAGGAGCAGTCCTGGTCCACACCTATCATCCCGCAAACTGATCAGCATCCCCTCTTTCCCTGCCAAAGGTGTCCTGGTTCCGACCGGATATGTGGTCCTCCTAGCAAGGGCCACTTCACAGAGGTGGGATGGGAATGGAATTTGGCTTTGGGTTCACATTCTAACCCTTAGGTGTGAAATGTGGCCGCAGGGAGGACCAGTCCTGTGTCACATGTTTCAGGATCATACAGACCTGAGTTTGATTTTGGAGTCAGTCGACATCCTTTTTTTTTTTTTTTTTTTACAATACTGTTAACCTAACTAGTCTTTATTTGGATTTTACCAGTTTTTTTTTAATTGAAGTATAGCTGATTTACAATGTTGTGTTAGTTTCAGGTGTACAGCAGTTACACATAAAAATATATCTATGTTTTTTCAGATTCTTTTCCCTTACAGGTTATCACGAGGTACTGAGTACAGTTCTTTATGCTAAGCAGTAGGTCCTTGTTGGTTATCTATTTTAAATACAGTAGTATGTATATGTTAATCCTAAACTCCTGTTTCAGTGACATTCTTTAGATACATGAACTTGAGGAAGTTACTTAATCTCACTGAGCCTCAAATTACTCACCAATGAAATGGTACAAATGATAACCATTTACAACAAATGATTAAATGTAATGTGCCCAACACCAGTGCCTATAAGTCAGGAAGAAGTTAATATTTCCTTTCCCTAATTCTTGCTTCCTAAGTGTAGTGGCAAGATCTTTTCGAAATTATGCCTTTCCAGCTACACATCATTTCTGAAAGAAGTAATTAAATCTATGGTGTAATAAAGGTCAGAGACTAGACTACTATTTCCAGTTTTGTCATGGACTTGATCCCTGCAAGCTGTTTGCAAGCTGGACAAGTTGCTTAATAAGTGTATCATGAGGATCGTGATAGCACCTAACAAAGAACATTGAAAGATTATTCTTTCCTTTTTAACAGAACAAATATTTATTGATCACTTTTAATTAAATTCTATCAGTTGTGCCAGGAAGTATACAATATGAATTAAGGGAGAGATGGCCCATGAACTAAAGGGATTTGATGTCTACTTGGAAAAGTTATCAGTGGACCCAAATGCTGTGGAGTTTCTCACTCTGGGCACCACTGTCATTTTCGGTGAGATAATTCTCTGGACATTGCAGGGTGTTTTGCAGCACCCCTGGCCTCTACCCACTAGATACCAGTAGCACCTCCCCAGTCCAGTCATGACAATCAAAAATGTCTCCAACTGGGCCAACTACCCAGTGCAAAGTGAAAATGTGGTTCAAAAAGCAGGGAAAATGTGACATTAAATGTACATAACTATACAGCTTTTCCCTTTCTTCCACAATCTCTCTCTCTCGCTCGCTACTTGCCATGGTGTTTTTAGAAATTTGCTATTTAATGTCCTCTAACAAGAAAAATTAAAACTTTAAATTGTTAGCATGAATTTCACTGTTTATATTGCAGAATACCAGTTTTAACGCAAATTAAAGCCCTTACATCATATGCAGAATCACCGAAATAACACAACTCATATTTCACTCCACTTAGAACAGTGAATGTGCACATTCTACCCATGCTGTCTGCCTTTGGGTCACTGCTGAGTCTGAAAAGAAAAGAAACTATATTGTCCTATCTTTCCCTTTCTTTCTATGGCATCATTTGCAGAAGTGGTGGGCTAACACAGGGAAGCAACGTGAATAAGAAAGGACATGATAGGGTTCCTCAGTCTTTTGTGTTTCTCAGAATGCCAATGTCTTCTTTCTGCACTCAAAGAAAATTCTGGTTCACACAGAAGGTGTGGTTTGTTGGGGCTACACGTGACCCTGCTTGCTCAGTCACAGGTGAAACACACTTAACGTGCACCACCGGTGAGTCCTGTTGGACTCCCGCTCAGCGCAGGCCCACTGGAATTCTGTGCCCATGGGGCATGGTGAATGCTGAATGCAAATGGGATGGTGAGGAAAGGCAGAGCCACACACATGGCACGCATGTCCTCTGTTCACACGCATGCTTCATTGTCCCATCAGATCCCACATGAGAAATACAAGTTCAAAGATAAAATGATTGGGCTTTCCTGGTAGCACAGTGGTTGAGAGTCTGCCTACCGATGCAGGGGACACGGGTTCGTGCCCTGGTCCGGGAAGATCTCACATACCGCGGAGCGGCTGGGCCCGTGAGCCATGGCCGCTGAGCCTGAGCATCCAGAGCCTGTGCTCCACAACGGGAGAGGCCACAACAGTGAGAAGCCCGCGTACCGCAAAAAAAATAACTAAAAATAAATAAATAAATAAAATAATTTTTAAAAAGATACAATGATTAAGAATTATAAAGGGTGACACCGGAGCATTAAACCAGCCCTGGGGTCCTCTGAACTTGCGGCCCTGTGAGCATGCATAAGCTGTACAGCCAGTCTTCAGGTCTGGTCAGCAGACATTGCAAAGTGTTGGGGCAGCTGGGGGCAGGGGGGGCGGGGAGCGTTACCCCTGATTGGAACCAATGATGCAGGGCACACAATAGGCTATGCTTAGGGCCTCAGTGAAGCAAGACAGTCATAAAGGATTTGAAATGTGTCTTTTGATTGAGAGGGGCAAGGAAAGCCTGACCAAATAGGTGAAATTGGAGTTAGCCCTTAGAGGATAACAGTTTGGAAATTCCCTGAGCTCATTCATTTCTGCTATGTCATTTGCTCGCTTTGGCAAAACATGGTTTTGAAGGTGTTTTGACTTTTTTTTAAGTACATTCTATTCATAGAATATTTTAAAATTTGCTTTAATGCAAGAAAAATTTTGTCAGTTTGTACAATATGAAGTGGAATAGAAGTCATAGCAAAACTTGTCTAATTGTACTTATTATGTATGTATATGTATTTTACACACGGACGAAAAATTCTGAGCAATTCTATACTTTCCCAGGTGATACATTGCACTCTAAAAATCCAAGTTTCTAGATGTCATTAATCATAATATGGAGTAGATGAAGTTGCACAGCCCCCTTTTCTTTTTTACAAAAGTCTAACTGAACGAATTAGAATTACCATGAGCACAAGAACCTTGGCCATGGTGAAGGCTTGGCACAAATAGTGAGTGTAAATATTAAGTTGAAATATGAAAATGAGAAAATAATCAGATAACAAAGTTCAGCATCCTTTCAATCTCTTTAAGGAGTCTCTGCTAAACATAAACAGTGGTAGCTGAAGGGAGGACTAAATGAGGATTCAAAAGCAGCTCCTTCCATTTACCTTTCTACGCCTCTGTTTTCTAATCTCTACCAATGGTAATAAGCCCTATTCTGTACCTTCACAGGTTACATTATAAGCATTAAATAAAATAATGTGTGAAGGAGCTTTGTTAACTACAGAAAGTATATGCTTATTTAGTAATCCGTTGTTACTAATTACATCAGAAAGATCTGAACCACCTATATGTGGAATCAATTTTTTCCTGGACTATGTCTGAAAAGACAAGTAGTTATGTATTAGTCAGGTCAAGTAGTGCTGGTTGCTGTAAAAAATAACCCTCAAATTCCAGTGGTTTAACGCAATATATTTATTTTTCACTTGTGTTCCAGTTGGATGCAGGTCAGGTGGCTCTCATATGTGACATTTCTCCAAGCTGTAACTCAGGGATCCAGGCTTCTTCCATTTCATGTTTACTCCATCCTCAACATGTAGCTTCTGCAAATGCTGTAACATGGGAGTAGAGGGAGTTTAGAGGCTTGTGCAGGGGATTTCTATAGGCAGTCCTGGAAACAGTGTGCATAACATCTGCTTGCATTATATTGCCTAGAATGCAGTCAAATGACCTCAAACTAACTGCAGAGGTGACTGGGAAATAGAGTCTTTAGAAAGAAAGAACAATATTTGGTAACAGCCTATCTAGTCTCTGACATATTTTAGGAATAATATAATGGTCCATTTTAAGGAAAAATGGTATTTTTACTTCCTGACAGAATAGATCACACCAAGGAACATCTGATGAGTCATTGTTTATCACTTAAAGTAACATCTAGTTAGACTTGGGTTTGAGTCCCAGGCTCTACTTTACTAGATGGGTGAGATAGTATGCATATTTGAACTAGTCTTCAGAGAAACATTTTTTTAAATAACATGTAATTATATTGACAAAATCAATGATATTGACTGTGCATTTGTAATATATATTAAGCACAAAGGTAGGAACTATGTGGAGGCCAGTATATACACACATACACACACAGGCCACAACTCCTTATCCTAACCCCCAGCTCTAGGAACTAAAAAGAGTTGGGGAGTCAAAATTAGTCCCCTGAAAAACCACAGTGAACAAAACTGGGAAATATGCAATTAAGTGCTGAATTTTAAGGTTCTGACTATAGAGCCAAGTTGGCAAAGTCTCAGCCTATCTGCTGAATTGATTTCATTTTGTTTGGACCACATGGTATTTTGTTTTAAAAGTCTGAACTGACATTTTAAAGATCTAAAGATATTACTATAAAATTCTCTTGGACAAATAGAAAATCAGGCAACACTGGGCCGACGTTCTTCCATGGTAGCAACAAATGAAGCTACATGCTGGCTGGTCCCTTGAGATGGGGGATGCCTCTCTAGTCCACCACAGGCCACACCACTCCCTAATTTGGCCCCACAGTAAGGAATCATCGATTATCATTTGTTATGTGATCATAATGTTGCTTCCTCTTGTTTAAGAAATACTTCTCTATACTCATCTCTATCAAAATTAGGAAATGAAAAATAGAAAAAGAAAACCTTGTGTTTCATGAAATGTGGGAGACAGTTATCTCTTTGTGGGTTGAAGGATATTCTTAAACATTTACCATGAAGAAAGAGTGTGTCTGTATCCCAGCAAATATGACCTGTGCCTAATATACATTACCAGTCTGGTCTGGTAGACACTTTTTTTTAAAAAAAACCAGTATATTGAGATATAATTTACAAATATAAAATTCACCTGTAGTAATTGTACAAGTTAATAATTTTAGTAAACTTTTGATATGCTCAACCATTATCACAATCAAAACTTTTAGAGCATTGTCATCACCCTCAAAGTTACCTTGTGCCCATTTAGCCATTCTCTGCACCCACCCTCAGCCCAGGCAACCACTGGCTTACTTCCCTTCTCTACCCAAGACACATTTGAGTTTTCAGATTATGCCCTGAGAGCCACAAGATATTGAAAGAAGAAGGACATTATCCCATTCTGATAGAGGAAGGACCACTTCATAAGAAGGTCAGAGTTTGACAGTTTTATAGATGGTGACAAAAGAGCAAGGTATTCTGGGGGTACTATCATTTTTTAACAGCTATTTACAACATTAGATTCTCCCATGGAGTAATGTTATTAGTGGCCTTAAGATTGACTAGGTAACTTTTCTTTGAATTTGTGATATAATAAGTCGAAATTTTAGTAAAAAATACGAATTACTTTATATGACTATATTTATGTTTTTCATTGTTCCTTATAAATAAGACAATAAAAATGGATAATATACTAATCAAATGTCTCCAATGGCTTCCTCTTCTCCTCTACACCTAGCGGGGAATCAGAGGTCCTTGAAAACTCAAAGCAAGTCATCCGTCTTCATAGAGCCATCAGATTATGCTAACTCCTGGTAAGTCCTCTCTTTTCAGACCTCAAAACATTTGTAATCTGTACTGCTCATTAGGATAATTGATTGTGTTTTCTCCTGTGACATCACTTCTGTAGTTTCTTGTGCTGTTCAGTTCTTGTCTTTATAAATTTAGTTTGACATGTGTTTATTATGTCACCCTGAATATCATTTCCTTAATATTGAGGGACAATTATAGTTTCTCAAGCATTTTTGTATTCTTTGCACAAAACCTTTATCCTGTCATTCCTGTAGTAGGTGTTTAACAAAACTTATTGAAGAATAAATGTCACTTGTGAAATACATTTACAGATTATAATTCAGTGATTCTGCAGCTTTGAATGCAATAAAAATAAAATGAGTTGCGTTTGTCAATATAGAAAGGCTTTAGCAAGGCTTTTTTTTTTTTCAATTTGCAGCTAAGATCACTGAAACAGCCCCCAAACAAGCAGTTAGTCTGCTCATTTTAGTATCTTAACAACTGAATTAGATCAATGGTTCAATTTAGTCCATTGTTCACAGCTCAGCCATTTAATCAATTAAACAAGGAAGTCTGTGCCAGCCACTTTTCTTTTGCTTCTGGATTTTTTTGGTTTTTGTTTTCTTTCTCATGCCACCTTGGTGTCCCTCTGTGGCTTTGTGCCTGTCTACTTTTCCTATCTCCCCTTGACTCTCTCAGTCTCTCTCTCTCTGTCTCAGTCTCTCTCCCTCTCTCTTTCCTCTCTCCTACACTTTGTCCATTTGTATCTCTTCTGTGGCCTCTGTTTGGTGCTTGGTCTCTGGCTGGCCCTTACACTGTGAGCATCCTCCAAGTTCAGGGACATTTTCAGAGTGCCAGCACTGGCTTGCCTCACACAGCCCAAGCTCAAGAAGTCATTTGTGAATTCAAAATGGGCTATATGAGACATACAGGCAGGCTTTAACTTTCCAAAATAAAGGTATTTGTGCTAATAAAATGAAAAAAAGATGAAGAAAGAACAAAAGGAAAAATAGGAAACCCTCCAAACTGAAAATCTGAAATATTTTAGAACATATGGCAATGCCACATCATAAAATCTTAATCTTTGCTTTGATCCAAATGGAATTTATTTAGCAAAGGCCATTTACTAGGAAAGGAGTCTATATATTTGAATGGGCTGCAATCTTGTATAAAAAGTATGTAATTCCTCCTTTTTCTGATGTTTCTTTCTCAAAATACAAGGACATTGTTAAAATTCTGTAAAATCATCCTTTCAGGCCAAGGTTATAATTTGATCGGATAAAATACAGTATAAACAGGATTTCTCTTTTTTCACCCACATCTGGTATTCTCCATCGAGACACTTTGACATCTTGAAAAAAAAAAAAGATTTCTAAAATAAATAAGTGCACCTTCCTGGGGGAAAATAATTATACAGATGTCGTATCCTCACCCCACAGCAAGACTGTTCCCCTAAACCCCCCAGCTTTCCCACTGCTTCATATTCATTAATTAGTCTGAGGTTCCCTCCGTGTTCCGTTTACAAAGCCACTTAAACCCACGCACCCATTTAACATATTTATGACCCCGGTTTTCTTTCTGTTCTCTGAGACTGTACCGTAATTGTTCTCTGGACCCAGGGACTGCAGAGAGCCTTCTCTGCTGAAAAGAGACAACATAAAGAAGGAAATGAATGTGTGCGGGTTGAATACCTTCAACAAAACGACTGGGTGCAGTTTGGCCCCTGCCCCCCCTCCTCCCGGGGTCACTTTAATTGAGTGAAGCCTCACCCTCTATTGAGTGTATGGGAGACTATTAACTCTTAACAACACTCTGTCTCAGGTTATTTATTTATTGCTTAAATGATTTGTTATTGCTACTTGAATTTAATACACCCTCTGGGAACCAAGATGGCAGCATCATGTTACAGAAAAACTACAAGTTATTTTAAAACTGTAATTGACGTTTTATGAGAGCCATGAAATCTTTCTGAACAAATAACTTACCATTAGTCAGAAACTTCAACAGGAGATCTGTAAAATCAAGGATATGGTAGAACAGTACTGTCCTTGTGTGTGTCTGTCTGCATGTGTGCTGGGGAGGATGCGGCAGGAGGCAAGCAACGAAGCAGCAGAGAAATTCCGATTGATTGTTTTGCATTGCTTCCACGGGTCTTGATTTAAATCATCATGCTTTTGAGTCAGAGGAATCTGGGAAATGGTGCAAGGGATTCCCAGGAAGGATAAATTGTAGCCGATGAGCACATTTCAGGTGACCACCTTGGGTCTTTCATTTTGCTATTAACTGAACCCCTTCCCAGCCAGACACCAGTGTTGTCTACTGTGGCACTGCTGCCCAGCTTAGCCGAGTCAGCAGTTACCAGTTAGAGTAACCTTCTTGAGCTATGAGTCCCCATAATATGTGGATTGTTCAGACCTTCCGAAGAGCTACAAGAGCCCATCATTGACAGATTTGGACCATCCCATTTCCTGGTCCAGCAGAGCTTAGTATTTTTGATGCTACTTTGAGACAAAGGTAGGAAAGACTGGCTGTAAAATCTGCAATTCTGAAAATAGTATGTGCCAGTTTTCTATTTCATGGGATGCTGAGTGGATACGTCACCCAGATCCCATTCCGGAATTGAAGGACTCACTCCTCCAGTTGTCCTGAGTGTTGGCTGCTGATGTTCATAGCTGCATCTCCATGAACTGCCTTTGTCTTCCCCAAAGTAGCCCAGATCCAACAAGAAGGTACAAAAGCCCAGCTTCTTTGTCTCGATTGCGGGTAACTCTAAACAGCCACCCCAGCTCCAGAACTACCTGTAGGATCCCCTGAGGTCTTGCTTGCAGTCACATCACAGTTAACTTTCTCCCTCTGACCCATCTTGCTTCCCTCACCTCCTTAGAAACCTTGATCCTTAGAACACTCCCCAATAAGCCTTCAACTCAGAATATGTTCCCAGAGGCATCCAACCTGAGACAGTGTTCAGTTTGACCCTTTGGGCCAACCTGACACCCTCAGGAATCACACATTTATCCATCAGCCAAGGGAACCCCAAGGTTGTTTTATAAGTTGCACAGGGATGTATTTACTGGCTTTTAACCTGTTTTTGCTCTGATTTCCTCCTTGTTAGGTTCTAAAGGCTCAGCTCTGACACTTCCACCAAATCCTACTTCTGGGTCCCAAACTCCAGTCATATTTTTCTCCTGTATGTATTCTGGCTTTTCTAACTGGCTTTGTATCCTGTATCTTGGAGGTGATTTTGTGACTACCGGTAAGAAGCTCCTCACAAGAGTCCCAAGTGAGAGAGGAGCCCAACCCCAATGAGAGTTAATGGTAATTGTTAACCTGCTTAGTTAATGCTGACCTCCCTTCTCCGCCAAGCTCTCCATCTCACCAGCACTACCAATATTTTGAGGCAACCATGCCAGACAAAGACAGATTAGGAACACTTACAAAATGACACACTATATAGCTACTCATGACAGAAGAGCATGATATCAGATTTCATTAGGTTTAATCTTTTATAAGTACTAGCAATGTGCCAGGCACTCTCCAGAACATAGCATACAACTGAATATAAGTGCATAGACACAGAAATAAGTAACATGATATAGGACTTATACTGCATGTGTCTGATTATACAGAGTAATACACATAAGAGGAAACTTAAAAGTTACTTAAGACACTAACTTCCTTCCCCAATACACACACATGCAATCTGTTAAACTTCATTTTCTGGACTGCTGGCTTCTGATTACTCTTCTTCAGGACAGGGAACTGCTATATCCATGCAGGCCCACTTCATTTCCAAAGAGATCTAGTTATCTGAAAGTTCTTTTCAGGGATGTTTTAAAATGCACCCAAGATTTGTTTTAATTAGGTATGGTGAGACACACAGTTACAGAAATGACTGTCATAAAAGAAGTTTTTATACCTACAGATTCTTAGAAACAGCGGGCATGGCACACCCCAGAGGGCCACACAGGGAAGCACCAGGGTTGATCCGGAGGCAGAAGGAGTGAGAGTGAAACGCGGGCAAGAGCCTTTATTGCAGTTTCCATGGGAAGTAACTGGTGAGGAAGGGTAGGTAGGTTTAGGATTGGCTAGTTTGAATAATTTCAGTGGGCTCTGGGGCAAAGGAGCTGGTACCTGGCCTTGGGGTGATTGGAGTAGGTGGATAGTGGCCAACAGTATGAGACCCCCATAGAGGAAGTGCATTGCAGTGTGGACTCTGGATTGGCTGGTTTGCATATGAAAGGCACACTCACAGGCAAATCATTTGCTCTCTCCAGGAATTAGTTAGCCCTGGGAGGGGCAGTCCCTGCACTGCCCCAGATGTCAAGGCATCAAATACAGAAAATGGAAGGAGTAGTTACTATGAGGGATGAGCTACACTTGCCTTCCTCTCACTTCTACCCAGAGGTCCTGGTTCAGACCTCTGTGCTGAGCAGCATAAACCTGGGAATTAATTAATTCCCGTAACTGTGATGGTTCTCCACCTCTCGAAGTCAACTATCTTCCTCCCTCTACTTTTCTCTTAGCATCCTGGGTCACAACTGCAAACCACCTCCCCACCTTGTCTCACTCAACAGACACCAGTATATCCTTTTCTTCTTGTCTGGTCGGCACATTACCCAGCACAGAGTTGGAAACTCTCTAGTTACTTGCTAATGCATCCTGAGCACTTATAAGTATATCCATAGGATATATCCCTAGAGGGGAATTGTTCACTCAAGGGAAATATGAATTAGTAATGTTATAGATATTGAGAAATTCCTGCCATTGAGGTTCCTCATTGCTTTGTTCTTCATCTACTTTTTGTATATTCTACACCTAGTAAATTAATATTGGTAATGCTGGTAATCGTTCTCCTATTTGTACTTCTATAACTTATTAAGAAATAGAAAATCAATTTTCCTTCCATAGTCCCCTGCTCCTTTTATGTATATACCCAGAGTGAGTTACAATAATGTTCACTTGATTCCACTCGAAAAATAGTTGTTGCCAATTTATTGTCTGGAAAAGCAACCAACAAATCAGTAAATATCTGTGAATTAATTAAAAACACAAAAGATGTAAATATTTTGATTAAATGAAAAAATGATAGGCAGGAAAAAATTATAGAGAAGTTGGTAACTTGTTTTTTTGTAACAAAAGGTGGAAAAATCCAAAACCGTGTCATCATATCAAGTTTATGAACAACAATAGCAGGAATTTACAACCTTCATGTCTTATGCTTTGTATTGGGGATCTCAAAATACCTCAGGAAAAAACAAATATGAAGGGAAACTTCTGATAATAAGACATATTTACCTTGAAATAGAAACCACTGAACTTTTGAAAAAATACGTTGCTGTGTTGGAAGAAGAAACATAAGGACGCACCTTCCTTGATTTCCCCGTTTAGCCAGCTAGCCCTAAAGATGCTCAGTCTTGGAATTTCCACAATCTTCGGGAAGTTCAGGTGTGGGGAAAGGGTTCAAAATTGGTACTTGTTGGTTATTCTGCATGAAGACTAATAAATGGGTAAAATTTTTATTTTCTGAAGCTTATGTCTCTCTCTAGGCACCTCAATAGGTTATTTTGAACTCTGGTTTGGTTTTGTTTATTTGTTTCTTACACCTTAAAATTCTTTTTTCTACTGCAGAAGAGCTAGAGAAAAGCTCATATTATTCAAGTTTGAGCTAATGTTTGGAGGTGTGTGACCTGTAATCTAAAACACCTTTTTGTTGGCAGTGTTTTATGGTTACATGATGCAGCATGGGCTTCCCTGGTGGCGCAGTGGTTGAGAGTCCGCCTGCCGATGAAGGGGACGCAGGTTTGTGTCCCGGTCCGGGAAGATCCTACATGCCGCGGAGCGGCTGGGCCCGTGAGCCATGGCCGCTGAGCCTGCGCGTCCGGAGCCTGTGCTCCGCAATGGGAGAGGCCACAACAGTGAGAAGCCCGCGTACTGCAAAAAAAAAAAAAAAAAAAAAAATGATGCAGCATGTATGTCGTGGATGTGACCCAAGGAAGAGCCTGCATATAGACATTTCTCCGGCATCTTCCAGCTTGTATATGTTGCGGAGGTGGGGATGGGGCCCTGCAGAGGTAAGTGGAGTGTGTTCCAGCTCCTTGCAAGCCTTACAACCCATCCTCGTTTTCACCCAGAACACGCACCCCAACATCATCCTTGACTTCTCCACCTTCCTGGGAGGATTTATTGTCCCATCTGTCTGAACCTCAACAAACTCCCCAGGCTTTATTAATTCTGCCTTCAACACTCTACTCCTGGACTTCTGAATTTGCCTCTTCATTTACCACCTCCTCCCCAGTACAGCTTCCTCCAAAGGGTTTACACTGTTGCCACACTCATCTTTTAAAACATGTTTCTTCGTAGTTTCTGTGTCAATTTGTTCATTAGCCGGGATATGGAAGCAACCTAAGTGTCCATCGACAGATGAACGGCTAAAGAAGATGTGGCACATATATAAAATGGAACATTCCTCAGCCATTAAAAGGAACGAAACTGAGTTATTTGTAGTGAGGTAGATGGACCTAGAGTCTGTCATACAGAGTGAAGTGAGTCAGAAAGAGAAAAACAAATACCGTATGCTAACACATATATATGGAATCTAAAAAAAAAAAAAAGGTTCTGATGAACCTAGGGGCAGGACAGGAATAAAGACGCAGACGTAGAGAATGGACTTGAGGACATGGGAAGGGGGAAGGGTAAGCTGGGAAGAAGTGAGAGAGTGGCATGGACATATATACACTACCAGATGTAAAATAGATAGCTAGTGGGAAGCAGCCACATAGCACAGGGAGATCAGCTCAGTGCTTTGTGACCACCTAGAGTAGTGGGATAAGGAGGGTGGGAGGGAGACACAAGAGGGAGAGGATACGGGGATATATGTATACATATAGCTGATTCACTTTGTTGTACAGCAGAAACTAACACAACATTGTAAAGCAATTATATTCCAATAAAGATGTTAAAAAAAACACGTTTCCTGGTATTGTTCACATCACTCTCCTGCTTTCAATAATTTTCCATTCTCTAACAATGGGTACCAACGGCTCCCACTGACTGACCACGTCCCCTGTGCTAGGCACTTAGTTCATCTATCCCCCTTCCCAGACAAATAGACTCACTGCCTCAGTTACAGAGGAGGAAACTGATATGACCCAAATTTATAAAGGTAGGAAGTGGAAGCCCCAGGCTTTGGTCTCTGATATGATGTCACAGACTGTGTTCTTTTTTTTTTTTTTTTTTTTTTTTTTTTTTTTTTTTTGCGGTACACGGGCCTCTAACTGTTGTGGCCTCTCCCATTGCGGAGCACAGGCTCCGGACATGCAGGCTCAGCAGCCATGACTTATGGGCCTAGCTGCTCCGCGACATGTGGGATCTTCCCGGATGGGGGCACGAACCCGTGTCCCCTGCATCAGCAGGTGGACTCTCAACCACTGTGCCACCAGGGAAGCCCAGACTGTGTTCTTATTAAGTACATGTCTATCTTGGGATTTAAGGTGCCAAAAATCAAGGCTCATTATTTCTCACCACTTGAACTCTGTGTCTCAT
This sequence comes from Mesoplodon bidens, assembly GCF_964165515.1. Taxonomy (NCBI): domain Eukaryota; kingdom Metazoa; phylum Chordata; class Mammalia; order Artiodactyla; family Ziphiidae; genus Mesoplodon; species Mesoplodon bidens. Next base: position 41,774,549 of record NC_138162.1, on the reverse strand, counting down.
TCCAAACTACATTATTTCTCTATCTAAATGAGCCACTTAAGTACCTTTGATCCTGTATAGTCAGAATATTCGCTCCTGAGAGACGGGTGCATTACCTTACACTTCCCTCCATTTCCCTTGACTCTCAGATCAACAGAAATACTTGGTTATTTTGGAGAAAACTGTTCCTGCTTCAAGAGATCAGCGAATTTTGTCTTGGGTTCTCAGACTGCTTTCACAGCTACACTAATGGGCTCTGTCTCCTTTGGATGTTAGAGATGCTCTCTTCCGCTGAGAAGGGTCAGAGAATAGACATGATGAAGTTGCATGCTAGGCACAATCTTAGACGTATGTAAATTTATGGCTTGAAACATCTATTCATTTGCTTTAAAAGAAGGGGAAGGATGTTTTTGTAAAAAATATCAGTGAATAGAATAGGAATGTGTGGTGGTATGCGGAGGACTGTGGGGAAATAACACAGCTACCCATGAGACTTTGGATTGCTCATGTAGGCCCCTCCAGCCCCAGCTGTACATTTTGTAGATGAAGGAAAGGAAAGATTACCATTGTCATTTTCACTAAATGCTCCTGCAGTTCTAGGAACAGAGATATGTTGGGCTTCCTGGGCTGGTGGTGGTGAAAACAGAAGTGCATACGTCATGGAACCAGAGCATATGGAAGTGTAGTAGTCACGTCCTTGGAAATGGATACCTTCTGCTCCTTTGTGGGCCCTCAGGGATAGGGTTGCTTCAGTGTCTGCTGCTCCTCATCCATCAACTAATATCCCTCTCGGACAGTGCTTTTCAACCTTGGCTGCACATTGGAATCACCTGAGGCTTTAAGAGACTGATGCCCACGTCCCATCCCCAGAGACTGCATTTTTTATGAAGTTCTCAGGTGATTCTAGTGCACGGCCAAGGCTGAGAATTACTGCTTGTCTGGACGCTTGCTATCAAGGGTGGCCTTTGAGCTAGCAGCATCTGGCATCACCTGGCAGCTTGTTAGAAATGTAGAGTCTCAGGCCCCATCTCAGCACTATCAAATCAAAATCAGCATTTTGGCAAGATGCCCAGAAGACATGTTTGCACATTAAAGTCTGAAGAATCACAGGTCTAGGTTTTAGTCTTCCCGTAACTTCTGACTCCCTGGAAGTTCAGAATGTGCAAGGCTTCTGCTAACTTGTTGTCTTCTGCTTTCCCTGCCTATGCATTTCTAACTCTTTGCAGGTTTAGGGGTAAGTCAGCCTTGCATCATCACTCCTCTAGCTTCAAGTGAGCTTGTAAAGAGGGTCACTTAGCCCAGTCAGGCAAACCCACCTTGGGCCAGCTGGCCAGCCCTCAGAGGAGCTACTTGGGAGAAGTTTTCTCACTGGCTAATCTATTCCTCTGTGGGTGGATACATAGATAACCAGGACCCAAGCCACTTTTCCTTAAGTGAGGCCATGGGCCAGGCAGTTACTCAGAGAGGCCCCTCTTCTAGAATTCTTTTCCACCCAGAGCTCTTATCCTGAAAAATTGTCATCATATGTCACTTTAGATGTTAGACCTCGCAGGGTGTTGTCCATACATATAAGATGCTTTGGGCGGGGTGGGGGGAGTTTTGGTGTTGATGAACCAGCCTCTGAGGGTAAGTGGCACTGAAATTATTCATCCTGTGAAATAGACCCCAAGGGTGAAATTAAAGCAGCATTCTTAGCAAAGCCTAGCAGACATTTTCTGTTTCCATTCAGGTCAGAGAAAGAAGGTATGTATGTAAGCTGCTGGTTCGTTATAAAAGTTTTTTTTACAAGGTGTGCATATATCTTTATCTAAATCCAAGTCATATCAACAATAGTGATGAACCACATGTTGTCTTTAGAGACAGAGGCCATTTGGAGAAAGCAGTAAGCCACTGGGAGTCTGCAAAGAGGCCAGCTATGGAGTTTGTCTTTCTGCACCATCTCTGAACACCACACCACACACCAGCCCTGTTATTATGTTTCTCTTCCAGCAGCATCCCTAATAAGGTGTTAGGGACCTCACTGAATAGACCTCTGCCGGATCCCCTGTACTATCTGCATTTGAAAGGAAAACTCTCAGGAAAAGAAGGGAGAGACCACCTGTGAGGCATTTTAGGGAAGTCTTATCTGTTGGTTTGTTTTGATTTTTAGTGATCATTTCAAATGATTTTCCTCACAGGATCATCCTCTGAGTTAAGGGTTTGTTCCAAATCCATTAGACCAGCTAAACAAAGTAAAGGACTATCACACATTGGCTTTTATGAGTTTTAGCTGAGATGACTCACTGTAAATAAATTAAAGAATTTTTGTCTTCATAAATATGCCAGAGGTTATTTGCCAGAGGGAGATTTATAATCAATGAACTCTCCAGCCCTCTTAAAATCGACCTATAGATGTGCCGACCTTTAGAAAAGCAATGTGAAAATGCAAACTACAAGTTAAACTGGGGAAGGACTACACTGTAAAATGATGGTTAAATAATATGAGCCTATGATTTATCTGATAAAAGATAAACACTTCGATGAAAAATCTGTGAGACAAAAAAAATTAAAGAGTCGATTGGAAATAAATATAAAATGAAAAGAAAGTACCTCTGAAGTATTTTCTATACATCATTATACATAAATACAATCTACTGGCAAACAATTAGAATAAAGTATGATATTGGCATAAATTGAGATGATATGAATATTTCTATACACACTGGGAAATGTAAGAAATGTTATGACTTTGACCAAGTTGAGTTTGACACTGTGCTGGGCTGGCACAAATTCAATCTGAGTGGTTTGGGGGTGTGGCACACTGTATTTTCCAAAACCTGCCCAAGATGCCTCATCCCATCCATTTAGTGTGGTTCTGACAATTGTCCCACTGAGAGATGAAGTTGATGTCCCTCCCACTGAACCTGAAGAGGCAGGAGTGACACCCTGTGACTTCCGAAGTTAAGTTTCTCTGGATCTCTTAGGACACGTGCTCTTAGATAGCAGCTGCCATGCCATGAAAGGAAGCCAAATTAGCCGTTGGAGACACTGTGCGGAGAAGATCTGAGGATCTGAGATCCTTAGCCCCCGACCCTCGCGCTCCCAGCCAACAGCCAGAACCAAATCCTCAGCCAGATGAGTAAGCTCTCTTGAAAGTAGATTCTCCAGGCCTAAATCAAGCTGCTCCCACAGACCCTAGGTGGAACAGATACCAACAGAAATTGCAGATTCATGCGCAAAATAGATGATTTTTGTTATGTTAAGCCATTAAGTCCTGGGGTGGTTTGCCCCATAGCAATAGATAATTAATCTAAGGCCTTCCCCAGACATCCTACTGGGTTGTGCAAACTTCCCAGGCACCACAATCAGAGCTAATGTTGGGAGGAAGGAGCTTTGGTATTGGCCAAGCCAATAAAGGATCCTGAAGTCTAGCATCTTTGTTTCCACCTTGGGTACAAAATGAGTTGGAGGTACTTGTCTATCCCAAAGGACCACGCCTCGCCATCCTTTCACTGCATGCCTCACCCTCACCACAGGCTCATGTACCAAGAAACCCCATCACCTCCATCTCTTTCTCTTTGGGGGGAACCTTTTCCCTCCATCTTCTTGACTATGCTTCTCCTTCCTCTCCTATGGCAAGGGACGTCATGGGGTCTTCTAGGAACAGAAAGGAAATGATGCCAAGATGGGAGAACACACACACTAATAGCTCTGTAATTTACCTGTCACAATTCTATTTTGTTCTGGAGGTCACTGAGGGAACAGAATAGCCACAAGAAATAGAATAGTATCAATAATTACAGGAGTAAAAAATTAAAAATAACCAACATTATGAGCCAGGTGATTTTAAAGTAAATTCAGGGAGGACTTCCCTGGTGGTCCAGTGGGTAAGACTCCACCCTCCCTATGCAGGGGACTCTGGTTTGATCCCTGGTCAGGGAACTAGATCCGCACGCGTGCTGCAACTAAGAACTCTGCGTGCCGCAACAATGATCCTGAGTGCCGCAACTAAGACCTGGTGCAGCCAAAATAAATAAATATTTAAAAAGATATAAATAAAGTACATTCAGGTATCAAATATTTCTCAACTTTTATGTAAATACATATACTGTACACACATTATTGGAAATCATTCGGAGACTGACTATCCCCAGGAGAGTAAAAAATAGCCACAGTAACAACATGGTCAATTAGATTTTAAAAGAGAAAGAATACTGAATTGGGGTTCAGGAAGTCAGAATTTCTATCTTAGCTTTGCTGCCTTATCCTGGGAACATAACAATCTGTTCCAAAGGTTAGTTTTCTCAGTAGGAAGATGAAAGATTGAACAGGATCATCTGAAGATCCCTTAAGCCCCAGAGTCCTACAATTGTACAAGTCATGCTAATGCAGGCTGGTTCAATTCATCACCAATCTATTTTGTTCCATGAGAAAATTTATGGGAATTTTGGTTCAAATATCAGAATTATCTGCCACTCTGCAGAACATTCCCAAAAGGCCAAGTAGTCACACAAAACTTTATTTATCTCTAAAGTAGCCAAGAGTAAGCAATGAGATATGGGAAAAGGAGCAGTAAACACAGAGAGGTTCTATGAACACTCACTGACAGATAGTTAAAATAATCCATGACTGACGTGGCATCATGTTTTCCAATGACTGTCTTTTAGACCACAGTCCAGTGGGTGAATGCTCATTTACCTGTCTTCGCTCATGTATGCATGCACAATGTAAGAGTTACTGTGAGATCCTCATCAAGCAGAGAGTTCACAAATGATTTGGATGATCATAATTTATATATTCCTTTTATAGATCATGAAGAAAATCCCAATTGCTTATATGTAATGTTAGTTCTTAAGGCAAGTAATATTCTTAACATTTTTTACTTTTTTTCTTTGTCTAGGAACACTTGTGTAACACACACAAAAGTGGGCAAAATCCCAGGAGGACAGCTAGTGAAGAGTTGAAATGTTGGGAAATCTGGGAGGTAGGAGATTTAGTTAGGCAACAACTATGGGATGCAGTGTTGGGAGGGTAATAGTGCATTGTAGAGTATAACAGTCATGTGTAAGATGGCATTGAGAGGGGAATATTTTTTCTTCTCACAGAAAAGCATTTAGACAGTGGTTTCCCAATATTTTAGGATAAAAAGACAACTTCAAATGAGAATTCCTGCTTGAGAAATTTAATACCTTATGACAAAAAAATAATAATTTGGGGACACTGAATTTGCCAGAGATCCAGTGAGTCATAAATAATTTTGACATTTCTTAAAAATTAAAAATAGTCCACGGAAATGGGCTAAATAATATTTATAGTAGCATTGTTTATACGAGTAAAACATTGGAAACAATATAAATGTTCATCAGAAGAGGATCCATTAATTCAATTATGATCTATCAACACACTGGGATACGATGCAGCCTTTAAAAAGAATGAGGACAATTTCTATGTGTGCTGTCAAAGTGAAGAGAGCATAGGGTAGAACAGTGTGGCTGACATGTGCCATGCCAGGCTCTGGAAGGATGTACAAGGTAACTGCTAAGGGCAGCTGCCTCAGTCTGTGTGGTGAGAAGGAGTAGGTGGCATAGCCAGGAGAGCAGGTCTTGATTTCCACTGTGCACTCTCTTGTACCTTTTGGAATTGTATATCATGTGCAAAACAAAACAAGAAAGCATACTAAATAAAGATGACATCGATGCCATTTTACACATAGGACTCAAAAGGTGAGGTGCATATATTGCAAAACCTCTGTTGCTATTCTACCTTCTGCTTCTCCTATCTCCTTTACTCCCATTCCTCAGCTCTTTTTTTGTCTAGTTTTCCCCCAATGGGATTAACTTGAAACATGCAAGGTAAAAAAAACAAATAAAAATATTCCCCCAAAACGCAAAACAGAACAAAAAAAGAGAGATTTTCAGAATTAAGAGAAAGCTATACAGAAGTCAATCTGAATATGCTGGACTTTTGGAAAAGATTTTATAGTGCGGGAGGAATTACTGTCTTGTCTACCTCGACACAGCATTTCTTCCCCTCTAATTTTGTATTGAATGCTTACACAGAGGCAGGCGTGGAGGTGGTTATGGCTACAGGCGACTAAAGCCACGCCCACAGAACAGATATTCTCAATAATGATGAGGAAGGAACTGCAAAATAAAGATGATTTCTCTAAAACTAGTGACTTTATATAAGGATACTGGGGACATGCTTGCCCTGGGAGAGATTTATTTACTTATTATTAGTGGAGAGGCAGAGTATTTTATGACTGTCTTAGTTCATTCTGGCTGCTATAACAAAAATCTCATAGACTGGGCGGCTTATAAACAACAGAAATTTATTTCTCAGAGTTTTGGAGACTGGAAGTTCAAAGATTACAGGCAGATTTGGTATCTGGTGAGGTTCCACTTCCTGGTTCCTAGACACTGTCTTTTCACTGTAACTTCACATGGCAGAAGGAGCTAGGGAGCTCTCTCAAACCTCGTTTATAAGGTTATTAGTCCCATTTATCAGGGCTCTGCCCTCATGACCTCATCACCTCCCAAAGGCCTCACTTCTTAATACCACCACACCGGGGGTTAGGATTTCAACATATAAATTTTTCAGATGATAACAGTGACCTTGGAGTGGAAAGCTAGACAAGGAATAACATCTATGAGGGATTTTTTATACAGACTACGCTTTTTTTCTTGGTGGTTTGACATTTTTCTAGTATGTAAATAACGATATATTTAAGGTAATCTTAAAGCTAGATGAAATAAGGTAGATTAAACAGTAACAAGCTTTCACTTTTTTTGAATAATGATGTTGATAATAATGGTGGTAATGGTAATGATGATGGTAGTGACGCTGATGATGAAGCTTGTGATGGTGATGTCTGTGAGGATGGGTGATGATAATGATGATGATTGTGATGATGGGTGATGATGATAGTGGTGGTAGTGGTGATAATGGTGCTTATGATGGTGATGGTGATGATGATGATGGTGGTAATGTTGGTGGTTGTGAAGATAGCTCTCACTTAATTTTTAATATGTGCCAATAATTGTGCAAATTGCTTTACTCATATTGTTTTATTAAGTTCTCACAACAATCCTGTGAGACAGGAATTATCTTTATTTTCTAGACTACAAAGAAAGGCCCAAAGAGATCAGGAAACTTTAAGAAGGTCACAGCTTTCTCTGTGGAATTGCACCAGAGATAATTTAGTGCTGATGTAAATCATGCAGCATAACTGAACTCAAACAGATGACACACATGATATCTTTCCCTTTGTAACTAAATATCTCTTCACCAGCCCTGAGAACTCTTCTTGGAAACTGTAAATGTGAATACATCAGGTGACTCCTCGTCAGCAGTTTTGGTAGTCAGAAAAAAAAATGTGTGCTCCCTATATTTTGTTTATCCTCAGGAAGTATAGCTGAAAATCAATGCCATAAGGCTCTCTAAAGTAATACTTTCAATGGGCTGGGACTTTAGCTAACACTGGGAACTGCACACAACCCACAGAATATCTCATCCTTGTTCACAGGGCATAGAACATCTGGGTATGCCTAGGTTACACATGCGAACATCACCATGTCAATATATGTTGGCTTGGAAAGACTGAAAACCATTTCTCTATTGTCAAGTCCACCTGGGAAGACCCCCGCCTGCCTTGTCTCTGGTAATATGGTGATGCCACATGGTTCCATTTAGTCTTGTACGACACGGGGCCTTTTGACCTCAATTGTAGTGTCGCAAACCCAACGCTTAGGTTCTTGGGCAGATCTCTTTGTGAATTGGGGCACGGATTCAAAATAGACAGCAGCACCCAGAATACTTAGTTAACTTCATCATTGTTTGAAAAGAAGTAGATTGAAGGCATCAACTGTTAAATAATTTGACAAGACAGACTGTTTTTGTTTACCATCTAGAAAGGAGAGAAATCCAGCCATTCTGGTAGGTAGTCTCCATCAACAATCCACTTCAAGATGTTCCTTGTACTCTTTATTGTCCTTTTTCTTGGAAATCAGGGTGTGTGGTGATACCCATTCAGGTGACTTACCTGTTCTTAAACCCACCTAAACAAATCTGTGGTAAGAGGCAGTGGGTTTTGTATTGTAAATAAGAGACTCCAGTTGTCATTTGCATGGCAGATCCAAGAGCACATTGAATAATTTTACAACAGAACCCACTAACATCAATTCTTCTTTTGCAACAGACTGTGTGGACATCATGACCTGCTTGGATGTCTGCACATTGCTCAAGGAGGTTGGACTTTGTATTAATTTCTGTTGCTGCATAACCAGTGACCACAAACATAATGTAATGGCTTAAAACAGCACCCATTTATTATTTCTCGGTTCTTAGGTCATACACCCAGGCACAGTGACTAGGTGTTCTGCTCAGGGTCCCACAAAGTTAAAATCAAGGTGTCCACCAGGCTACTTTCTCAAGTGGAGCTTGGTGCCCTCCTCCAGGTTCACGTCCATTTCCTCGCAGTTGTAGGTCTGGGTTCCCAGTTTCATTGTTGTCAATCAGCTGAGAGCTGCTCTCAGCTCCTGTAGGCTGCTCACAGTCCTTGCCATATGACCCTTTCTGTCTTCAAAGCCAGCAATGGAGACTCATTCTTATGTTAAATCCCTGCCATACTTCAAATTTGTTTCACCAGGAAAAGCCTAATCTCTTTCGAGGGCTCACCTGATTAGGTCAGGCCCACAGAGGATAGTTTCCATTTCTTCATGCCAATTGTTCCATCCATATAACATAGCCCAGTCGTGGGGTGACTATTTCATCATAATCACAAGTCCCAGGGAGCTTACATCTTGCAGATCGTCTTAGAATTCTGAATGTTATGTGTTACTGAGACACATTTGTTCTGCTGAGACCTGCAGAGGTAAGGTGAAATATCTGTGGGCAAAGAATCGTCCTAATGGTGAGGTCATTCACCCAGATAAAGACTGGATTCCCTAGATGGGAAACAGGAATTGGGAGACTGGGACTGAGGTAGATGGAAGAGACAAAGTAGGCTCCTTTTCTTGGTTTTTACTTTGAGAAACTTGAATGTCGAGGAGTTCACTCCTGGGTAGTGTTGGTTAGAAATGGTCTCCGTCATTGGGCACAACCTGGGCTCTGGGTAGAAGGGGACCCCTGGGATGCATCACAGGCTAAAGATGAGTGATCTCCATTTTATAAGCCAGAAATTGATAAGATATTGTCTACATTTTTTCTCCTTTGTTCTCTCCTTGCTTCAAGAAGTCTTTTTGAACATTACAGCTGTGCAGCCAATTATAAGGGAGGAACACACATGGGTTAAATGAAGAGCAGCCACTCCTTGAAGCTAACAGGGCAGTAGCAGAAGTTTTCAGCCAAAAACATGAATGGAAATGTGAATCCTAGAGAGAAGAACCAGGATTGGCTTGTGTGGCCCAGATTTCTTTTCTGACCAGCACAATCTCTCCCCCTGTCTGACAAAGGAATTCTGGGTTCTGTGCTGTTACAGAAACTGGACAGAGTCATGCACATGACTGACACATTCATGCAGATTAACATGCATTTGTGACAAAGGTGAAGTAATTGGTGGATTACTCTGAAGAGCTGAGATGCACCATATTTCATGATCTGCCTTCACCTTCCCCTCCATGCACCATCAGAGTCAGTCCAAGTCACCAGGTTTGGCATTTATTCAGTGTCTTTCAAGTGACCAGTTGTGTTAATTGTGACCTTTTATTTTCTGTATTTCTGAGGCTTTATCATCATGGGGCCTTGCTGACACGGGAGGGACTGCCCCTCTGAGGGCTCCAACTCCTAGAGTAGAGACAGTAAAGGGTAAACCAGTGAGAATGTCTTTCAAACGAAAACCAACCAATCCAGAGTCCATATCCACCCCCCTCCTTTACTGGATTCTCACACTCCAGGCCACTATTTCCCTTCCCTAATCACACCAGAGCCAGATTCCGGACAATTAGAGACACTCCCTACACCCCAGTGTCCACTGAAATTACTCAAACAAGCCAATCCTAAACCTGCTTGTACTGCCTCACCCATTCCTTCCTGCAGAAACCACAATGAAGGTTCTGTCCACCCTTTCCTCCTGCTCCCTATGCCTCCTGCCTGACCCTGGTGCTTCCCCATGTGGCCCTGGGTAGTGTGGCATGGCCCCTCCTCTTGGGAACCATGAGTAACTCTTTGTCCATTGATATTCATTTTCTGATCTGTTGACCTCACCATTCCTGGATAACAACAAAACCTACGTTTTAAAACACCAGCTTCCAGATGTGCTCAAGTTTCCTGGGCCCAGATAATGCGATGACTTCCTTTTTTGTGGCACTGTTGCAATTTCCCCCCTACAAAAGACATCCTTTGTGGGAAGTTAACCCTAGTGGTGTATGGAAACAGAATGAATTCCAAATACTTTCTTCACTGGCCACTTCTTTGACTCAGAGAGTAGGACAAAAGTCAGTTGGAAACTTAGTGCATATAATTGTGTAATTTCAATCCATCTCAAAGCAGGGGGTTAGGGACATTTTCTAATATCAAACTGTCCTCTGGTAAATGTTGTACGATATGCTCTGAAACCTGCCTTTGAACAGAGCTGAGGGCACTAGCACCAGGAGGGGACCGAGGTGCCCTTCTTGGGTCAAATCCTTCTCCTGTTTAAAATTTCTGTTGGCTTCCCATTAGCCTCATCAGCAGCTCCAACTTTTGTCAGTTGCCAAAACACCTTTCATTCTAATGTGTAATCTAACAAAGCCCCTTAAGAACATTTTTAATCATTTCTTGATTTTTTATGGAATGTGATAAAAGTTATCTCAAGTAAAATATTTATTTTATGTGTAAGTGTATTTGCACAGGTTGTAAAATTCATTTCTAACATAAAAAATCAATAATCAATAACATCAGTAGTACATAAAGATAAGTTTTGACTTTTTCCCAGTTAATAAACCCCAAGTCCTCAGGTGACCATAAATTCATTGTGTGTAAGGAAAAACATTATTTGTTGATGAATATATTGCTAAGTAATGTATTATATTTGGTTTGGGTAAAAATATATCTTATATTGCAGATTGAAACTGAAGTAACTTGTTGCAGCTTCACAATTGACATAAAAGTCTCTTTATGGCCTGATATTTGGAACTCTATAATTTGCACTTAAAAATTATGGTGTTTATTTTTTAAATAATTTTTCTGTTTGGCTTTTAAAAGATGAGGAAAGAAAAGGTTTCAGGTCACTGTCTACAATCATTATACAAATGAAACATTGTAAGTGTCAGGGATCTTTATTAGTAGTAAGTATAAAGCCACACTGGTTATAAGTGCCAGTGTCTTCTTTCCACAATGAGTTTTGAAGGACTATTTTTTATCAGGGCAATCAGTAAATATACTGATATGGTGATGGTCATCTGGAAGCAATTTTTGAGGATTATTTTCACTTTTATGCTCCTCACTAGTCTGTTGTGTTTTGACACCTTTGTTTCTTATGATTCGTCTTCAAACCAATGGTCTATAAACTTTGTATGACTAAAAACCAAAACAATTTTAAAACCAAGTGATAATTTTCATCAGGGTTATTGGCATCCACTAACTGTCAGTCACACTCACTGTCCTCTTTTTAAGGGAATAAAAACAATAGCTCATTTGTTGATTGTTTTTAACAAAACTTTAAATATATCCCACAACACCTTTAATGACTTGATCTCCAGGAACACCTTCCTGATTCCCTGGAGGGGTCTGTGATCCACTTGTTAGAAAATGGGCTACAGTTTGAGCTACTTAACAAGGCATATGAAACCCTCATGCTCTGGTCCTTCCCAAGCTCTCCTCCAGCCACAGGTGCATTTGCTCCCCAAATAGGCTGCTGACAGTCCCCAGAACATACCTTGATGTTTGATACCCCTCAGCCTTTGCGCATGTGTGAAATGTCATCTTTCCACCACATTTCACCTGAGTCCTACTCCAGGCTCACCTTCCCATCCTCTCCAAGACAAGTTAAGTGCACGTCTGCTAGATGGAGCACTCCTGGATGGTAGGGACAGTGTCTTGTATATTTTATAACTACTGTGATGAGTGCAGCTATCACCTGGCAGAAAGCAAATACTCACTAAATTTCGGTTGAGTGAATGAATGAATGAATAAACAAGTGAATGTGTTGAAGGCAAAAAAAAAAAAAAAAAAAAAAAAAAACTTGAATGCTGAAGTGAGATGCCTGCCCAAGTCACTTTTGGGGAAGTGGCTAAAGAGATGGCTTAAGTGGCCATGTTTATGCCTGGTGACTTTGGTTCTTGGCCATATCTGATTAGACCACAGTGATGCGTGGCTGTATGGAACCAGGCATCAAATCTTTATATCAAAAGTTTGAATTAAAAGACTCCAAAGTTGTAGTCGGGATGCTGTTGGACATTGAAGCTATAAGGTCTCATGGAAGTGGGGCCATAGTCATTGCCATTGGGAACCACTGCTAGAGGCAACCCAAGGTCGTGGAGAAAAGAACCCAAGAGATGCCAAGGAAGCCCTATCGAAGAGAGGCAAAAGGAGGAGGCTCAGAGGGGAGGCCAATTTAGAGACTCCAGGTCTCCTGATATTGAGTTGATGCTCTGCCTCTTGACCCAGAAAATCTGTAAAATACAGCTCCACACCTTAAGTCTAAGGTCTCCATGTAGCATGAGAAAATTCCAGAAAATCTGCATGGGAAGGAATCAACTTTCAATGTTTTTGATTACTATCTCCTCAACAGGCAAGCCCTGTTATAGTGCAGCCAACACCTCCAAAGAGAAGAAGACTGATTACAATCACTGACCACATGTTTTTGAATAAATATCTTGTGGTCCATTTCTAGACTACACAAAATCCACCCTGATACAAATTTAGCTCTGACCAATTTGGAATTGTAATGATTCATCTCCCCCACTTGTCCCTAAGCAGATTGAACATTTTGTGCTTTCAAATACCCCAATGCAATAAATAGATTCACGTTAAAGTTGACTTTATTATTTCCCTCCTTCTAAGAATAAGTGTCTCAGAGAACATCTAGGAATGTTTCACACCTGGTTGTTTAACAGTATCTCCTTGAATGGAATACGTTCCTCATGGTTGATCTGCTCCTTCACAAGTAGCTTTGGGGCCTCACCTTCCCTTCTGTGGATATAAAAGAATAACTTTTTTCCCCTGTAATTAGGCTATTATCATTGAACTCTCAGGTTAAGACTTCCAGCAACACCAACTCTACACTCTTCGTTGACCATTTAATGATGTTATAAAATGGCCTCCCACACTCAGACGGGGGAAGCATCTTTATTCATGGCTCCTGATGGCAGCGTCCTATGTCTAGGCTCCTTTCTAAGGAGCAATGAACCAGAGGCTCTCCTGAGGCAGCTCATTCTCTCACACAGTCTCCTCTCTTCTTTCCTGAATCTGATCCCAGGGGATTGTTGTAAGATCTTGGCAAGCACAGACTGACCAGTCCCCATGGTGGACCACATTGCATTGACAAGCCATCTCTGCCTCGGTGTGTTATGCACTTTGATATGAGAAACTGTTCTGTTCTGAATGTGTGACACGACAAAGCCCACACAAAAAGGCTGAGGTCTTTTATTTCACTGTAAGTGTTAAATGCTCTTTGATTGAGAGCTGTGATTGGAACAAACATGAACTACTTCATTAATGAGGAAAAGATGTTTTTTTAATCTGTGCTTTGTATTCAATAATGCTATTTCTGGAAATCTATGCTTAAAAAATGCCAGTAATACAAAACATCCTAGCAATTTCAAAAACTAAGATGTTTGGGATGGTAATATCAAAAAGTAGAAAAAAATAGAAATGTGTTTGGGAAATTATAGTGTATTATTAAAATGATAAATTTTACAGTCTAAAGAGGTAAACAAATATAACTATTAGCCACACATAGAAGTATATAGAAAATAATAATAACTGCAAGTAGAGCAAAATTTTAAATTTATTCTATCATTACAATAAGTTAAATCCACATAGGTGCATAAAAATCCAGAGACCATAAAGAAATTTAAATTGCTGCTGCAAGATGGATTGTGAAGTAAATGGAATTATTAAATTTTTTGTGGTTGATGTGTAAAGTTGTTTGATAATAATTAAAATTGAAAACTTTTCAAAGAAAAAGCTGTATCTGTCTTTAGAGGGACCATTTTGAGTCCTCCAACTGGAACACATCCCTTCAAAGCACGCATGCTTGAGCCAGACACAAAACATCACATACAGTATGATTCCATTTCCATGAAATATTCAAAATAGATAAACCCACAGAGACAGAATGCAGACTGGTGGTTGCCAGGGGCCGGAGGGAGGGGAAAATGGGAGGAAGTGCTTAGTGGGACCAGGGTTTTATTTTGGAGTGATGGAAGATGTTGGAATTAGATACAGGTGGTAGATACACAACACTGTGAGCATACTAAATGAACGGTTCCCTTTAAAATACACTACCAAACGTAAGGTAGATAGATAGTGGGAAGCAGCCGCAGAGCACAGGGAGATCAGCTCGGTGCTTTGTGACCACCGGGAGGGGTGGGATGGGGAGGGTGGGAGGGAGGGAGATGCATGAGGGAAGGGATGTGGGAACAGATGTATATGTATGACTGATTCACTTTGTTATAAAGCAGAAACTAATTTAAAAAATAAATAAATAAACTTTACTTAAAAAAAAATAAATAAAATGGTTAATTTTGTTTTGAGAATTTCATCTCAGTACATTAAAAAAAATTTTTTTTTAATGATGCTGCCTTGGCCCAACCCTAAAAGCCCTGACCCAGTGTGTCTGGGTCAGGCAAGGCTCTGTATTTATAAAGTTTCCCAGGTGAGTCTGATGCTCCGTCAGGAACAGAAACCTGTCATCAGAGATTTCCCTCACCCTGCCTGCCTAATTTTTAAGGCGAACAGAATAACTATAAAATCTGTACAAAATGCATAAACTCTGTATAAAATGCTGTGATGGTACTGCAGCTTGTAAATGCAAAATTCAAATCATTGAACCCTGACTGGTGGTGGGCAGAAGTGCACGCCCGAGGACAGTCCTCACTGGGAGATGCACCTCCTCGCTGACAGCTCAGAAGGATTAGTGCATGTCCGAGGGTGCAGGGCTACCTCGGTGGCACCACGCTTGAGCATCCTACAAGACCAAGAACTATTGTCACTGCTTTTGTTCTCTTCCAGCATCTCAGTATATGAGTCCTTAGAAGTCTGTTGACTGCTACCAGACTTTAAAATAGGGCCCAACACCATCTTTTAAGAAGGGAGTTTGTTCCAATCACAGTCCAGAGACCAGATACAACATTTTATCAAAAACAGGAAGAAGAGATTGACTCTATCTGCTGTCCTCAAATGTTTTTTAAGCTGGATCCCATTTCGACCACCAGAAAAAAAGTTTTATTGAGGGACAGAACATTTACGAGCTCAGTAGCCTTCACTACATCAGAAGCTGTTGGACGGCAGCCTGTTGGTGAAATGAAAGAAAAGCAAAAGGCTCCAAAATGTGTTAAAACACAGCACCCCCTGACATACAGAATAGGTAAAAAGGCAACCCTCAAATGGAATCAAGGGAAAGCCTTATGCAGGGTACTCCTGTAGACAAACTGTACAAACTGTAGACTCGTTTGTCCTCTGCAGAGGTTATTCAGTTGCCCAGAGAAAGCTCGAAGGTTTGCAAAGGTGTTTTGAAGATAAATGCAATATTTTGCTTGGTTAAAGAATACCTCTTGTCCTGGGATTCTTTACTTGGATATTACAGCCAATTATTTTAGGATTGTCAGGTCTCCAAAAGGTCCCTTTTGGGGAAATACATTTTGCCAAAACTTTAAACAAGTATATGCACATTAGGATAGGATTTTACCTTTTGCTCTCGGAAATATGTAAAATGATAGAGGATAAAGTGGGTCTGGTAATACCCCACTTTTCCTTTCAGCGGTTTAATCACACGGGAGGTCTCGCATTTCATCAGGGTGTGAAATGCCTTATATTTCTCCTGGTTTCTTTTTTCTTCTTGCACAATGAATGCAAGTCCAAGAACGCGAATAAGGCCTCTCCCCACCACACACATGCCCTCCTCCCACCCCCTGCCAGCTACCCCTGCTCTGACCTCCCGGCCTCCCGAGGACACTGAGCTCCTCCTTTGCAAGTTACAGTTCCTGCAGCCCTGCCACCCCTTCGCGCTTCCCGGGCCTCCGCGGGGGCGCCCGTCTCGTCTCGGGAAGGCGACCACCGAGAAAAACCTCTCTTCCACCGCCTTCACCTCCGCAGCCTCCATCATCTCCACCTTCCACCTCTGCCATCACCGCCACCACCTGCACCTCCCGGCCGCCCCGCGGGGTCGAGGCGGACCCAGCTCTCAAGGCCACTGCAAGGCGCAGCACGGAGACCCCGATTTCTATGCACCCTGGAAAGGGTGATTAATTTAAAGTGAGTGGAGTCTGTTTCTTTAAGACAAGCTCATAAATCGTGAAAGATCACCACTTCTTTTCAAAAGCCTCTCCACGGTCTGAGTTTCCCTTCTGGGTCAGTAAAGTCATTGAAGCTTTAACGGCATGCCATGGCAGATTACACGATACAGCTGTCCCAGCACCGTGAAAATTAAGTTATGCCCCGTGTCAGCAAGGGGGTTTTCCCCTTTCTTTTCTCTCCCCTCCCCCACCCCTTTCTCTTTTTTTCTCTATTCCTTCCCACCCCTTTCCCTCTCCCTACCCCTCTCCCTCTCTCTCTCCCTCTCTCTCTCCTCTCTCTCTCCCCACTCCCTCTCACCCCTCTCCTCCCTCCTTCTGGCCTCTCCTACACTTTCCTCTTTGCTCTTTCACGGTCCTCCTGGGAAGTGCACATCCCCTCCCCAGAGAGGCACAAGTTGGCCCACGGGGCTGTGCTCTGAGCCCCGCTATTGAGCCACAGTAAATGGAGATGATGGGCCTTTCAGAGAAGAGCTATCAAAATAGTGCCTTTTGTTCTCCACCCCACTGCCACATTTTTTGCTTCCTTCCCCCCCACCCTTTTTCCTCTTCCTCCTTCTCTTTTCCCTCCTGCCTACCATCTGAGTTGAACGCCCCTGCAATTTGTTGCAGCAGCCCAGAACGCAAGCAGCACCCCTCTCTAAATGGACAACCGCCCCTTCCCTTCCACCTCCTGGTCCTAATTCACCCCCTTTCTCTGGACAGCCCGTCTACTTGGAGATGACCCTCCGAGGTCAAGAGCAGCAGTCAAGCCTTAGTTTCCTTCCAGAGTTAAACACTGCCCTGGCTGTGGCTGCTGCTCTTTTCTCTTTCAGGGAGAGGGGATATAAAGAGAGTTGGAGCAAACCATGAGCATCACCTCTCCATCCCACACTCCCTGATGTGTAAATAGGGCACATACATATATGACCTCTTAATAGTGCTCATGGCTCCTCAACACATAGTACATATTCACATCCAGAGAGACAAAATTGCACCTTAGTTTCATGTCAATATAGGCCCCTCTACTTAAAACAATTTTGAAGGCAATCTAAATAAAGAAACCCACATTTTTCTGTTTGCATATTCACAGCATCTCCCCAGGAGGTGGGAGAAATGTTTACAATGTGAGAAACTAAACCCTTCTCCAGTGTTTCTCCAGTGAAGTGAAAGGGAGGAATGAGCTGTCAGTTTGGGGAGGGTCTGGAGAGCACTTTCTATGGGTTAAGAGGCCCCCTCCTCCATGGGACCCCTCTGCCCACACAGTACCCTGCTCCCTGGCTGCTCTCCTCACCACCTAGGTCCCACCTGAGGAAACACTTTCCTGCTAAAGAGCTATGAATTAAATAAAGCCATCTCATGAAGTTGAAAGCAATTGTTGACATGGAAGCAGTGATGACTGTACAATGAAAAACAAAAGAGTTTTGTAGAGACTCAACCGTGATGGTAATATTTAAAGCCATCACATTTTATGTTATTATTATTTTTTAATTAGTGCTTTTGAGGGAACATCTAAAACTAGAGCAAAGTTTTAATTTTCTTAGTTTATGAACCAAATGTAAAACAATTGTCACTGATTAGGAGCCTATATGAAGGTGATATTACAAGGTGACTCCTTATTTCTTTGGGGACAGTGGGTACCCTGACATTGGAGAGTTCCCTGAAGCTCACCCCTGTGGGTAGAGACATGATCACTTGTGTGTGTGTGGACCAGGTCCCGCTGTCCTTTATCTAAGTCCCAAGGAGGCAGGGGGCTGCACAAGCCCTAACTTCCTTCTCCTTTCCCCAAAGAACTAGCCTCTAAGGTCCTCAGGCAGCTCTGAAGCAGGTCTGAAGACTTTCCAAAGAGGGAATCAAATTCAAAAATGGTGTAAATTACCCAGGAGCACAGACAGAGGTGTGGAGCTTCTCAGGTGGCCACCACAGTGGTGCTCTTATTTGAATGAATGTGGTCTCCCAGGATTTTATTGATGTCTATTGATTGCAAAGCACTATCTCAAATATGATGTTACCTTAAAAAATTCCAACTCACATGCCTTAGTGTGGATTCCCCCAAGAGGAGGCCCTGAAAGAAGGACATGGCTGCAAGCAGGTAATTTGGGGTGTGATGATCCCCAGAAGAAGGGCCAACATAAGAATGAATTGTCAAGGTTGCTGCTGTGGGCAATGTAGTTCAATTCCACCTAGACTTCCTGAGAAGCGTCCTGAGTGCTTCTGCTTGAAGACGGGGGCATTGATCCAGGCGCTCCATCTTTCCCACTGGTCAAAGGTGTCTCACATATGTTAGTCCCCCTGCTCTTCTGAGCCGGGCATTCTCCAAGTGAGGTACCGCAGACTAGGGGGAGCCCAGAGCAACCGTGAAGTTGTGCAGAGTTAGCCCAGTGAGCTTGAGAAGGGGCATCCAGTATGGCGCACCTGCTGGGAACCGCCCTCCCTGTAAATAAATCTTTTCCGTGGGCTCCCAAGGGGAGGCACTCTCTACACTTTAGAAATGAGGCTCCGTAACAGGAACACTTTGCCCACTGTGCCTGCCTGGTAAGGGAAGGAAGTGGGGTTTCAGCTCAGGAAAGGTTCTTTCCACTATTTCTACATGGTGTAACCCAGTCCTCCAGTCCCCAATTTGTTTCTAACCTTCTTCGTTCTTCAGCTTTCTTTCTACCCTACTTCTAGTAACCACTTGAGGACCAGGGAACCAAGTGCCCCCTTCTCAATGATTCTAAAAGGGTTGAAGCAGAACCTGAGACATGGTTTATGAACATAGCGTTTTTGGTTTTGTATTTTTGAGACGCAAGGCGGTGCCACAGGCACAGGGAGGTGACACACAGAAGGGAAGGCACTCACAAAGGGGTGCATTATTAAGCCTGCTAATACCAAAGGCAACTGATTCATAATCTCACCAGAAGGCTCTAGAAATGGTATAAAACACCTACTGCAGGGAGATCAGTTCGGTGCTTTGTGACCACCTAGAGGGGTGGAATAGGGAGGGTGGGAGGGAGGGAGACACAAGAGGGAAGACATATGGGAACATATGTATATGTATCACTGATTCACTTTGTTATAAAGCAGAAACTAACACACCATTGTAAAGCAATTACTCCAATAAAGATGTAAAAGAAAAAAAAAAAAAAACCACCTACTGCAGAATGATCCCAACTAAGGGGCAAAGGGAGTGTGGTATTTATGCCCCACATTTCTGTGTTGTGGTTAAGGGGCAACAGGCTTAGTGTTGCAGGTAAAGTGGGTTCCAGCACTCCCCAGCAAAGGCCCTAGTGCTGCACTGGGAGCCAGCCTGAAGTGCTTCAACACAGAGAGGCCTGAGGGGACACTCGGTGGACTGATCAAGTGACTGACCTTGACCTTCCAAGAGACAGAAGTGACTTTGGGGGACTGAAGGTCTTTGGGGTAAAATTCCTCAGGGCTCTTCTCATAATGAAAACCTAAGCAGTCAAGTGCTTGATGTTGGTTGTGGTTACCCCTCTTTGCTTTCCCACTTATTTACTTAACTCTTCCCTTCCCTCTGTGCTCTTAGCCAGCCAGTGACAAGGTTCTACATTTCTAAGGCATAATATTTTTCATACATTACCTGTTACATGTAAGCTCCCAACTACCTGTTCATCCTGAAACACTAAACGTTTTAAATCTAGCACCTATTTGCTTAAGCTTGAGATGATGTTGGAAGAGATTCGACTGTACATGCCACAAATGACAAATAGGGCTCCTTCTCACAGGTAGTGCTTTGATCACATCTCAGGAGTCACAACATAGGCTCTGGAGAGGCATCTGTGCTTGTCACATAGATTCCGAGGGACTGCGATGCTGTCTGCCCACTACAACACCCAGACTTCTCATGCCATGGGTTTTGTTGCCAAGCCTAGATTATCCAGCATTGTTTGTGTAGCACATAACTTCACAAATTACCTTATGTTGTCATTTGAATCAGGGAACATAAAGGGCCACCTTTGTTCTCTGGCAAATGCCAGCAGAAAAAAAGGGAAATGACTTTGCAGAGTAAGTGGAAGCTACGAGAAATTTAACAATTCTTCAAGGTGCCGTTCGTAAGATAATTAAATCAAAGGCAGATTCCGTGACAAATGATATTTCTGTCTTGATGAAAATGAACACAAAATAATTTTAGACAATGCTTTTATAAATTCAGAATTTCACTGGCTATAGTTGAAGAAACTTGCTGATTTCATTCATTTATTCTCACATAAATGTTTCAAGCTTATTACAAAAATACCTCTCTTCTAATCTGCCATTTAAAAAAATTTTTTGTTACCCCTTACTGAAAGGCTTAGCTTCAAGCTTATTTTCCATAAGTCCTGCTTTCATTTGTATTTGCTGATCCCTGTAGAGAAAGGCAGCGTTTTGTCACTAAAGTACTCCAATAGTTACAGCAAGGCTAGTTTATGGAGAACATTCTTTCCCTGATTTAGTTCAAATGCAAGTGCTGATACAATTTGATTAAAGTAGATGTAAAATATGCTGGGTATGTGGGAAATAAGAGTATGGAAAGAGTTTGAGAAATTCTAATCCTGTAGCTCTCAAGACTTCGAGAGTTGGAACCCATCTGGTGTAAATGGATTAAAAATCTTTTCTCATTTCAAAGGTTTGATCTCAACAAGGGCTTGATTTGATGAAATCAAAGTGGCAGCTTGGATTTGAAAACTATTTAGAATGGAACTTCCTAAAGTTTACATGTGAGGGAAGAATTGGCAGAGGTATAAATGTGGGGTGACCATGTATTTATATGTGTGTTTCACTGGAGGTCTGTTTGCAGAGAGAAGGATGGCAAAAAAAAAAAAAAAAAAAAAGTTGAGAATGAGGATAAGTATAAGTATCAGGTTACTTGTGTAACAGAAAGATGTTTTTGTAATTCTTAGCTTCGAAGGTTGAAAAAGTGTATATGCTTTTAAAGAACAGAGTCTCCTTCAGCAAAAGCCATTTTCCATATTATCTCCCCTTCCTTCTCCTTATTCATCCCCTGATATATACTCTCAGGCTTTTGTACTTCAAGTTACCTTCCCCTTAATTGTGTGCTATCATTAGTGACTAACACCCCAAATAGGCACAGGAGAGAAAACAAAAACAAACAAAAAAATGGTCCAATGATAGATGTTAGACAGAGTGTGGCACATGAAGAATGGCCCACATATGTGGTCTTTAAGGCCTAAATTCGTAAAAGTTGCAAACAGTGATTTCTTTAGAAAGGGAATTCACCTTCTTGCAATGAGTTCGGGCAATTATTAGTCTCACTAATAATGTGCAACTCTGTTGTCTCTGAGATGATGCAGGAATAGTTTGCATAGTCTCCCATCCCCCACTACCCCACACACAATGTTAACAAAAACTCTGGCAAATTTCTACCTTTGCCAATAGGCAAATTCCACACAGTATTTGCAATGGAAAAATTGTTGGAAAAAATCTGGTTCAGTATTCTGCATAAATTGTGGGATGATGCTAGAGGCAGGCAAGATGGCAGTGGTGGGTATGAGGCCTGATGAAACAGAAAGCAGTAACCCAAATCAGCCTTGCTTCTCAGAGTTAGCAAGCAAGTGCAGAAATCCCTGAGAAGAATTCTTATATATAGGCATAAGAAATGAAGATATAAATGAAGTACCTCTGCACATTTTATAAACTGCCTTAGACTCTAAATTCACGCTAGGTTCTATATATACCTTGAACAAAAAGAGGTTATTGAAAACATTACTCTGCCAGAAAAAAAAATGCATTTAAACTCTACAATATGCTTGCATCCTAGCTGCATTTACAAGCCATTCAATTCTCCACTCTTCACTTCCATGCTTGCTTTCCCCTCCAGTTATTTTATCACCAGCATATGGGACTATAACTATTGTATAGCAGGTAAATTTAGAATTTCCTGCATAAAGTAAATATCCATAAAGGTATGCAATTTGTCTTCTATTGCTGCTACAACAAATTGTCATAAAGTTAATGGCTAAAAACAGCACAAAATTATTATCTTATGGTTCTGGAATCAGAAATCTGAAATGACTCTCGTGGAGCTAAAAAGTAAGATTTCATATGGGGGGTCTGGGGGAGATTCTATTTCCTTCCCTTTTCAGCTTCTAGAGACTGCAGACATTCCTTGGCTCACAGCCCCCTTCTATCTTCAAAGCCAGCAACTGGATCATTTTTCAGACTCCTTTTCAGACTATCCCCCTCCTACTTTCTCTTTCACTTAGTAAGACCATTGTGATTATATTGAACACACCTGGGTAATCCAGGCTACTCTCCCCATCTCAAAATCCTTAATCACATCTACAAAGTCCCTTTTGCCATGTAAGGTAAATAATCGCAGGTTCTGGGGATTAGGAGGAGAATATCTTGGATATCTTTTATGTATCTATGACTGGTACATAAAGTAAAACACACACCTTGACAAAGCACTACCCTATTGGACAGGTTTTAGTATGCTAAATTTATTCTTTACCCTATTACCTGAATTTAATTAGTTCTACTATCTAACTTGTTTTCAACTGAAGGAAAGTAGGAATGTGCTAACTTTCAAGACTGCTTAATGAGTACCCAAGTGGCTCCAAAGTAATGCTATCATTTTCAAGGGTTTAGCATAGATGTCTGTTCATTTTAGTTCACTGTGATAAGTGGACTGAAGGTGATATCTCTTGCAGTTATTTCCAATTTTGGTATATAACAACAAAGTGAACAATCTAGCACTATTGGACAACTCTGTTTATGGAAATAATCAGAAAAGGAGAATGCCAGTGCCAGGGAACTGGTTGGTTATTACAGATATTTGTCTCTGGCTCATCTAATCTCATTTAAGATGTGAAAGATCAACTTTCAGAAGTTCAGTGGATAGTGGGATTTACAGAATGGTGGTGAGAACATATGTAAACTCACTTCTCCATAAAATGAACAGAAACACTGATAAAAGTAGTTAAAATCAACATTTTAATAACTCTGGAAATTAACCAGAGGCCTGCAAGAATCTAAAGAAGGTTTATTCAAGAAAAACTGATTAAAAAACAAACAAACTGATGAACATTACTAAGAACAGCAGAGTTTGCATTATTTTTAATTTGACCTACTCTCATTCCCTTCTCCCCAGCTCCACAGTAGCCTTGAAAACCAGTAGCCTCACAACCATGGTGGCAGCCATGAGGAAGGAAGTCCAGGTTTGAAGTTCCATCCCTAAAGCACAGTCACTATTTGACCTGTCTTGCAGCTCCATGGAAAACCCCATTTGCAGAGCTGTGTCTTCACTTAACCTGACCTAGAGCTCACTCCACCAATAACACCCTATCCCCAGTGCATTTGTTGAAAACAATCAGAGGCAGTTGTTCACCACTGCAGTTACTTGAGGCTGGTATATCAGTTAGGGCAAACAAGACGTTTGCCAAAACGTAAAAAGAAGAACTGGGGAATGAGATATCCACAGGGGGCTTTGAAAAGCTCTGACATATTCCTGGGAATCTACAAGGCTATAAGTATGTAGAGCTGTGCATGTAGGGTTGTGCTTATGACCAGGAAAGACCTGAAAGAGCCCCACATTCTCACCTCTGGCTGAGCCTTGCAGCTGTACAAAAGCAGGAAGTAAAGGCTAAGGTGGAGCTGTGAAATGTTGGGACATCAAGTGTATATCCCAACACACACACTTTGCAAACAATGGAAGACTTATTGCTTAAAGGTCTCTAAGGAAATCTCTAACCAATCATTATCCAACCACTAAACTAACTGAGCAGAGACTTCAATGACTGCAAACTACAAAGAATACAAATTCTATAGGATTAGTCCAAGAAAGTCACTAAGTGAATAAGCAGCAGCTATAACAACAGAGCAACAAAAAAGACTGGGTTGGAATGGGGGTAATCTGATTTCCAGAATTGCCACATTATATTACTTAAAATGTTCAGTTTTCAACAAAGTTATAAAATATGCAAAGAAACAGAAAAGTATTTTCCGTATGGGGGGAGGGGAAGCAAAGGAAAACAGTCTACAGGATGTGCATTTAAGGAGACCCAGATACTTGACTTACTAGACAAAACTTTAAGTCAGCTATTATAAATGTGTTCAAAGAACTAAAAGAAACCATGTCTAAAGAGTTAAAGGAATTATGACAACGGTGTCTAACAAAATAGAAAATATTAACAAAGACATAGAAATTACATTAAAAAGTACCAAAGAGAAATTTTTTTTTTGAAAATAAAATAACAGAAATGAAAAATGTCTTAAAGAAACTCAACAGCAAAGGCAAACTGTAAGAAACAAGATCAGAGAACTTGAAGACAGATCCATTGAGATTATCCAGTCTAATGAATAGAAAATAAAAAGAATGGGAAAAAAATGGCAGATCCTCAGAAACCTGTAAGGCACCATTGAGTATACCAACATATGCATAACGGGAGTCCCAGAAGAAAAGGAGAAAAGGGGAAAAACAGATAGAATATCTGAAGAAATAGAATCAAAAATTTCTCAAATTTGATGAAAAAGAATGATTTGCAAGATGCTCAAAACCCCAAGTAAGATAAACACAAAGATATTTGTACCTACATACATCATAATCATACTGCCAAAAGTAAAAGAGAATCTTAAAATCAGAAATTCCTTCTGTAAGGCCAGGGTTAACCTGATACAAAGGTTAGAAAAAGACATCACAAGAAAAGAAAACTATAAACCAATATTCCTTATGAATATTGATGCCAAAATCCTCAAAAAATAGCAAACTGAATCCATGAACATGTTAAAAGGATTATACATCATGACTAATTAAGATTTATCCCAGAATGCAAGGTTTGTTTAACATCTGAGAAATCAGTTTTATCAATAGAATAAAGAACAAAAACCACATGATCATCTACATAGATGAAGGACAAGAATTTGATAAATTCCATCAGGTTTTCATGACAAAACACTCAACAAACTAGGAATAAAAGAGAACTTCCTCAACCTGAAAAGGCTACCCATGAAAAATGCAGAGTTAATATCATATTTAATGTTTATGGTCTGAATGCTTTCTTCTAAGATCAGAAACAAGGCAAGAATATCTGTTCTTGCCACTTGTAGTCAACGTGGTACTGGAGGTTCTAGCCAGGGCAATTAGTCAGGAAAAAAAAAAAAAAGCCATCTGGATTACCCAGATGGCTTTTTTTTTTTTTCTCCAGTAGGTCTGTGTCTTTATTCCTGTCTTGCCCTTAGGTGTTAGCATACGGTATTTGTTTTTCTCTTTCTGACTTACTTCACTCTGTATGACAGACTCTAGGTCCATCCACCTCACTACAAATAACTCAATTTTGTTTCTTTTTATGGCTGAGTAATATTCCATTGTATATATGTGCCACATCTTCTTTATCCATTCATCTGTCAATGGACACTTAGGTTGCTTAAAGTTAACCTTAACCAAAGATTTACAGAACCTTTACCAAACGTCACATTAACAAGTTAATATAAACATGTATACTCCAATAAAGATGTTTAAAAAAATAAAAAGCCATCTGGATTGGAAAAGAAGAAGTAAACCTATTTCTATTGACAGATGACATAATCTTGAATATATAAAATCCTAAAGAATCCATAAAAATAATATTATAAGTAATGGTTTCATTGCGGTTGCATGATGCAAGATCAATGTAAAAAAGTCAATTGTATTTCTCTCCAGTACCAATGCACATTCTGAAAATAAAAGATGAAATTAAGAAAATATTTCCACTTAGAATAGCACTAAAAATAAAACGCTTAGAAATAAATTTAACAACAGAAATTGTACACCAAAATACAAAAATTTATTGAAAGAAATTAAGAGAGCTAAATAAATGAGAAGACACACAGGTTCATGGATCAGAATACTTAATATTTTTAAAATGGGAATACTCCCCCCAGTTGATCTACTGATTCAATGTAATCTTTTTTTTTTTGTTTAGATGTTGAGGGTAGGAGTTTATTAATTAATTTATTTATTTTTGCTGTGTTGAGTCTTCGTTTCTGTGCCAGGGCTTTCTCTAGTTGTGGCAAGCGGGGTCCACTCTTCATCGTGGTGCGCGGGTCTCTCACTATCGCGGCCTCTCTTTTTGCGGAGCACAGGCTCCAGACGCGCAGGCTCAGTAGTTGTGGCTCATGGGCCTAGTTGCTCCGCGGCATGTGGGATCCTTCCAGACCAGGGCTCGAACCCGTGTCCCCTGCATTAGCAGGCAGACTCTCAACCACTGAGCCACCAGGGAAACCCCCAACTGACTTTTTAAAAAAGAAATTGGTAGGCTGATTTCAAAATTTTTATGGAAATGTAAGGGACCCAGAATTGCCATAAACAATCTTCAAAAGGAACAAAGTTGAGAGACTCACATTTCCCAGATCTAGAACTTACTATATAACTGTAGTAAGACATAACAATAGACATATATTTATAGTCATTTGATTTTCTACAAGGTTTCCAAGATAATACAATGGGGAAAATAATAATCTTTCAACAAATGATACAAGACAACTGGATATTCTATGCAAAAGATTAGAGTTGAACCCCTATCTCACACCATACACAAAACATAAATCAAAAGGGACCATATACTAAACACCTAATGTAATAACTAAAACTATAAAACTTTTACAAGGAGGGCTTCCCTGGTGGCGCAGTGGTTGAGAATCCGCCTACCGATGCAGGGGACACAGGTTCATGCCCCGGTCCGGGAAGATCCCACATGCCACGGAGCAGCTGGGCCCGTGAGCCATGGCCACTGAGCCTGTGCTCTGCAACAGGAGAGGCCAAAACATTGAGAGGCCCGTGTACCACAAAAAAAAAAAAAAAAAAAAAAAAAAAAAACCTTTTACAAGGAAACATCGAAGTTAATCTAATGGATTTGTGTTAATAGTTTCTTAGGTATTACAACAACATAAAAACAGATAAATAGGACTTAATTAAAATTTAAAAACTTTTGTGCTGTGAATGATAGCCTAAAGAAATTGAAAAGACAACTCATAGATGGGAGAAAATATTTACAAATCTAGGTACAAGGGTGTCCAGATTTAGGTGTCCAGAATATATAAAATATATAAAATTATATATCAAAAATGATAAATAATCCAATTTAAAAATAGAAAAATGACTTAAATGGATATTTCTACAAAGAAGATGTACAAATTATCAATACACACAAGAAAAGATGTTCAGTATCATTAGTCATTGGGGAAATTAAATCAATGAGATACCACTTCATACCATGAATATGGCTAAAGTAAAAAAGACAGATAATAACTAGTGACAGTGAGGATGTAATGTAAGTGGAATTGTCTAGATCACTGACAGGAATGTTAAGTGGTACAGCTACTTTGGAAAACAATTTGGCAGTTCCTAAAAAACCTAAGCATTAGAGTTCCCATTTGACTCAGCATTTCCACTCCACATATCACTAAAGACAAGTGAAAATATATGTTCACACAAAAACTTGTATACGAATGTTCATAGCAGGATTATTCATCATAGCCAAAACATGGAAAGGAAACAACCCAAATGTCTACCAGCTGATGAATGGGTAAACAAAATTGGGTATATGTACATAGTGAAACATTATTTGGCAATAAAAAGGAATGAAGTACTGATAGATGGTATATGAATGAACCTTGAAAACATTATGCTAAGTGAAACAAGACAGACACAAAAGATCACATATTGTATGATTCCATTCATATAAAATGTCCGTAATAGGTAAATCTATAGACTCAGAAAGTATATTAGTGATTCCTTAGGACTCGAGAGGAAGGGAGTATTGCGACAAATGAGGAATGACTGCTGATGGGTACTAGGTTCCTTTTTGGGGTGATGAAAAGTTCTAAAATTAGATAGTGATGATGGTTGCACAATTCTATGAAAATACTAAAAGCCACCGAATTGTACACTTTAAATAGGTGAATTCATGGTATGTAAATTATGCCTCACTAAAGCTATTTACACATAGCTGTTTCATATATATATGAAATAATGTATTTACTGGAAAAAAATATATATTGGAAAAATACCAGGCACAAGGAGCTTCTTAGATTGAGTTTCAGCTCAACCATCAATCTAACCTGAAACCTTAAGACAATCACTTTCCCTCTCTTGGGCTCAGTTTTCTCATCTGCAAAATGGACTAATAATAACATCCATTCTGCAGGCCACAGGGAGCTGCTGTGAGGATAGAATGAGGTAATTAGGGTGGAAGCAATGATCAGCTGGGTAGAGTTGGGCACCACGTAATGTATTTAGGTATAGTTTAGGCTGTAGAGTATCAAGGTTAAGAACATGGACTCTAGGACCAGGCAGCCTGTGTTCACCAACTCACTGTGATAGAAAGCAAGTAACTTTGCCTTTCTGTGTGTGGTCCCCTATAAAATGGGATCACAGTAGGGCTGCTTTTACAGGGTTGTGACAAGAATGAAATGAGTTAAGAAAACACATACAAAACTTACAAAAAGTGAAGTTCAGTGGACTACGGAATGGATGTGGATTCTGAGAATGCATTGCTCAAACTCTGATTGCTAAAAGAAAGAAGAGGGAGGGAGGGAAGGAAGAAGGAAAGGTTTTGGAGAGTCTGAGACAGAAAGCTATTGTATCAAATTGACATCATTTGAGATTATGAAACAAATTGTGATGGTGAAGAGTGGCTTCAGTAAGTTAATATCATCTGTTAATCAGCTATAGACATTTCTAGTAAAGAGAGAAGGAAAGTATTTTTTTCTCCATATCCCAGATTATTCCATGTTACCATATTGTTACAAATTATGGAAAGAAATATAAGAAAGAAGTAGTTAAATAGTTTTGTTCTCACATGACTTTGCGAATGTCATACCTGAGAAAATCTGGAGCTTACAAAGAACCATTCACTCATTGGAAACTACTCTTTGAGCACCTAGGTGAGCTCCTGAGGAGTAAGATAGCTTTAACTTGTGGGCCCTAAGGCAAATGTCCAAAAAGAAGGCTCTTTTTTTTTTTTTTTTTTTTTTTTGGCAGTACGCGGGCCTCTCACTGCTGTGGCCTCTTCTGTTGCGGAGCACAGGCCCCGGACACGCAGACTCAGCGGCCATGGCCCACAGGCCCAGCCGCTCCGTGACATGTGGGATCTTCCTGGACCGGGGCATGAACCTGTGTCCCCTGCATCGGCAGGCGGACTCTCAGCCACCGCGCCACCAGGGAAGCCCCCAAAATGAAGATTCTTGACTCTCCTCCTAGGAGAATAAACTAACAAAGACCAATTTAATGCTTCCTATGTTGTTTGGAATATAATGGAATAAATAAATACTTTTTTTCATTGTCCCTGGGAAATTTACACTTTCATATTGAACAGACCCTTCGAGAATTCCATCTGTTTCCTCACATTTCAAAGTCTGAGCTTAAGTGTTTAGCAAATGGGTCTTCAACAGAATGGTCTTTGCTGAGGAAGGCTCAGCAGTCTCAGCCTCTACTTTGGAAGAGCTGAACGTCCACTAGGAGAGACATGATTCATCGCGTGAGGTAGAAGGACACCAAAACCAGCCAGAGGGCCACAGACAGTCGTGAAGAATTAGAAAGGAGAGAAAACTAGAAGAGGGAACTGGGGAAAGGTCCAAGGAGATGGCAAGGTGGCTGGGGGAGAGGCATTCCTGACAAGCCTGGAGTGGATGCAGACACCAGATACTGGGGATAACTCTGTTTGCCTGGAATGCAGGAACATACAAGGGAGGGATGAGAGAGAAGATGGAAAGATAACACAGTATTTAATCATTCCCCCAAGCTCAGGTCACAGTCTGAGAAGTTTGGAATTTGTTTTTCAATTTATGGGAGGATAGTTTTAAACAGAAAAATATTATGATTGGAGCTATGGTTTAGAAAAAGTTGTTCCCCTTAAGGAAATTTCATTTGGGAAATTTTATTCTCAAATGAAGTGCCAGACACATTGTTGCTTCCGAGAAACTCTTCAGTTTTGCCTTTATAGAGAATGGAATCATCTAACTGTTTTCCTTTTCTATTTGGCTCCCAGGACACACAGTGCAAATCTGCCATTTGATTTTTACTAGGTTAAACACATGGCCTGCAATGAATTTCTCCTAGATCTTGGTCTTCCATTCTCATGTCTATTTTCCATGATTCTGACTTTTATCCTTTACATTTTCTCTTTTATGACATGTATTCACGAACATTGTCACAAATCCTCTGGCTAAAATGAGGTAGGGATGTCTCATTTTACATCTACACGTGCATGTACATACAATGGAATATAGTTTATGGGAAGGATTGGATAAGCATGTGTTTGAGTCCAGTACACCAGCGACGCAATACCGGTGTGTAATGAGGTCTGAGCTGGAGTCATAACAACACAAGTGGATGGGGGAACAGTGTGAGTCCTTGGAAACGTCAGTATTAGTGAGATTCCCTACATCTTAGGTGTGTGGTGTGGGGCAGACCAAAAAGTCAAAGCTGATTGATGTCATGGATTAAAGACTAGGTGACTAGATTTCTTTGAGAGTGGTGGCAGCCTTAATATAAATTAAAAAACAGGAAGAAGAAAAGTTTTTTATGTGAGGGCGATAAGGAAGGTTCTAGAAATGTTGACTAAGTTGGACACGTCCAGTGAGCAGATAGAAATGGAGGGGATAATCTTAAGGGAGTCTGAGCTTGTGGCATGGCTCAAGAAATCACTTGCATAGAGGTGGGCGTTAAGGGAATGCAAGGTGGTGAAACTTCCAAAGAGAAGCATATATAGGGTGAAAAGCAAAGGGCTAAAATTAGAGTCTTGGTCAATGTATACACTATAGGATGAGAGAATTGAGAAGAATAAGAATAGCAGACCCCTAAGAGAACCAAAATGAGCCTGCGACAGGAAAGCCAAGAGTGGAGAAAGTAACAAGGAGGAATCTGTAATCAATAAGAAAAAACATTGGATTTATTCATGAGAATATCACTGATAACTTTTAAGAAAACTATTTCAGTAGAGGACTGAGGAAGGTAGAAGCCAATTTCCAGGATTTAAGAAGTGAACGGGGGCTTCCCTGGTGGCGCAGTGGTTGAGAGTCTGCCTGCCGACGCAGAGGACACGGGTTCGTGCCCCGGTCCGGGAAGATCCCACATGCCGCGGAGCGGCTGGGCCCGTGAGCCATGGCCGCTGAGCCTGTGCTCTGCAACGGGAGAGGCCACAACAATAAGAGGCCTGCGTACTACAAAAAAAAAAAAAAAGTGAACGGATGTTGAGAAAGTAAAGGGTATAGGTGTAGACCAGAACCTCTCAAACACCACCAGCAGGCCTGGGCACTTTGAAAATATCCAGCCTCTTGGGTCCTACCTCTGGAGATGCTGGTTCACTAGGTCTGGACTTTAGGGTGGAGGGGACAGAACCATGTGCAGAGTTCTGCACATAATCAACTGTGGTTCAAGGTGAGCTTTCCTGTTTGGTTGGTTGTATGTGTGCTATGGGGGGAGGGTATACTCTGAAACTCCAAAGGGTCAGAGAAGTTTATTTGAGAAAGAGCCTGCAACAGATGATTCCCAAATTGGTTTTCAAAGGGTGGAAAACGGGGATTGGTGGAGAGGGAAAAACCAACATAAGGAAATGGAGCAGAATGGGAGTGTGCAAGCAAGGTGTGTGCAATTGAAAAACTGGAGGCATGGCAGGTGCCTGGGAGACTGTGCATTGGAATTAAGGAGGGTTGAGAGAAATAGAGACAGAAATACTAACACATAGACTAGAGGGTTTGCAGTAGATACTTTACAGCAGTGATTCTCAAAGTGTGGTCCCCTGACCAGTAGCATCAGCATCACCTGGGAAAGTCATAGCAAATTCTCAGGCCTCTGCCCCAGATCTCCAGAACTGAAGACATTCCGGGTGAGTCTAGAAATCTGCATCTTAATAATTCCCACAGGTCATTTGGTTGCAAATTTGAGAACTGCTGCTTTAGGGAAGGAAGAGCCGGCCACACTACTACAAGTGATGGAGTGAAAGTGCTGTTTGGGAAAGGTTGTGGGGATGCAAAAAGACCAAATGCAGGAAGTTGCAAAAATCTCATTTATTCAAAGGACAGTTTAGAGGACTGCAGTAAGTAGGGTGAAATGGATGGAAGAGACTGATGTGACATCAATAAGGAAGAAGTGCAGGACGTGGGGCCCAGAAATGTGGAAGGCTGAGACTCTGAACATCTCTCACTAGCCTGCTTCCAGCAGCCTGGGGTGTTCTCATCAGTCCTATGAAGCTGGGAGGGGGTGTGTTATGAGGAAACACCCCTAGAATGCCCCCATTTTCTGTTCAGTTTCAAAGTCCAGAGAAAGTCTGTCCTGTGGGGAACTGGACATGCAGAATGGACACAGACAAAGCAGGCCCAGAGCTGTCCACCAGGACGTGACAGCTGAAATAGCTTGAGCACATGAGACACATAGGTAGCTGACTAACAAGTGTTCTGAATCCTACTCCACCAAAGCCACAGTGAGATAACCAGCATTCTGTGTCTGTAGTGGGAGCAGGTTCTGTGAGTGTGTGTGTCTGAGTGCACGTGTGTGCATATGTGAGTGTGTGTGTGTTGCGGTGTGTTGTGTGTGTGCATGTATGTGTGTGAAATAAATGTTCTTTATTCACCTGTTCTAAAATGTGTACATGATCTCACTTTTAGTAGGATAGAATGCTACCCATAAAAGGTTACATTATAATTTCAAATAACGCTGACTTTTTCGTTCATTTTGAATGGACTTTTTTTTTTAAGATCTTTATTGGAGTATAATTGTTTTACAATGGCGTGCTAGTTTCTGCTGTATAACAAAGTGAATCAGCTATAGGTATACATATATTGCCATATCTCCTCCCTCTTGCGTCTCCCTCCCACCCTCCCTATCCCACCGCTCTAGGTGGTCACAAAGCACCTAGTTGATCTCCTTGTGCTATGTGGCTGCTTCCCACTAGCTATCTATTTTACATTTGGTAGTGTATATATGTCCATGCCACTCTCTCACTTCGTCCCAGCTTACCCTCCCCCCTCCCCATGTCCTCAAGTCCATTCTCTATGTATGCGTCTTTATTCCTGTCCTGCCCCTAGGTTCTTCAGAATCATTTTTTTTTTTTAGATTCCATATATATGGGTTAACATACAGTATTTGTTTTTCTCTTTCTGACTTACTTCACTCTGTATGACAGACTCTAGGCCCATCCGCCTCACTACAAATAACTCAATTTTGTTTCTTTTTATGTCTGAGTAATATTCCATTGTATATATTTGCCACATCTTCTTTATCCATTCATCTGTCGATGGACACTTAGGTTGCTTCCATGTCCTGGCTATTGTAAATAGAGCTGCAATGAACATTGTGGTGCATGACTCTTTTTGATTATGGTTTTCCTAGGGTATATGCCCAGTAGTGGGATTGCTGGGTCATATGGTAGCTCTATTTTTAGCTTTTTAAGGAACCTGCAACCTGTTCTCCATAGTGACTCTATCAATTTACATTCACACCAACAGTGCAAGACCGTCTCCAGCATTTATTGTTTGTAGATTTTTTGATGATGGCCATTCTAACAGGTGTGAGGTGATACCTCATTGTAGTTTTGATTTGCATTTCTGTAATGATTAGTGATGTTGAGCATCCTTTCATGTGTTTGTTGGCAATTTGTATATCTTCTTTGGAGAAATGTCTATTTAGGGTTTCTGCCCATTTTTGGATTGGGTGTTTTGTTTTTTTTTTTTTTATTGAGCTGCATGAGTTGCTTGTAAATTTTGGAGATTAATCCTTTGTCAGTCGCTTCATTTGCAAATATTTTCTCCCGTTCTGAGGGCTGTCTTTTGGTCTTATTTATGGTTTCCTTTGCTGTGCAAAAGCTTTTAAGTTTCATTAGGTCCCATTTGTTTATTTTTGTTTTTATTTTCATTACTCTAGGAGGTGGGTCAAAAAGGATCTTGCTGTGATTTATGTCATAGAGTGTTCTGCCTATGTTTTCCTCTAAGAGTTTTATAGTGTCTGGACTTACGTTTAGGTCTTTAATCCATTTTGAGTTTATTTTTGTGTGTGGTGTTAGGGAGTGTTCTAATTTCATTCTTTTACATGTAGCTGTCCAGTTTTCCCAGCACCACTTATTGAAGAGGCTGTCTTTTCTCCATTGTATATTCTTGTCTCCTTTATCAAACATAAGGTGACCATATGTGCGTCGGTTTATCTCTGGGCTTTCTATCCTGTTCCATTGATCTACATTTCTGTTTTTGTGCCAGTACCATATTGTCTTGATTACTGTAGCTTTGTAGTATGGTCTGAATGGATTTTATTTTTTAGAACAGCTTTAGATTTGTAGAAAAATTGAAAAGATAGTAGAGAGAATGCTCATTTACCCGTTCTTGCAGTTTCCCTTGTTATTGCTTGATATCTTACATTTGTATGGTAAGTTTGTTATAATCAATGAACCAACATGGATGAATTATTACTGACCATAGTCTATAGTTTATTCAGATTTCCTTTGTTTTTACCTGAATTTTTTTCTGTTCCAGGATCCCATCCAGGATATATTACATTTACTTGTCGTGTCTCCCTAGGCTCCTCTTGGCTGTGACAGTTTCTCAGACTCTCCTTGTTTTTGATGACCTTGACAGTTTTATGGGTACTGGTCAAGTATTTTGATGTTTTACTTTTTAACATGGCAAAAAAAATATTCTAACAAATATCACTTGCTGAGCATTTTTTCCTATGTGATATCTCTTAATACTCACAGTACTTCCTGCCTCTGTAGTATTACATTGTCATGATTTTGCAGGTGGGGAAATGGAGGCTTTCTTTTCTTTCCCATGACACATTTAACAAGGGAATCCAAAGCTGAGTTGGGATAGGAGGTTGAGGACTGAAATGCTCATTTTTAAAACCCATAAATAAATTCCTTTACTTCCCTGCATTGCTTTCCTCAGTGGTTTCCAATCCCTCCCCATCCAGGAGGGCAATTGAACTTTTTCTGAAATAAATTTACACCTTTGAAATTTGGTAGATTGTATGGTGGTTGATCTTAAGAAGCACCACTTCTCGCTTCCCCAAGCAGTTCATTCAAAACCCAGGTTATAGCAGAATGTCACTCCGCAAAGACCTGGGAAAAGCTGTTGCTGTGTCAGATCCTAGGGTGACTGCAGAAAGCCGCTGTCTGCAGGCTGAATCTGTGCTCAACACCCTTCAGCCCAGCCTCTCACCCAGCATCACAGTCAAGCTAAATGACTACTTTTTCATCAGCGAGCAGATAATCATTCAAAGGCGTGGCCCAAAGCAGCCTCTCTGAAAAGATCTTATGAAGTCATTTCTCTTTGCAAATCCATAAAAATCGCCTCGGACTCCTTATCAATAGGGAGGCTTAGAGGGAGAGCAGAAGTCGTTGGATTATGATGTGCTCGTTTTAATGAAATTCCTCTCCTGCTGAGATGTTCCCTGCAGATTTTCCATATTTCAGCCTGGGAAAGGTTTGATGCTTTCCTGCCGGTGCCAAGAGTTAATTGAAAACATTTCAGGATAAATTCAGCTCAGGGGCCAACGCTTCCAGCCCATCATTATTCTTAGCAATAATAAAGGAGTAATACAATTATTAATAGGCATGTTGTATCCTCTTAAAATGACCGTGGGTTTAGGAACCGTGTCTTCGATATTCTTTCTAAAACGCCTCACAAAACCCTGAAATAAGAGGCTGGGAACTTAGAAGAAAAACAAGCTTCGCTGAAAATTATATATAGTTTGGCTCTTCCTGTTTGGAGTGGATTGTTGTTTCTTCCCCAAAGTTCTATTTTCAAGTCTAGTATTGGGTTTTGAGCAATACACACTTATGGATATTAAAAGAAAATATCTGTAAACATTGGCAAAACAATTTATGCAATTGCAATTGTGTGAGGTTTTATGACAGTGCTCGTTGGGGCAGCTTACATTTTGGCACCGCCTAGCAAAATTGAATTAGCTTTAGACTGAAAATACAGCCTGTTTTACCCTCTACCTGCTATTTGTCTCCTAAACTTTATTGAATAACGTGGAAATCGAATAGTTAGTAGTTGTTATGAACAGGAATTCTTATTTTCTTTACTTTTTCATGTGGTTTGGAATGTTAATTCTTTTGTTAACACTTTTCCATCTTGTTTGAAAACCAATGGTCAATCTTTTCTTGAAACTTGATCCCTGTGGCCATTGTAGAAATGTTAGGATAACTGTGCAAATTAGAAATACATTTCTGTCTTGGGTGTTGCCTATTAAAAGGAGCAATGAACACCATCCAATCATCAATTCTTTCCTTTTCCTAATTAGAATTCACAGACAAAATGTCTATGAAAGAACGGGCAAGTCACAGAGAGTATTAGCAGTACTATTTTCCAGAGTAATACTATAGCTTTAAATCTCTAATAGGACGTTTAAGTTAATCAATCATTGTACCATCTTTTTGTTCTCTAAAAATTCATGATTTTTACACACACACATAAATTTTAGATGTCTTTTTAAATATCTCCATGTAACCATTTTCTACGTAAGGAAAACTGAGACTCACGGTGTAAGAGAGTAAGTGAGAGTAGGGGCTAGAATTCTCATCTGCTCTTGGTTTCTTGTTTACCTTCCCTTCTAGAGTGTAAGCTCAGTGAGACCAGGGATGGTTCAATCACTGCTTTTTTCTCTTATACCTAGAAGGGAGCTGAACACTTATTGAATAAATGAATTATTCTGGCTCTTCTTGACTCCTGCCTTTACTTGGGGAAATAAACCCAACTAGAAGTAATTTTCTCCTTCATTAAACTATGATGGTGTGGTTTTTGTGGAGAGGGATTCTGTTACAAGATCATTTTAACTGAAGATGCTAATAAGTACTTTGGGGATATTCTTTTAGATGTTAGCTAAAAAGGTTACTGCTTCTACAGTGCAATTTTCAGGACTCTCCATAAAATTACACCAAAAGATGCCTCCACCTCATTCAATAGACTTTGCATGAAATCCCATCACTCCTTCAACTCATATCGATGTTCCTTAAAGTGTAATCAGGAGATGCCTGTCAAAAGCACAGATTGTCATGCTTCTGCCCTCAGAGATTCGGGTTCAGTCAGTAGGTATAGGAGTGGAGCCCAGGAATCTGCACTTTGAACAAGTTCCCCCAGATGATTCTTGTGCATACTAAGGTCTGGGAGACACCAGATAAGTTTCAACATGTGACCTTGGAAGGAGCTGTTGTCATGCATAATGTGGTATCACTATATGATAGGATGTTTGCATTAGGGGGAATAGGCTTTCTCTAAAATGAAGCCTAACTAAGGAGTATACCAACAGTACCAGAATTCTCAACAAAAAACCCAAAAAACTTAACCACAACCCTGTCACCCCTCTAAATGCAACTTCCTTTTTAAAAAAAATTTCAGCTTTATTAAGATATAATTGGCAATTAAAATTGTAAGGTATTTAAATTGTACATAGTGGTGATTTGATATACAGACACATTGTGAAAGAATTCCCTTCACCCAGTTAATTAAAACATCCATAACCTCATGGTTATATCTTTGTGTGTGTGTGAGAGAGAATACTTAAGTTCTATTCTTTTATCAAATTTCATTTATACAGTACAGTGTTATCAACTCTAATAACCACATTTTACATTAGATCTTCAGACCTTATTCATCTCATAGCTGAAAGCTTGTATCCTTTTGTTAAATTCAACTCCTTCTCAAATACCCTGTATTAGATCACTAGGGCTGTCATAACAAACACCACAAACTGAGTGGCTTAAACGACAAACTGTCTCACGGTTCTAGAAACCAGAAGTCTGAGATCGAAGTGTCCACAGGTTGGTTCCTTCTCAGGGTGGCGAGGAAGAATCTGTTCTCGCCTGACTTCTGGTGGTTTGCTGGCAATCTTCAGAGTTCTTTGGCTTGTGGAAACATCACTTCGCTCTTTGCCTTCATCTTTACAGGTTCTCCTGTATGTGTGCACCCGTGTCCAAATTTCCCATTTTTATAAGGACACCAGTCATTTTGGTCCCTTCCAGTATTACTTAATTTTAACTTCACTAATTACATCTGCAACAACACTATTTCCAAATAAGTTCCACATCCTGAGGTACTGGGGTTTAGGACTTCAACATATGAATTTGTGGGGGAAACAATTCAACCATAACATCCCCCATCCTGGACAACTAGGCACCAGGGACACTTGAGCTTGGGAGACCCCCATCAGGCCCAGGCCAGCATGTCAGCCTCTGTAGCCTGTGTGCCCAGAAGTGGCCCTGCAATGGCAGCCACATCAAGAGTGGAGGAGACTGTCCAACAGCATCACAGACTGAACTGGTGGGTAAGAGCCATCACTGGGGAGTGGAGCCTATGGAAGATGAATTGGGGAAAGCAGGGGAGCAAAGGCTGAAGCAGAGGAACTAATAAGGAGGCTGGAGAAATTGCTGCTATCGGTGACATCTCAAAATTTCTGTATCTGGGACCTTAGGGGTGCCAATGACAAGGGAGATTGGGAAACTTGTCTTGAAATCATGCTGAATTAGCAAGCATGTCATCATTTTCATTGTAGCTCATATTAATATTTATTTGGATGGCTGGGAGAGTTGATAGAACTGTGGGGTAACTTGCACCACTGCCCAGCCATCCCTCTACTTGCTATTTGTTGCTGACCAATAACGAGGATAATGACAATGATAATTGTGACATTGTCTTCATAGTATGTAGCATAGTTCCTGGCACATAGAGACACTTAATAAATACTGGTTGAACGAAGAGCCCAAAAGGGCTAAGACCAAGCATATTTGTTTCCTAGCGAAACCATTCTCGCTGGTGGCATCACAAACAAATTAAAGTCAGATGGCATGACTGGAATGTGCTTAGTTGACAAAAAGAATGTATTCCAAAGATTTGGCTTCGTTCTGGGATGTTTTATCCGAGCTGAAATGAAAAAGGAATGTTTAAAATGAAACTCACCAAGGGAGACTAAATGTCAGAGTCATATGTAAAGAATCCTTAAACGTTATCTCTAATGAAAGCTACATCTACCTCCTTCCCAGAGGGAAATGTTTATATCTGAAGGTGAAGACGAGAAGTCCAGGGGGCCTGATACATTTGAGATGACTCTATTCCTGCCACTAGGGTAGCATAATTTGTAGGTCCAATAATCATAATAGCACTTCAGATTTGAACGGGCATCTATAGTACAGCATTAACTTCGTAGGATGAACTCATTTGGTATGCATTTTTCTCTCTGAGGAAGGTAGGGTTGAAATTGTCCCCATTTCCCAGTGACAGTAACAGCTGCCATTCTTTGACCATCTGCCCATGTCCTTTCACATTAAGATATGGATCCTCCATTCCTAGTTCTGTAGGGAGTCCCAGGTTTTCTATAAGAACCTGCTCAATTCCCAGGGCATCATTTTTTTCTAGTCCCCTCTAAGTCTAATTTCCTGTTTTTCCTGTACTCTCACTGCTCCCTCTGCATCTTGGATCTGTTTATCTATTCCAACACTAACCTATAGTGAGACAAACCACAGTTTGTCTTCTTGAACCACAGTTCTATTACTTAACAAAAGTCAAGAGCATCAAGGAGGGTATATTTTTACAAGAGTTTTATAAAAAACAGTGAATTGTATGTATGTAAGTTCCATACAGCCGATAATTTAAAATGAATATTAGATAGTCCTTGTTCTCTGTAAGTCCATCCACTATTTCTGTCACACCCTGCTTCCGTCTCTTGCCGTGCTTCTCTGTCTTATCTCAGTCTCCACTTTCTTATTCTCTTCTCCTCTCACTTCTGATTTCCTCACCAAACATTATGGTTACTTCTCATAAAAAGCACTTGAAATATCTTCTTGTGTTCTGTAGTCAAGCTTTCCATTCTGGAGCCTCCCCTGCATTTCCCTACCCAACAACTTATCATGATTCTTCCTAAATACACCATTTCTTCCCTAAAAGGAAATTTGGTTCTACCTGGACAAATAAGTTTTCTTACTTTGCTTTTATCTCATAACAATTCTCTAAGGGTAGATATAATTAATTACCTCAATTTTGCTATTCTCCACCAAAAAAAAAGCCAGTAATATGTATTGTTAATTGTAAGAAAAGATGGATTGCCAAGAAAAAATATGAATAGCAAAACAGAGCAAACAATTTATGACACAATATGGAATTGGTGGAGGGAAGAAAGTCTTAGGAAAAGTTATTTTTTTCTTTAGGAGGACAATATGGACTAACCTTAAACATTGAGAGAAAATAATGAATATATGGATTAAGTATTAAGATAAACACTAGAAAAAATAGAAATGAAATGTATAACTTTCAAACAATTGGGAGAGTTGGGGTGGGGGTGGGGGGCACACAGCAAAACTACAGTATAAAAAGACGTGATCAATCCAACAAAGGCAATCGAGTGGGATTAAAAACAAAACAAAACAAGAAAGCATGGTAAATTTAAAACACAAACTAAGAAGGTAAGAATAAATTGAAACAAACCAATAACCAGTAAATGTAAATAGGTATAAATCCCTTATGAAAAGATAAAATCTCCATTGGATTAAAAAAATAGTTCCAATCAACTAACCAATCAAATAAAATCTACCCTAACCAACTATGTGCTCTTTATAAGAACTAAAATAAAATAACACAAAATATTGAAAAGGAAGAGATTTAAGGAGTTATATCACCTCCCAAAATAGTGTTAAGGAGAATGTAAGCATATTAAACAAATTATAAAATAAAATGTACATTTTGATTTTGTTAAATATATATAGATATTGAAAGATTATAGGTAAATATACATAGATTATCTCCAGGTGTTATTATTATGGGTGTTTATTCTGCTCTTCCTGATTAACTGTATCTTCTAAATTTCAATGCATATGTATTACTCTGCAACATGAAAAAGCAAAGTGAAGTTTATTTTTTAAGTAAATAGTGTAAATTAACAAAATAAAAGCATATATAGCAACATTATTTTGAGACAAAATAGAGCTAAAGGCCAAAATCAGTAAAAGGGCAAAGAGCTACGTTTCATATTGTTAAAAGGTATTTTCTGCCATAAACATAAAATAGTCATGCACCTAAATTTATTTAACACCATACCTTCAAATATACATGCAAAACTTGATGGAAATAGAAGGAGAAATAGATGAATCCACAACATGGTGCGAGACTTTAACCTATCTCTTTAAGAAAACAACAGAAAAAGAAATATATAGAATTAAGATAATTAAATTAACACACTATTACAAAGAAGAACAATAACAAAATCAGAGATTACTCTTTCCTTTTCTATGTACCTAATATATATATAAAACTTGATCATATTCATAGCCATAAATAAAATCACATTAAGTTGCAAAAAGTGTCAATAGAAATTATTAAGCTTATGTACATTACTCATTTTAATTAAAATTATAAAATGAGAAAATAACACCTAAAATCTTTAAAAAACTTTAGAAAGTAACATAGATAATTATAAGGTTAAATAGCCATCAAAATGGGAAGTATGTGTTCTTTGGAAATGAATCACAATAAAATAATAGCTCATCAAAGCCTGTAGGATGTGACCTAAAAGTTGCACAAAGGAAAAGTTGTATAAAGAAATCAACTAATTAGAATGGTTAAAAAATAAAAATAAAAGAGCTAAGCATTTAGCTCAAGAACCCAGGAAAGTAAGAAGAAAAATAAAGTAGAAGTATGAAATCAGTAATGATACAGCAAAAATTAACAACAGAAGAAATAATTAATCCCAGCATGAATTTCATAGACGAAACTCAAAACTTATTGTCTGAAAAAATAACAATAACATGAACAAGACATCAAAAGAGAGAAAGCACATAAAAGGATAAGAAAGAAGGAAAACATAAACACAAAATTTAGAGATTAAAAATCTGGAAGAGAATAGTTTATACAATGTATAGAAATGTTTTAGAAATCTAGATGAAATTGATTTTATTTTGTAAAAGTATAAATCACCAACAATAGTTCATGAAGTAGAATTTCTCAGTAGACCAATAAACAAAAAATAAACTGAAAATAAATAAACTGAAAAAATTTTCCTTAATTTCATAAAGCATGTACTAGAAACCTATATCAAGCATCATAATAGAAACAGAACTAATACTCCTAGTTTCAGCATACAAGAAGAATGGCCACCTATTATCATGTCTTTCTATTTAACATTGTACTGGCAATGCTAGCCAGGGCAATATGACATGAAAATTAATTATGAGGTATAAATATTATAAACATTAGAAAGGAAAAAGTGTAGCAGCAGTTTTCAAAAAGGGGTGTATGGATTCCTGGAGGATCCCCCAATAACTTTCAAGCATCTCATGAGGTCAAAACTGTTTTCATAATAATCCCAAGACACTATTTTCCTTTTTCACTGTGTTGACATTTGATGGTGGAGCAAAAGCAGTGGTGACTAAAACTGATAGTGATTTAGCACAAATCAAGGCACTTGCACCAAATTATACCAGGAGTCATATTCTTCACTGTCATGCACTTATACTAAAAGTATTTGATGGTGTCACATAAGAAAGTCCTTAATGAAACAATAGAAATTTTATTTAAATTCTACCCTTGAGTACACATCTTTTTAATATTCTGTATGATAAAATAGGAAGAACACATAATATATTTTTTCTGCATTAAATGTTTTTCTCAAGGAAAAACACCTGTGTGTGTGTGGTTGTTTGAGTTGTGAACTGAACTAGCCATTTTCCACTGAACACTGTTTTTACAGGAAAGAATGAAAGATAAACTAGTTTTTATTCAGACTTGGATATTCGGCAAACATTTTATTAGAAATAAACACAATTAAAGGAAAATAACAGGATTTGTTGCCAACAATAACATTTGATCTTGCATGCAAAAATGAGAATTTTGGAAAACTTGTATCCTGCACTATGAGCCTAATATAATTCCAATAATTCGAGAATTTTATGATGAGACTGGTGGTGATACTAACAAACATTGTTTATTTAATATTATAAATTAATATGTGTTGATATTTGAATTATCTTCATAATTAAGTAAAAAATATTTTTCAAAAGACCAATGGATGGTGTTACAAAATCATGCATGGATGAAAGTTCCATATAAATGTCAAGATAGAAGAATTAACATCACAGATTATGAAATGTTTATTGATATGGTTTCAGATTCTACCTTACAATTAACCTTTAAAAATCTACCACTTATTAAGTGTTGTTGTATCAAAGAAGAGTGTCCACAATTATCTGAAAAGACAATTAAATTATTCCTGCCTTATATATATCCACATATACATATATATATATAGGATATCTCATGTATCATATCAGAATAGATTGAATGCAGAAGCAGATATAAAAATCTAGCTGCCTTCTCACTAATTTTTTTTTTGGAAAATAGATTTATTTTCCATTAAAATGTATTATTTAAGTAATAGGTTTATTATTTTTAATTATTTATTCTACATTTAAAATACATCTGCTCTGACTTATAATATGGTAAATACGGATATACATAACCCACTGGGATAACCTTGCCCCAAAAGAGGTCTGGTCTTTGCCCTCAGCTTCTAGGAGGTAATTTTTGTTTGCTTGGAGGTCTTGAGCTAAACAGGTAGTAAGGAAGTAATTTAAGATAGGGGCTGGCCACACCTTATAGTAGGAGCTGGTTATACCAGAAAGGCCAATAATGTGATTTATGAGTCACATGGCATCAGTCGAACGGGAGACTGAGATTAACCACAATCAATCAACCATTATGTACACATGATTGGTTGATCGATCAATCAACCAATCATGCGTGCATAATGGAGCCAAAAAAATCTCTGAACACTGGGCTCAGGCAAGCTTCCCTGGGTGGCAATAATCTATGTGTATCTTCACATATATCCTGACTCCATGAGGAGAGAGCATGGGAGCTCTGCAGATAATACTTCCCCTGATTCTGCTCTATGAAATTGTTCCCTGTGATAAACTGTAACTGTGAGTATAACAGCTTTCACTGAGTTCTGTGAGTCCTCCTAGTGAATTACTGAACCTCAAACTTGCACTGGTATCAGAAATCAGAGCAGTCTTAGAAACTATGCCCCCTAACTCTTCACACCCACTTAGACAAAATCTCAGTAATTTTTAAGAGTACAAATCTTCCTTAGACCAAAAAGTTTGAGAATCGTTAATATGTTTTTTATACGTCTAGAAAATCAAAGAGTCTCCTGCCACTAACTAGAGCCCATAAGAGTTCAACAAGGTGTT
This sequence comes from Mesoplodon bidens, assembly GCF_964165515.1. NCBI lineage: Eukaryota > Metazoa > Chordata > Mammalia > Artiodactyla > Ziphiidae > Mesoplodon > Mesoplodon bidens. The sequence continues at coordinate 41,730,034 of NC_138162.1, read as the reverse complement.
TAGATACAAGAACAATGTACGAAACCCAAGTTTTCTATAATCAGCAATGATGCATTAGGCAATGTAATCCTCATTATCATCATCATCATGATCATTACCATCATCATCCAACAGAAACTATGAAGTACTAGAAATAAATCTAGAAAGAAATAAACAAAACCTGAATAAAAAAGAAGATATAAAATTTACAGTAAGACCTACTTATGGATCAATATAATATTTATCTAATTGGAAAGATGGAAAGACTCACTATTATAAAGCTACCACTTGTCTCCATATTGATCTATGAATTACATCCAATCCCAATCAAAGTTTCAACAAAGGCTTTTTAAAGAAATTTCAGAAGTTAATTCTAAAATTCTTCTGGAAACAAAAAGTACAGTGTTACGTAAAGTAAAACGTTTTGAAGTAGAAGAAAGTGAAGAAATGGTCCTACTAGGTATCATATCACATTGCAAGTTTTTGTGAATAAAAAAATAGAATACTACTTCAGGCCTTTTTTAGGTTTTGGATCTAACATTCTATAAATTCTGAAAATTAAAGCTATAAACTGCTCTCTTCCTATCATGGCAGCAGAACTCTAGGAGCATATTCTTTATTGAGGAAGTATTTACAAGTTGGCTTCCATAATTCTTCCCATCTCTGAGTGCATGCTGCTTTGCAACTGGACTTTGCCTTTCTTCTCTTCAAGAGGTGGAGTCTGTCTCTCTACCCTTGAAGTTGGGCCTGGTCATGTGACTTGCTTTGTACAATGGGACATTGGCAAATGTGATGCAAGTGGCAGCTTGAAAAGTGCTTGCACATTGGTGCTTTCCTTCTCTTGGTGCTTTTGGAGTCCAGCTGTCATAATAAGAAACCTGGGCTAGCCTGCTAGATGTAAGGAACACATGTCTCAGCTGCCCTTGTCACACCAGCCAACTGCCAGTCATGTGAATAAGGCCATCAAGAACACACCCTCTCCCTACCTGACCCCCAGCTAACCATAGCCAAGTGAGCCCAGAAAAGGTCAGCAGAGAGTTTCCCAGTTGAATCCAGTCCAACTTGCCTACCAACAAAATTGTGAACAAATAAATGATAACAGCTTTAAGTCACTACGTTTTGGGGTGGTCTATTATGAACAGAAACCAAGTAATAAAATAACCAATTTCCTGCCAGCATCCTAAATATCAGCAGTTCTTTTAAAAAAAAAATACTATTTGTTTCAATAGACTGAATTTTGCGAAAAGAAACAAAAGTCGGGTGACAGTGAACAAGGACTCCATTTGACAATTTAAATGACATATGAGCCTGTTGTCTATTTCTAGAGCTTACTAATGGTTATTTAAAAAAAATAATATGCAAATTTGTGATTAATTTACTCACAGATAATTTGTTCTGCCAGAATATAATCATACATTTTCATTTAGGCACTTGTCAAGAATTAGGGCATACTTGAGCTCCTAAAAGTGCTATAATAATTTTTGGCTTAACTCTACTATCAGAACTTTCCTAGAAGAAGACAACCGTACAATGAACTGAAAATTATGGGATTTAATTCTTCCACTTGTAAAACATATTTAAAAAACCCAGAATGATTAGCCATACATATGAAAGTTTATATTTCCCCACAAGTATCTGTGAGGCACGAACACATTTTGAGAAAGGAAAGATAAACAAAATGCTTAGTGAACAGATATAGAGACAGAAGATGGTGTGGTCCTTCTTTAATAGAGGAAGAACGAACGGTCTTACAAGACCACAAAGCACAAGGGTAAAATTTCAGAAAACAGGTTTCTAGCATGGCCTGCACTTCTTGTGGACAGGAAGTTTCACTTTTTTGGTTCGCTGCTGTATCCCTCGTGCATAGAGTGTCACTTGGCCCATTGTAAGTGCTCAGAAAACATTGATTGAATGAATGGATGAATGAATAAATGAATGAGTTGATGAATAAAAGATCTCTTGAGACCTTTCTTGCTCTAACAAGAAGCAATGTTTTTATGATTTATTTTTATTTGTCTGTGCTTTTTCAAATAGAGTAATTTTACAGTTTGAATTATTTTAGGCTTCAAAAAAGATCACTTCTTCATGAGAATTTGAGGTAGACTGAGCAGAAGGGAAAGGTGGACACAGCCCCCTGAAGTGTAAGTAAAGGTGGCAGTTATCACAGGTGTGAAACTACGCTTTCTTATTTCTTCTTTGTGGTTCTGAATACTACTAGTTAAACCACATTTAAATTTGAGAGTAAGGTAATATATACTCATTGATAAAATTTGGGAAACATATAAATATATAAGGAAGAAAATAATAATTACTGCAATGCCACCATATACCTTTTGAGAATCAATATGTTACAAAAGCTATGACCTCAATCTCTGACACAAACAGACCTAGATTGTATATTCACTAACTTACGCACTGAATGACACTGGTCAATTTACTTAAACATCAGCTTCTTCATCTGTCAAATGGAAATAATAATAAAAACAACATGAAGTTTCTGTAACGATGAAATGTTATATGCTCAGCACTGTGTGGCACATAATAATAATCACCCAATAATATTAACTATCATTATTTTTTATTATTACTATTATATTACTGCCATGGCATATTTTTGGTATTTTTATTTCCCTACAGTTAGTTGTGATTATAATTATGATTACTACTACTGTTATAATGAAGAATATTTTGGTCACATATTTTCTTAGAATCCCAGTGAATTCATTCTTCTTTCTAAGCAATAATATTTCTTAAGCATTTTCAAATTTAGTTGTCCATGTCCAGAAACTTTATGATTTCATACTCCTGCTCCTCCTAAGATGGCTCTGACCTTCTCTTTTCCCTTCTGGGATTCCTTTCCTGGGCACTCCTTCCTCTGCCCGCTGCCCTCTTCTCTCTGCACTCTTCGGGTACCTCACTCCTAGAGGTCTGCACCATGACCACTCTCCAAGTCCGACTCCTGCCTCGAGCTTCAGCCTTGTAGTTGGTTTTCTGCAGTGCACTGCCAACTGGATATTCCTTATATCCTCAAACACAACTAGCCCCTCAATCTTTCTTCCTTGAGGACGGAACATGACATCATCCACCAGTTTTCTGAGCCAGAAACCCAGCAGTCCAGCGGTCGTATTAGCCTCCGCCCTACCTGAACCCTCCATGTTTTGTTTTTGTTTTTGTTTTTGTTTTGCGGTACGCGGGCCTCTCACTGTTGCGGCCTCTCCCGCTGCGGAGCACAGGCTCCAGACGCACAGGCTCAGCGGCCGTGGCTCACGGGCCCAGCCGCTCCGCGGCATGTGGGATCTTCCCGGACCAGGGCACAACATCGTGTCCCCTGCATCGGCAGACGGACTCTCAACCACTGCGCCACCAGGGAAGCCCGAACCCTCCATGTTTGACCAGTCATAGTGTCTTGAATCTGCCTTCTCCCTCCTCCTGCTGCCACTATTCCAGCTGTTTCTTTTTTTATGGGACCTGCCAGTAACTGTTGTCCCAGTCTCTGGTCTTCATGCCTTAAAACCATCACGTACTCTGTTCAAGAAGGTAAACCTCTGGAGAATTCCTCTGGGAATTCTCGGAGGTTTCCTGTCATGGGCACTGAGCAGGGTAAAGTCAATGCCTAGAATGACATTCAAGGCTTCTGTGACCTGGTATTAACCCTTCTTTCAAGCCCCAACCTTGTTACTTCCCACTTTATATTTTGGTGGTGACACGGTCACACCACATACACACACGCACACACACACACACACACACACACTATGCTGTTCAGTCTCTCCATGTCTTAGGACGTGTGGTTGGTTCCCTCTGACGGAAATGTCTTCCCCACTGTTCTTGCTAATGTCCATTCCTGTCCTCATACTTAGCTTCAGTGTCGCCTTCTCCAAGTTTCCTTACACCCAGAGTTGGGCTAAGTCATCCGATCATCCTCCTCTGTGCTCTCTACTTGAGGTTGAAAGGACACATCCTGATGGCCAGCTTGTCCAAGGATGAGACTGCATCATGTACACACTGGTAGCCCCTCAACAGATGACTATGGAACCAAGCAAACTCTTTTTGTTTCCCCTCCCCTCCCCTCACTTGTTCAGTATTACAGACATAGGTCTTAGTTAGTCACCCTAAGAGCTTACTTCAATGTTCACTACAGAAGGATGCTCCAAACAGGTGTAACTACCTGATAGGTAAGAGCAGACAGGGGTTAAAAGTAAGGTTAATTGACTGGCGTTTTCATAACAGAGGTGTCTATGAGAAAGTCCTCAAATCTCACTGAAATGTTCCTTATTATGGTACTTAGTGACATCTGATCAGTGATCAAAATATACAATAGGATTTGGTTGTGAGATATGACTCCATTCTGCCATCCAAGAGCCCACAAATATATTATTTTAAATATAGAAATAAACTTAGAAAAATTCATATTAATAACCAGAGAATATAATTGTGTCCATAAAGTCTGGAAATAGATAATATGCCTTTATTTTTTGTTACAGATTGAAGATGTCCTTGGTGATGTGTGTTTTCACCTGTTTGCACACTTACCCTGTTTGCCTAAGGGGAACACGGTAAAGCTACATACAGTATATATCAACATCATTGAGAGAAACTGTCTTTGATCCACATTATAAAATTGGACTCGCAGCACTACAAAATCACCAAAATATAATTTTGACAAATGCCATGTCAAAAAATGTAGACATTTGATTTTCTTATGGAGCCCAAGCTCCTGAAATAAGGTAAGGAAACCCTTCCAGTATCTCAGCAGCCTTTCTTGCTTCCATTGCGTGCATATTACACAGGGTTTGGAGGTAGCCCTCCAAAATATTAGCTGAAAGCTTCCTCGCAAAGCAGATCTTTCCCACATCCTTCCCTGCAGTTCCTCTTTAAGAGGTGTCAGCATGGCTGAAAGAATGAAGTGGCTGCACATTGTTTGGCAGTGCTATTATGTGCTTAACATTTCCATAACAAAAGTGCCACTCGACTTCTCCCCGATTAATGCAGCTCGAGGGCTCTTGTCGTCCTTTAATAAAACATTGTTGAAATCATTTATTTGGAGCCCCTGGTTACTAGTGGGAGAATGACCATCTTTGTGCCAAAATATAGTGTATACAGTCCACTATTTTGTAGTAGATCATTCTGTTATTTAAGAAATTGATTAAATGGAAGCCTTAGAAGGTATTTATGCTAATAGCACATGACTTATGTCATTCAAATAGTCAGGGGTGAAGCTTTTCAACTGTCCAGCAGAAGCAACCCCTCCAATAGAATACAGTAACCTCCAACTTTACTTAACTCACAAGGCTGCAAGACCCACTGGAAACCCAAGCCTCCGGGAATGGGAACTGCTGTTGGGCCATAGGCATTGTAACACGATGCTTCACATTGTAACACGATGCTTCCCAACAACCTTGTTCTGGGGAGCTGGGAGAAACCGGGTCAGCTGACAATGTTTCAGAAGGTCCTAGGTGTAAGAGGTCAAAATCCAAATAATGTGTGCTTTTCTTTTTATGGGCTCAAAAAGGGACACATGAGGTTGTGTTTGAGAACTTCCGCTGCGGTTGAAACCAGTGAACTAATCATGCAAGGTAAAGTTGAAAGTACAAAGGTTTTCAATGCAGAGTTTGATGTCTCTGAAAGTTCTCTTGTCACCTTCCCCCTCTTTTTATTCTATACAACACAGCATTGCTGGGATGGAGTCGGGGTGCATACATTGGGAGTGGTGAGAAAGAGACCCCCTCCAGTCCATGCAGTTTCTCTTGACTCTTCAACCAAGAGAGACTGCTGGTTCTAAGTCATCTTCACCCATGTGGACCCCAGTGGGAGAGTTGCAGTGCACCCCAGATGTGTCAGAGCGTGGTGTCCCCTTAAGTTTGTGGCAGTTGGCACCAGGAGCTGTTCCTTACTTATGGACATTGGTCAGGGCCCTGCCCATGCTAAGGGATGTCCTACCACTTAGTGCAAGAATTTAGTTCCCTCCAGCCATTTTTTCACTTGACATACGTATATTGCCCACGTACATTGCTAGATATTGTTGAAAATAAACAGAGACCTTATGTTATGTCCATTGTGGTCATACACAAAAGCGTTGCCGTGTGCTTGGGTGAGCAGTGAAGCCTGAACCTCCTTCCATTTACTGTATGGTCACTGTCAGCTCAATGAACTGCCCCCTTGTTCTCCACCATTGTCCCACACTCCCTTAAACATTTGTCACTGAAGTGCCTCCAAAGACAAATAAACTGTCACTGAGTATGCAAACCTGCTAACGGGGAAATGGGAGCAGCCGAGAGGACACAGATTTTCTATGAAATCCAAAAGGAGTTGCTCTCACTCTGGAAGACTTGTGTTAGAAGTCCGGCGCTTTTTAAGATCTCCGGGAAAAGTCAGGGATACCTTTGCCTTCAGTAATGGTACTTCCAGGCATTCTCCATGAGACATTTGGCCGTCTCAAATGTCCAAAATTCCAAAGGCTCCCCAGACAGCATGAGATATTACAGATGTCAACAACTGTAAAAATCCTTTCGGTCTAGGAACAGATGGCAACCTACAGTCCTGTAACCTAACATCTCAGCAACCTGTTCTGGAATCTACTAAGTCTGCAGAGGGATGAGGGGCCCCTGGGCTCCAGCATAGAACTGTTTAAATTAAAATGGACCACCGATCAGTGTTCACTTTCTCCAAGGAAGAAAGCATAAAGCCTCATGTCCTCACTCCCCAAGAGCGAGCTGTGTTGATTTACTCCAGGCAGATGCTTTTGACAGGACCCTGTAAAATCAAGTCGTGAGTTTATTGTAGCAGTTAATTATCAAGCCTTTTCTAGTGCTAATGCCTTTTACTTCTTACTGGGGAAAACTGGGCCTTTTACTAGGACAAAGACTTAACTTTTAGTCAAGAATGTGTTAAAATAACATGAGGAGGAGATGATTTAAATATATTTAAGGACAAACGCAGAAGCATTTGCTAACTCGTCGTTTTGTAAAGAAAGCTGATTTCATTCACAAGTCTCTTGGAATACTCTTTGTTCACTTCCCAAAGAAACAACGCTTTCAGCTTTATTTTAACAATATGTTTACTCAACCATTCAGGTGACGGGGTTCTAGCCACACACCGCTCTCCTGGGCTGGTCTGACACCACAACTATCTCAGACTTTCTGATGCTATGCATATATGAATCTTGGTTTTAGATGTAATAAGAATTGCCTCGAAGCCCTCCATAAAAGCTGGGAAAAGAGTGAATTAGAGGCAAAAGAACCTCGAAAGTAGGGGGTGGGAGTGGGTGGGAGGAAGTTGGAAGGGGGCATAGCTTTGTTAATTACTTCAGGCAGCAGAGAAATCTGGTTGTGTTTTCTCAGCACATGTTAATATCATATAAAGAGACACGAGATCTTGCTAATCTGTCGACCCCTCAGACAAAGTTTATTTGTGGTGACTTTTAAACTCCTGACTTGCCTTCCAATCACCGAGTTTAAAATGAAAAGCTTTAAATAAACACCAGGAATAGAAGATAAATAAACTTTTTTTCCCCCTTGCAAGTGCCTAGCTTGGCGAGGTTCAGACTCAAATCCCCAGAGGACAGAGCGCTCTCTTTTGTGTTAATGTTTAAAAGATTTTCCAATGCCGGAGTTTATTCCTACTGCAAACATTTCTATTTACAAGGTCAAGTGTATCAGCACTCGACACAGCTTAAGAGTGTAATTATTTATCTAAGGGCGTTTGAGTGTAGATCAGTAGCTCTGGCAGGAGCCCAGCCTTCAGCCCACTGCTAAACAACTCCTCACAACAATATTACAAGTTCTGGTAATTGTTCCTCTCCCCAGTATGTTTACTTTTGCCCGCCCGAATGTTTTGTAACAAAATTTTGTACTTTTTTACTCAAAGTGAGAAAATGACTTTGAAGTTGAGTCTCCCAGGTTTCCTAAGACCTATTGATAACAGATGTTATTGGCATGTTTGATTGTATGAGAATGTCTAGTAGCCAGAGAGGACGCTCCGGAGGGTGGGGGGCAAGGGGAGGGTCCCAGTGGAAAGGGGGAGGGGAAAGAAATGTCTGGGTTAGCCCCAACTTATGTGAAGCCTCTCCACAAACGTAAATATCAGTGGAGACCAGTCAAATTATATCTTGTAGCTGCCTCATTTACAGATGTCTAATTGTTCATTAAATTGAAGGCAGAAATAATAGCCCTCATTTCTTGTCTTGTACTGTATTTTAATTTCAGTTGATGGTTGATAGATTCCCAGTGGCCCCTCCATCCCCCTCCTCACCCATTACTGGGTTAACCGCAATGTAACTCTGGAAAGTAACTACACCATATTCATTATTTAAAACTCTTTACTGATGTACACATTTTAATAAAGTCAAATAACAAACAAAAAAATACACAAAGCCACCGTTACTTAAAACATAGGACTTTTTTTTTAAAACAATGTCTATAAAAATACAATGTTTAAGGCAGTTTGGAAATGCATTTATACATTTCTACAATGTCCATAAACTCTCTTGAAAATAAGAATGTTAACTTCAAATCTATAAAATACACTGTACATTTCAAAATTGTTCTAGATAGAGCACACTTCACAACGGACTGTGGTTTTGGATCCCTGGTGACAAACGGATTCTTTACATTTCAGGGAGGAAAGGTGTACCATGGATGCGGATTTAAGTTTTTTAATTTCTTTTAAAAAATAAATTATTTCTGAAGCATACAATTTATAAAAATTCTATATACAAAATACAACAACTGGTAACAAACCCCAGTTTTAATACATTTTATATACGAAGTACCAGGGGTGAGCGCCCTGATAAAAGCAGAGGCAATATATATTCTCTGCATATTTGTACGTACAATTTCTTGATGTAAAGAAAATGACAACAAAACAAACATCATAAAGAGGCTTTCATAGATGGCAGTGCAGAGCTCTTTTAAATAAAAAGTTGCATTGTTCAACACCACTAGCAACTGTTTAGGTCAGAATTTTTGGATCCTTAATCCTAAGAAATGTGCTAAGAGATCAGAGTGGTGGCAATGAAATTAAAGGGCTAAAAATTACCCAAAACTAATTAAGGAAAATTAACCCCTCTCATGCTTGCCCGCCCGCCCCCACCCCCACCCCCCCCAAAAAAAACTGAGGATTCTGGGCGCGGATACCAAAACTAAACGAATGAATTGGTTACGATTGCTATGTCTTCACTGGCCACAATAAAAGTCGATTACCGGCACTTTTTCCCCCCCTCGCAGGAGAAACGCTAACAGCCCCTTCGCAAATATAAATCCTCCTTCAAAACCCCTGCTCCAAACCCAGTCCCTTGAAACTCTTAAGACCCCACTGGTCAGCATCCTCTCTTCGGAGTCCGGGACTACGGTTCTGTCCCCCCAGGCCCGTTTCATGTCGGGGGTCCGGAGTTAGGCTGGTTTCTGCGGGGAGTGTCTGGAACCCGGAATGGGGGCAGGGGAGGATGTCCAAAAAGTCCTGCTCTGGAGAGGAGGCGAGGGTCGTGCCAAGAGTCGAGGCGGCGAGACCGGCTAGGCAGAAACCACCTAGAAAACGTTTTGGAAAATACCCCCGACCACCCCTCTGTTCCCGAGCCACAGGTGCCCCGGCGCCGACCCTCCCGTGGCCGACGGCGGGGGGGGGGCGCGAGTGTTAAAAGAGCAGCGGGAGCAGCAGCAGCAGCAAGATGGAGGCGAGCGGGGTCCAGGCGCCTCGGGGCGCCGAGCGGCAGCCGCTGCTGCTGCTCCTGCGCCCGGACCCGTAGGGCAGGTCCCCGCGGCCGCCCGCCGCAGCAGCGCCGCCGCCCGGGCGCGGAGGGTGCGGGACGCCGTCGTCGTCGTCCAGCGGCTGCTCGCCGCCCGCGCCCCCAGCGCGCTGCTCATCGTCGTACTCCTCGTCGTAGTAGTCGTCCAGACCCCCGTCCGAGCCGCTGCTGCCCGGGCCGTTGCCCAGCTCGGCGCCGAAGCACAGGCGGGCCATGTTCTCTTTGACCGACTCGCAGATGGGCCGCTCCAGGCCGTCGCACACACAGTCGTTGAGCAGCGCCGCCTTGGGCACGGCCAGCATGTCCTCGATGACCGTGCGGCACTCGTCGGTGCAGCGCAGCCCGTTGAAGAGCTTCCCGCAGTAGGTCAGGTAGCGGCTGAGCGCCAGGTTGCAGCGGCTGTCGCGGTCGCAGCGCCGCCGGGCCTCGGTGCAGCCCATGACCCCGCCCGCGCCCGGGCCGCCCGCGCCGCCGCCGCTCGTCCGGGGCAGGCACGGCTCAATGGCGCGCTTGGTGGACTTGCAGTTCTCGTCTTGCGCGCAGTCACAGTCCTCCAAGGCGGGCCCGCGGCGCGTGTGGTTGAGCTGAATAAGGGCCGAGATGCAGTGGCTCGGGCAGCGCCAGCGCGACGAGAAGGACGCGGCCGAGGCCGGGAAGGCGGCGGCGGCGGCGGCCCCCGGCGTGTCGCCCCCGCTGCGCTGCGCCAACACCGGCGCGCACGCCTCGGCGTATTGGTTGTAGGCGTAGCTGCACTCCGGCTCCCCCTGGCACTGCAGCAGCGCCTGCCAGCAGATGAGGCGGCGGCCGTGCGCCAGCCCGGAGCCCCGCGGCGCCGAGCCCAGCAGCTGCAGCAGCGCCATCAGGCACAGCCAGACGCCCGGAACGGTCCCCCCGCGGGCCCCGCCGCCGCCGCCCAGCAGCCCTGCCACCATCGCGGGCAGCGGCGGCCGCCGGGCGAGGAGCGGAAAGGACACGAGGCGCGGGGAGCGGCGGACGCGGAGCCGGCGGAAAAGTTTGCCCCAGTCCTGCCAACTTCTTGCATGAGTGTTTTCATAAATCCATGCGCGCCGCTGGCTGGTGCCCCGCTGCTTGCAGAAGGTCGGCTCTCGCTGGGACTGCAGGGGCTTCCTAGAAGTGCAAGGCCGCGGAGAGCCCCTCCGGTCGGCCCCCAGCAGTGGCGGGAGGCGCTCACTGCCGCCCCGGGGGGCTGCGGGCCGCGGGGTCGCGGCGGGGCTGCGGGACCGCGCGGCGCCGTGGGTGCATTTTGCTCCGCGCCTGCAGATCCGTTGTGCGGCCGCGGCGGCTCCTTCCTCCCAGGCTCAGCGCCGCGCCGCCGCCGCCGCCGCCGCGGGCTCTCGCATCGCGCCGCTTCCTGGCTCGCGTCCCGGCGCTGCCCGCCTTCCCGCGGCCCGGCCGCCCGCGTCCCCTCCCCCTCCGCCCGCGGCGACCCCGGCCTCGGCCGAGCTCCAGGGAGCTCTTTTCGGGCGGCGCGGGGAGAACGGGAAACTCGGCGCGGCCGGAGAGCGGCTCCCGGGCTTCCCTCGGCGGCGGCTTCTCGGGTGACAAGGAGCCCGGGGAGCGGATCCGCTGAGCCTGGCTGCGGACTCGCTCGCAGCGAGGCTTTAAATACAAAAGTGGGCCGGGAGCCCCCGCGTGGTGCCGAGGTGCCCCCTCATTATGCATGCATGGAAAAGCAAACAAACAAAAACATTAGCAACGCTCCTCCGGCTCGCCGAGCCCTGGCCCCGCGCGCTCCGAGCCTGCCCGCTTTCTCCTTTCTCCACTCTCTTTCGCCCTTTGCTCGGCCCCCTTTCCCGGCTTTTCGAGATGCTATTGGTCCCGCCTGTTGTTGTTGAAACTTTTTTTTTTTTTTTTACGAGCCGCTGGAGTGGGGTTGCGGAGTGGGGGAGGGCGGGGAGGGTGGTGGGCAGCTCACATTCAGGCATTCAGGGCTTGAAAGGAACGGCTTAAGGAGCCTGACAGAGGCCCGGGAGCTCCTCCTACTCTTAAGGAGGCTCGGATATGGAGCCCTTGCTGGCGCACAGAACCAGAGGGCAGAGCTCAGGGGCAGCTGTTTGCAACCGGCTCGTCCACGGTCCTTTTTCTTTGGTTCTTCTTCTTCTTCTTTTAAGGTACTTTTATTAATTGTCCCTGGCCCCCATGTGTGCTTTCTACTGGATTCAGAATTCAGTTTGTTTTTCGAGTTCCCCATCTTTGCCTGATCATCACAGGGGGAGGAGAGAAATCAGAGAATTTGATGCGGGATGTTTAAACTTAAAAAAAAAAAATCCAAACGCACACAAGAAAGAGGCACACGCTTTAGTTAGGGAGATACTGATGAGATATTTGCAAATCCTTCCTCTACCACCCCTTCACCCCCCAGCACCCTGGTGCCAATGGCAAGTATGGCCCTGGAGTCAGACATCATTGCCAATTGCAAGCCAGAAATCCAATAAGCCAAATTATTATTTTTTAAGAATATAAGTTTCTAACACGGACGGCGATGAAAAACAGTAATATTATTCAAAATCTTTAGGGATGTTGAGCAGTACCATCTGGCTGCCGTCACAACATAAAGGAAGGGGATAAATTGGCACCCTCCAAGGTTTCTATTAAAGCGCAGGTTTCAATCTCTCGGTTTAAGTGAAACCGCCCAGGTACAGCAGCCTCTGCGATCCAGGCGTGGGAGTTTGCGAACTACCTTAACTGCGGCGCAACGCAGCCTTCGACCACCAGAGGCACCCGGCGCCTGCGGCCTGTCAAAAACTGGCGCTTTTTTCCTCCCCTTTCCGTGGAGAGACTATCAACTCCATCTGTCACAAAAATTAAGGCTAAATCTCCTCTCCAGAAGCCGAGGGAGTCGGGGCTCCAGTGCGCGCGGAGTTCGGCTGTCTGCCTCTCCCCGGGGGCCCGGTGAGATGGGAATGGCAAAAGTTAGAATAGAGACACAGCGTCTGCAGACTTTGGCTGCAGAAAAGCCTCCTGTTCCTGCGGAGCCTGCTGCATTCCTCAGAGGCTCAGGGTCTGCCTTAGGAAGCTGCACCTCTGCAATCCCCAAAACAAAACTAAACCAAACAAACCTCAAAAGAGCCAGGTTGAAGGGAGACAGACCCTGTTGCTCTGACTTGAATAATGGAAAACACACAAACAACAATCGCAATCTATATTAAAATATATATATATATATATATATATATATATAGAGAGAGAGAGAGAGAGAGAGAGAGAGAGAGAGAGAGAGAGAGAGAGAGAGAGAGAAAGGCTGCAACTGTATGGCTCATTAGAACAACCATTTCCCAGGTTCTGGGTTTCTTTTTGTTTTGTTTGTTTGTTTTGTTTTGTTTTTGTTTGTTTTTGTCTTTGGTTTGGTTTGGTTATTTGGAATTGTAATCTCCGTCCTGCCAGGAGGGCTCGAACCAGTCACAATACTTTTCTGGGACATGGACCCTTCACCTGTAAGGTTCAAGGCCAGATTGGACACTTGAAAAAGTCCTTTCATTTTTAATACTCTGTGATTTTAGGCTCATAAGAACAACATCAACAGTCAGCTGCATTTTAAGCCAATGTTTGTTGAGTTCCTTTAAAATAGTGGGTCTCAAACCTTAGTGAGTGTGAGACTCGCCTGGTGGCCTTGTTCAAACCCAGATTGCTGGGCCCTCTCCTGGAGTTCCTTATGCAGTAGGACTGGGGTGAGGGTGAGGGGCAAGGATCTGCATTTCTAACAAGTTCTCAGGGAATGCTGCTGCTGCCTGTTGGGAGCCAATTTTTTCAGAACACCTATTCTAGAGGTCCACGTGTTTTGTTGTTGTTGTTTGTAAAACTTGCCTCATCCTGGCCTTGATAGCGCTCTCAGTAAGATTTCAGCAAGGCCTGAGAGCTTTGAGAGCTCTGGGGTCACCTCAGGACCCCAGTCTCATGGCATTTCAGGCCTGCATGGCTGTCAGCTGCCAGAAAGACCAAGGCTTAAAAGGAGGCTATGATGATGAGACAGGAGGAGGAATGAGCTCCCTCCCCCCTCAGCCCCAGAGACTGAGTACCACCTTGCCTCACATCCAGGTTTTCATTGATAGCCACCAGACCTCCAAGCCATCTCTCATCACCCAGACACTAATCCCCATATCACTCTGTACATCCCTTAAGCTGACTTAAGCTTAAGTCATGATTCCCTTCATGAGCTTTCCCCCCACCCCACCCCCCAAAACCCCACTTCCCCTGGAGCTCTCAGTTTGTTCTCAGCAAAATCTCCCATGTTCCCAGCCTGCTTTCTGAGCTGGATCTCCACGTTCTTGCTCTAAGTAAGACTGGCTGGAACCTACAGAATGGGAGAAAATATTTGCAAACCACATATCTGATAAGGGATTAATATGCAAAATATAACAGGAACTCATACCACTCAATAACAAAAAAATAAACAATCTGATTAAATAGTGGAAAGAGAACTCAAATAGACATTTTTCCAAAGAAGACATAAAAATGACCAAGAAATACATGAAAAGATGCTCAACATCACTAATCATTGGGGAAATGCAAATCAAAACCACAATGAGATATCACCTGACACCTGTTAGAATGGCTGTCATCAAAAAGACAAGAAGGGCCTCCCTGGTGGCGCAGTGGTTGAGAGTCCGCCTGCCGATGCAGGGGATACGGGTTCGTGCCCCGGTCTGGGAGGATCCCACATGCCGCGGAGCGGCTGGGCCCGTGAGCCATGGCCGCTGGGCCTGCGCGTCCGGAGCCTGTGCTCCGCAACGGGAGAGGCCACAGCAGTGAGAGGCCCACATACCGCAAAAAGAAAAAAAAAAAAAAAAAAAAGACAAGAAATAACAAATGCTGGTGAGGGTGTGGAGGAAAGGGAACACTCATACACTGTTAGTGGGAATGTAAATTTGTGCAACCACTACGGAAAACAGTATGGAGTTTCCTCAAAAAATTAAAAATAGAACTACCATATAACCCAGCAATTCCACTTCTGAGTATTATCCAGAGGAGATGAAATCACTATCTCAAAGAGATATCTACAATCCCATGGTCATTGCAGCATTATTCACAGTAACCAAGATAGAAAAACGACCTAAGTGTCCATCAATAGACAAAGAATGGATAAATAAAATGTGGTATGTATATCTAATGGAACATGATTCAGCCATAGAGGGGAAACACAGAAGAAGAAGAAGGAAAATCTTGCTACTTGCATCAACACGGATTCCCTTGAGGACATTATGCTAAGTGAGATAAATCAGACAGAGAAAGACAAATACGGTCTGATCTCACCTATATGTGGAGTCTTAACCAAATTCATAGAAACAGAGAGTAGAATAGTGGTTGACAGGGACTGAAGGTTGGGGGAGATGAGAAGATATTGGTCAAGGGGTACAAACTTTCACTTATGAGATGAATAAGTTCCAGAGATGTAATGTACAGCATGGTGACTATAGTTAACACTACTGTATTGTACACTTGAAAGTTGCTAAGAGAGTAGAGCTTTAATGTTCTCACCATAACAACAGCAACAAAAAATGGTAATTATGTGAGGTGAAGGATGTGTTAACTAACCTTACTGTGATACACATTTCACAGTATGTATGTTTATTAAATTGTCACATTGTACGCTTTAAACTGATACAATGTTATATGTTAATTATATCTCAGTAAACCTGGGAAAACAAATCCCAGCTGGTCTTTTGAGGCACAGCCTCCATTTTAGCCCTCTTCAGTCCTGGCTGATTTTTCTTCCATAACCCACCTCCCCCCACCAGCCCTCGAAGTGGGGTACACAGGCTGTTGCTCCTCCCTAGTTCCCACTTCCAAACTATTCTCTTCTCTCCTCCTTGGAAACTTCTAGCTTCTGTAAATGGCTGTCAGCTACTCCAACAGTCACCTACTGACCTCTCCTCCAGGAAACCTTCTCAACTAGGATTGCTCCTGGGAACCGCAGAAGACAGAAAATGAGTTGAGTGGCTGTTTCCTCCATTCTCTCAAGGATGGTACATAACCAGTACTGAAACCTATTGTCATCATCAGTTAGATCCATTAAACTGATAACCTGCCTTCACTGACCAAGCTTGCTTTAATTTTTGCTACCAAAAATTTGCATGTCCTTCAAGTGTCATGTAACCTAAACAATAAGATATTTGCCCAAGTTGTTTTTCAGGAACTTGGAGTCAACTGTGTCCAGTTTGAGCTCTAGCCAGTAAAGACTGGTTAAGACCACCCATCCACCAGTTGAACATGCTCAAGTGTCTACTCCATGACCTCTTGATATCACACCTATAATAAGCTATACTTTGTTGTATCTTAAAACAAAACAAATGTTTCCTAGACCTCAAGTCCCCACTCAGTAACTATCCCATTTCTATGAAAACTCCTTGAAAAAGTTGCTTTTACTCACTTTGTCTGCTATCTCCTCAGTTCACTATAATTGAGATTCATCTCACCATTTTTCTCATCAAGGATGACTGAAATTTTGCTCTACCCAATCAATGGTCACCTCTCAGCCCTCATCTTATCTGACCTTTCGGCACCACAGGACATGACTGATAACCCTTCTCTTCAAAGTGCTTTTTCATTTGGATTCTGGGACTCTATACTCTCCTGTTCCCCATTGTACTCACTGGGGGCTCATTTTCTCTCTAAACTCACTCCTTAGGTGATCTCATTCAGTGCCTAGATTCTAAATTACATCTAAATTACATTGATATTTTCAATCCCAGTCTTTCACTGATTTCTGTGTGTATGTATTCACTTGATTGCTCAATGAGCATCACAAACTTAGCTTGCCCCAAGAGGACTTCTGATTTCCCACCCCCAAAATGTGTTTGTTGCCTGGTCTTTCAGTGATACATATTCTCCAAAATTCATCTCCATCAATTTCCTTCATCCCTTTATATCCATACTGCTCAGATCAAGAGGCAGAGTCTAACATCTTTTCCCTTAAATCTTGGGCAGACATTAGTGACTTTGACCAATGGAATGTAGTGATGGTGACTGACACTCTGGGGCTTCCTGGAGAGGGTACAAGAAGCCTTTCAGCTTCTACCTGGGCCTCTTGGAATGCTTGCTCTGGAGAAGCCAGTTACCATGTAGGAAATCTGACTACTTTGAGACTCCCATGAGGCAAAGAGGGCCAGGCTTGCCATGTGGAGAGGATACATGGAGATAGAAAGAGATGCCTGCAGCTCCCAGCTTTTTCAGCCATGTGAGTGAGGAAGGCATAAGATATGTGAGTGGAAAAGACATCTTGGATGTCCAGCCCAGTGGAACCTTCAGATGACTCCACAGCTGCCATCTGAAGAAAAACACATGAGAGAAACCCCAACCCAGGGTTGGGACTAGGGCAAGGGGAGTGAAGCACCAGGTACAAAATTTAATGGGATACTCACTCTCATCATGATGCTGCAGGAACCTTGAGAGTGAGTGCCCCTTACATCTTGTACCCTAGACACTTCATTCACCTCACCCTAGTTCTGGTCTTGCCGCATGAAAGAACAGCACAGCTTAGCCCTGTCAACCCAAAGAAAGGATCATGAGAAATAACAAAGAATGTAGTGTTAAGACACTAAGTTTTGAGGTGGTTTGTTATGTACCAATAGATAATCACATATACACTTTCTATCATACCCAATTACTTGGGTCAAAGATCTACCTGGACTCTTCCTTTTTCTTCACATCCCATATCCAACTGATGGCCCATCACAGGCAGTCAATAAAAGATTTGATAGGCTGAATGCATGAAAGATCAGAACTTATTGCTTGTCTTCTATATTAGCCAACTCAGAACTAGTCAAAACCACTTATACTATAGAAAAGGGAACAGAGACCCTGAGAGGTTAAAGAATATGGAAAAGTTCTGAAGCCTTAAAATAGAACATGATATTCCCAGAGTGTTGAGTGGTTCGGTGAAAGAACAAAAGGTACATGATAAGCACCGCCTACCTCTTGGTGCTTAGCAATATGGCAGATAGAAAGCCATAAGAAGCAGATCTGTGCCCTTTTGGGGACTTAGCAATATGTCAGCTGGCCATTGGGGGGGGTGGCTAGGATGCTTACTACTTAGTTGAAGGCTTAAGTCATAAGTGTCCTCTCACCTGTTTTATTTATTTTTGTTTTTTGACTAGAGAATATGAATACATGGTGGCAGACAACCAGTGGAAACCAAACAACATCTACTCTAGAATTCTAATCCTACTTCATATCCTGCAGGTCTACCCCATTCTCTCTTCAAGTCTTCTCTTTACCTCTCCATTGCTTTCTTAAGAGGAATGAATTCTTGGGAACAAAGTAGGATGGGAATCTCGTATGGATGGGAACCCCATTCATGCACAACAAGTTGGGTCATTCCCATAGCTGAAGATCTGAGGCCTTCTCCTGAACTCCATCTTTCCTTATAACCCCCTCAAGGACCATTCCAAGTCTTATCAATTCCATCTAAGAAAAAGTCTCTCGCATCCACTGCCCTAGTTTCTTAGAGTTTTTCACCATTGCTGACCACTAGGTGTTTCCCAACTCTTTCTCTAAATTGGAGGTTCTTAGCCTGGGAAGTGTCTCAGAATCACTTGGGAGGCTTTTTAAAAATACATATACCTGTACAAGTTCTGTTCCACTTGAATTCTTCCCCAAGGCCCAGGAGTGTGTATTTTGGGAAAAAATTACAAAGGTATATTTCTGGTTAAATAATCCTGCCAGTGGTTCCCAGACTTGGGGATTTCACAGATCAGTTCATTTTTTTAAAGATTTGGATTATCTTTGAAAAAAGATACCAACTTTTAAATTTTGTCAAATATTAACAAACAAATAAAAAAATCCTTACTACCGACTATTAACATTAGTGTTTTATTAAATAAAGGGTACTTTGAAACCACAAAGGCAGGGTGGAAATAACAGGAGAATAGAGGCCTTTAAATTGAATGTATTTAGATTTTTAAAGAATTTAATACATTGTCCTATTTTTTTTCTCATTTCAACAGAAAGTTACTACACAAGGGAAACTTCAGAAGCTTTTGCAACTTTGGACAGCATTTTGAAATCACTACTCTAAAGTAATCCTCCATGCTGCTGCTAAGTCTGACCAAATCACTACTCCACTTAAAAACTTCCAGTTACTCTTCAGGAGAATGCCCAAGGTCATTACCATAACTACAGGATGTAATAGTTTGGAAAACCAGTTCCAAATACTTACCCCCATCTATTCCTGCCTGTACCTTCAAACACACGGGCATGCACCCACACCCACAGACACACATATGCACCCACACATATATATGCATGCACTCACATACATACATGCATGCACTCACATACACACATACAGGCACACATACATGCACATACACTCACACATGCATGCGAGTAAACACAAATTGGCATTTCTCTCTGAGCATCAGTCATGGCATTGCCATCCTGCTTTTAATCTGGGCCTTTAGTATGTTTGTCTCTTTGTCAGAGAAGTGGTTCTGGCCCCCACTTTTAGGGAAACATAGGAGAGGGTCTCCCTACAGAACCCTTATTCCCTGGATAATACATGTAACGTCAACACCACCCTCTCTGTGTGCACATACTCTTTGTAATATCAGGTGGCAGCTGACTTCCCAGATTTCTCCTCATGTGCACTTGGCTTTCACGGTCAGATGAGTCAATGGTTGAGTGGATGAGCTGTTTGGGGTGCCACCCACCCAGATGCAGACACTATAATATTGAGACACATCAAAGTTTCAAAATAATAGCAGTCTAAGACCAGGAGGGATTTATCCTAGAGATCCAAATGCAGGAAATGTAGCCACATAATCTGCACCAATAAATTAAAAGAGAAAAAGATATGATCATATCAGACAATGCTGAAAAGACATTAGTAGCCATTGCTAATAAAAACCCCAGGCAAGGGAGCAATAGGTAGAAACTAATTACAGGATGTAAAACATACAGAAACCAGAAACCAAAGTTACAAAACACTAGAGCCATTTGACTTAAAATTGGAAATGTCAGGGATAGTCAATGCCATTATTACTTAGTATTTCCTTAGAACTTTTAACAAATATAATAAGAACAAAAAATGTAATGATAGACACAAAAATTGGGAAAGAAGATATAAAAACTCTTTCAGCAAACATGGCCAACATTACTAGTGCTGGTCAATACTTAGCTTCTCCTCATCTTTTCTTGGCCATACAGACTCCCTTTGCAGTTGGGCAGGATGATGTAACCAGTTCTGGCCAGTGGGCTGTGACTGGAAGTGACACCCAGCACTTTTAAGATGAGACATTTATATCCTCCTGCCCTCTCTTTCCCTGCCCTGCAGAACCTAGAAGCCTCCAGTTGTTTTGGGGGTAGGAATGGGGGTGGGACTAGAAGATTAAAACAACCTATGGTGCAAATTCAATACTCTAGAGCACAGCTGTCCTGGACCCATAGCAGTTTTTGCATGAGTGAAAAAAAAACAAAAAAACTTATGTTGTGATAAACCCCTGAAATTTTGATATTATTTGTTACTACAGCATAACTTGCCCATCTCTAACTGACATAGTTAATGGAATAATGCATGCTTAGAAAACCCAAGAGATGCTTTTTTAAAAAATCACTAGATGCAATGAGAAAATTTGGTAAAGCCCCTACCTACTAGATGAATATAAAAAGAACTTTTCTGTACTCTAGTCATGAACACTTAGAAAAGAAAACTGGAAAAATACTTTCTGTATATTTTTGACAAAAGATATAAAATATTTAGGAATAAATTTTATAAGGAAGACTTTAGACCCATATGAATAGTTATAAAATACTATTATGAGAATGAAAATAAGATCTGAATATATAGAAAAGTATCCACAAAATAAAATGCTAATTCTCCCAAATAATACATAAATTTAATACAATTCCAGTTGAAATCTCAACAGGGTTTTTCTTGGAATTGGATGAAATTATGTTAAAATTCATATAGAAAAATTAATGACTAAAAATACCTAAGAAAATTACAAAACTGAAATGAGAGGTATCAGAAATACGATATAGCCTTAATAATTAAATCAATATGGTGCCGATTAGACCATAACCTTTGTCATATATTTACTTCACAAAGGTTATGGTTTAATCAGTGGGAAATGTGTGGTCTCTTAAATAAATGACGCTGGAAAAACTGGCCATCCATTTAAGAGGAACTGTAAAAATACAAATTCCAGATAGAAACTTAAATATAAAAAGTAAAATAAAAATCAAATAGAAAATCTAGGCTATGACATATATCCTAGAATTTAGAAAGACTCTTTTAACCAAGACTGGAAAATCAGAAGGTAATGGAACAAAAACATACATACTTGACTATATAAAAAATTAAGAAGTTGTGTATGGAAAAGGTAACCAGAGACAAAGTCAATAGACACATCAAGATCTGGAAAGAATATTTATAAAGTAGATGACAAAAGACCAACTTTTTAATAAGCAAAGAGCTCTTATAAACTTATAAGGAAAAGATAGTCTAAGAGAAAATGGGGAAAGATGTAAACAGAAAGTTCACAGAAGTGCAAATCCATATGTCAACAAACAAGTGAAAAAATATTTAAATTAATTAGCAGTCAGATCAAAGGAAATGAGAAAACAATGAGATATCACTTTAGCACCCACTAGACTGGCTCAAATGTGGAAGAACTGTGAGAGTAGTTCTCCGAAGGGTATCTCCTAACACTACTGGTGGAAATGCAAATCCTTTTTGGAAGTTGATGTAGCTACACCTTTAAAGTGTAAAATAAATGTAAAATACAACCATTTGGCCCAGCCCACTACTGAGAATCTTTCCAATAATAATACAAAAATAAAAACCCAAAAAAATAAAACATAAGAAAGGATGCTGTGTATATTCTAGCAATCTCAATAGAAATACTTTTTTTGCCAAAAGTATTTTTTTCCCAAAAAGTTCTAGGCAAAGTGCTGGAACCTCACTTGGTCTAGGTCGTGCACCCATGTACCTTAGGAGTGAGAGAGAGGAAGCCCCTGAAGGAAAACCAAGAGTGTCATCAGAAGAAAAGTGTCCTTTGTGCCAGGGCTCTACCAGCGTGTTCCTTGAGTTGGTGCTGGTCCATGCACTGTTCCTCAGTGGCCCCTGAGAATGTGAGAGTAACACACTTGATACTTTTATAACAATTTGGAAGAATAGTTTTATGGCTGTTGAATCCAATAATAAAAATTGGGGGCTTCTATTTTGTAGGTATCATTTAAGTTGGGTGATATGGTGTCTTCTCTGCAGATAGGAACTTTTCCAAGCTAGAGAATATGGAGACCAACAGCACTCACCTTGAGCAGATAAATGTCTGCCAGCAGTGCAATAGGCTGGGGAACTTGACGGGGCGGTGTTTATACTTATTAAGTGACTCTTTCAATCCTGAATAGAAAAAATCAGTTAATTTGTTGCATTAAAGTTTGAATGAACTTCTATCATTCCACATCATCTTTACAAAGCCCCCTTGATAAATAGGTGATAGAGATCACTTTGCCCCACCCCTTCAGGAAGGTGATGGCAGCCTTATATCCACAAAGACACTGGGACCTTAAGATCATGGTAGAGCATACACGTTTTTATTTTTATTTTGTTTATTTTTATGTGCTGGATGGAAAAAATAACCTGGTCTTTCACCACAGATCATTGGAGAAGCTCTGTACTATATGTTGATACTAGTTATTTTCTTTGGTTTTAGAGGCAAATTAGTGTTAGGTGCAGGAACTTAAAGGCTCACCACTGTGTGAAGATTGATAAAAATGTAAGAAACAAACTTCTGATTCTTCAAAGAATGTCATTAATAACCCCAGGATGCCAAGTGACAGCACGACCCAGCTTGTGCTCAGAGCAGACAGAGCAGCTGTTCTCCAGGGGGTGGGAAGCAAGCTCCACACCATTGCTTTGGGAGATAAAGAGGCTGGCTGGGTTTCAACAAGAGGAAATCTCACAGAATCAGCGGGTGCTCCAATTCTCAGGAAACTTGACTTTCATACTTTGTGAAAGAGAGATATTAATGAAACAGAGATTTAAAATCCAAATAGATCATTTGAGGCACAATATGCTTTACTCTCTGTGGCTTGCAGTTGGCAGTCAGTACAGTTTTCCTCAAAAAGTAATTTTTCCAAGGTAGCACCTTATACACATTTGGACATAACATCTTAAGTTCTCCCATAATTGGGGCCAGTTCTTTAGTGGGCATTATAGAATGTTTCAAAGCTATGCAAGCCTTGTTTTAAAATCTGGTTTTTCACTGTTGATATCAAGAAGAAACTTTTTTGTATCTATGTCATAAACCTGGATCAATGGTTCTCTAAATATTAATAACATAATTCGTTAGAGAACTTATCAATTGTCTTAAAAATTTGCTTTTTATTTTGTAAAAATCTATATAAAAGGAATAGGCTTCCCCTCTCCACCCCACGCCCCCAACAAAAAAACTTTCAACTGCAAAATTATCTATCAGCAAGCTAATGTAAAATTCTGCAGTGTGTGGTTAACGCTTCTCAAACAATTTGGTTTGAATTGTTAACATTAGAATTGCTTACATCTTTATTGCTAAAAGTATGTATTGTCATAGAGTATTTTGGGGAAAAAATCTATGATCTTATTGACTAATAAAGATTACAATCTATTTAATGCTTTTTAATGAAGTGTGTATCCCAGGACTGTATCAAATATATCACAGGTGAGTTCACACTCATCCTACATTTTAAAGCTGCTTTCACACTTACCTGCTCATTTTTCACTGACTTTGATTCAGTTGAAGCCAAAAGATATCTACTGAGTGCCTAACTATATGTGCCAGGAAGCTGAAGTATTTTTTTAAACATCTTTATTGGAGTATAATTGCTTTACAATGTGTGTCAGTTTCCGCTTTATAACAAAGTGAATCAGCTATACATTTACATATATCCCCATATCTTCTCCCACTTGGGTCTCCCTCCCACCCTCCCTATCCCACCCCTCTAGGTGGTCACAAAGCACCGAGCTGGTCTCCCTGTGCTATGCGGCTGCTTCCCACTAGCTATCTATTTTACGTTTGGTAGTGTATATATGTCCATGCCTCTCTCTCACTTCGTCCCAGCTTACCCTTCCCCCTCCCCGTGTCCTCAAGTCCATTCTCTATGTCTGCGTCTTTATTCCTGCCCTGACCCTAGGTTCTGAAGTATTTTTTAAAAAATCTTCCAACTTTGTTCTTTTATCGTTGTTATTATTAATAAACTATTTTTTATAAGCACTGCTGGTTTACAGAAAAATTGATTGGAAGGTACCAAGTTCCCACATATCCCCCGCTCCCTTCCCCCTGCCCAGTTCCCCTTTTTATTTACCTATTTTATTAGTATTGTATGTTTGTTACAATCAATGAACCAATATCAATACATTATTATTAACTAAAGCCCATAGTTTACATTAGGGTTCACTCTTTGTGTTGAACATTCTATGGGTTTTGACAAACGTGTAATGTCATGTATTGACCAGTCTATATCATACTATTGTTATACAGAATAGTTTAACTGCCCTGAAAACCCTCTGGAAGCATTCTGTTTTAACCTAGAAAGGATGTTAAGTTGAATCTTTTCATTTAAAGCTTCCATATTTAGTATTCCTTTTTTGTCCATTAAAAAAATAGATCGAGGCCATGCTATCTGAATTCAAAAGTTGTACACATTTCCCTCAATGATTAATCATTTATATTAATAGAATCATTCATATAATTCAGTTATCCATCACAGAAATATTTATTGAGTTCTTACCTGGGTCAGCACTCTGTTCCAATAGTATTCTAATGAGGGAAGTTTGTGATGGGTGGCTTTATGCTATAGACCTTTGTTTCATGTGTGGATATACTGATACATTTAGTTACCAAAGCTCCTTTCACAGTGTTTTTTTTTGTTGTTTTTTTGTGTTTTTTTTTGCGGTACGCGGGCCTCTCACTGCTGTGGCCTCTCCCATTGCGGAGCACAGGCTCTGGACACGCAGGCTCAGCGGCCATGGCTCACGGGCCTAGCTGCTCCGCGGCATGTGGGATCTTCCCGGACCGGGGCACGAACCTGTGTCCCCTGCATCGGCAGGCAGACTCTCAACCACTGCACCACCAGGGAAGCCCCCACAGTGTTTGTTTGTTTTTTTCCCAGTTTTTTTTTAGATTATTAAATATATTTTTGAATAGGAAATATATGTATATAGTGCAAAACATACAAGGTATAAAAAAGTTCACTGTATCCAGAAAGCCTCCACTCACCTTTGCACCCAAGGACTCACCTCCCTAAGCCACTGTTATCAATTTCTTGTATGCATTCCCAGAGATAATATATATGTATATAAAATAAATCTTTTTAAACAATGACCTTTGCCTTTTTTTTTTCCACTTAATGTATTTTGGACACTGTTCCATACCACTTCATAAAGCACTGACATATCTTGATTATCCTTTTGATGAGTGCATAGTATTCCATTTTTTGATGTTTCATACATTATTTAACCAGTCCCTTACTGACGAGCAGTTAAAGTTCGATCTTTTGTTGTTTCAATGAGCAGTGAATAACCTTGCATATTTATCTTTTCATAAGTACCTTAATACAGCTAGAGGATACAGTTTAGGGAATGAAATTACTGCATCAAAGAGGAGGTACATTTTAAATTATGATAGATCAATTGTGATAGATAGATTGTGATAGAAGATTGTTCCATCTATTTATGGTAGTGTTATAGAGCAAGGGTTCACTGCCCCATGTGCACAGAAGCCAGTACCAAGACACCAGCTTTTGAGAAAAGAAAGAGCTTTATTGTGAGGTTGACCGGCAAGGAGACAGGAGGCAGGACTTAAATCTCCTTGATCCAGGGTTCAGGGTGAAATTTAAAGGGTTGGGGGAATTTCAAAGTTGGAAGATGATTGGCTAGTGTTGAATACGTCCATATAAGCTCCTTGTGCTGTTGGAAGTCAGATTTTCCTTATTGAAGTATTTCTTGCTTCATAAAGGGCTCTGGTGGCAACATTTCTATTTGAGTTAAGTGGACTAAGGATTCTTAGTTCCGAGGTCATCCTGGAGACATGGGTTTCCAACTTGCACATGCACAGTGCTGTTCTGTAAAATAACTCAAGGTTTAATTAGTCAACCTATTTAAGGAGGCAAAATGAGTTTCAGCTGGTTTACGTGCTGTTTCAATAGGTCAACTGTTCTCCATAGAAGTTGTGCCAGTGTACGGGAGTGTTGTCTGCTTGCATCACTGCCAAAGCAACATGTTATTAAGTTTTGGATCTTTGCCAATCTGATAGATGAAAATTATGCCTCATTGTAGCTTTAATTTTACTTTCTCTTGTTATGTGTAAGACAAACATTATTATTTAAGTCTCCAGAAAATTAATAAGGTAACGATTAATGACATTTAAGTTGAAGAAGGTTAAGTGATCCGACATCAGCCAACTAATAAGTGAGAACACCCAGAAAGTGATCTGCTAAGCTTGTCTCCCTGGCCATCACCCCCACCTTACTTCCATAGCACCCAGCACAGTGTAGGAATGACAGCTTAGAGGTTTGCCTTTCCTGGGAATTTTCCTACACTTGGTCAGTAATTCTCAAAAAAGATGTTGAAGAATGCCTTTTATAAAGGGAAATGACTTCTTATTAAAATAGCAAGATCAATGAATTCTAAAGAATCCTCCACAAATCCCTTTAAAATCTTTGGTACTCACCCCCACCCCTGCCCTGAGATAAATCAGAATAAATATCCCCAATTTTAAAATCTGAGTAACCACTGAATGATTGACATAAAATGTATGGTCTAGACTTCTAGTAGAGGTGAACATACCCTATTATTGATGAGACATATTTGAAAAACAATGTTTTGCTCTTTCCTTCCCACTTCCCACTCTGAAACACTAGTTTCCTCTCTGTATTTGACTTCAAACTTAGAGCATTGGGTTCCTTATTCTATGGAACCCTGAGAACCTGTGGTTTCTGAGTAGCAGTTAAAGACTCTGGCTTCATCCATGACTTATATACATACATCATTGGAATTTGTTGTCAGGTGGAGGCTTGTCCCTGACTTGTACTGTCTCCTGATGCCCCTGTCCCAGTCAGTTTGCTGCTGAGAGGATTAATTGCCCTGATCATCATTTGCCTGAAGTCATGGTTGGGTCTGGGGAGATGAGAAGAGACAGAGCCATCTGGAGAGGAGTGGGTTTCCCAGGGCAGGACAGCTTGTGGCAATTTGACAATTGTTAAACAAATCAACAAAATGACTAACTGAAGCAAATTTCTGGAATAGAAGTTATGTCAATCCTGAATTATAAATTTTTACCATTACTATCCTCTATTTACCAAATATTGAGCACCTACTACATATCGAGGACTCTTCTAGGTTTTAGACATCTAGCAATGACTAGCACAGGGGGAAAATGCCCACCCATAGGGTTGTTTTATCCAAGGGTCATTGTAATTGTCTTTCCCCATTCTCATGGTGGATCTGAGGACCTCATGAATCATCACTCGAAAAGGGGAGTCCATTCCTGGAAAACCACAGATGCCCTTAGGCTCAGTTGTTTCTCTGCTACAAACAAAAGAAGTGAACTGAATTCTTTCCTAACATAGAGAGCTTCATCTAGATCCCAGGAAGAAAAGTCTCTAAGATTCTCAAATCCTTGAAAAGCATCTGGGGAAGCATAAATGACAAGGATAAAAAGCATCACTTTAAAAGCCAGTCAGCCACTTTTCTGCCAAGGGCTTGTCAAAATTGCTCAAGAGAGAGAAAAAAGAGAAACAAGTGCACATACACATTTTTAAAGTAGCTGCAACCAAGACAACGCCAATTATTCAACCACAGTAAAGAAACCAGCAGTCAAACCACACTGATTATTTAACCGCGTATCCAAGTGCTGAACACAGCCATAGCCAGCCACGTTAATTTAATGTAAATATCCTGAGTAACCAGCCCCCGTGGAGGCAAGAGCTGCAGCAAAGGACAGTGCCTCACCTTTCCTTGTTTTGGCTCCAGATGTCTGGAGCTGGAAAACTGGCTATAATCCAACTAATATTTTCCCTTTTCTCCCTCCTTTTTGCATTTTTGTTTCTCCAAAACCCCAATTCATTTTTTCCCTACTGATCCACTAGTCTCAAATGAACACACACTCAGGGAAACATTTCATTTGATGCATTCTGTTCTCTTCCTCTTGATTTCCACCTTTTCTTTCCTTTATTTTTCATTTCAATCCTTTCTACTTTTTTTTTAATCTTGATGCTTTCATTCCAAAGTATTTGATTCCTGTTTATTTAATTTTTACTAATCATCATATGTAAAGTTTATTCTCAGGAAGTGCATATCAAGAAAACATAAACTTTCTCCTTTGCAACTTGCAACTACAGAATTTGCACTAGGTTGAAACTTACTATAAAATAGTCCCTTTCACTGGGAAATGCCCAAGCTCGTGGATCTTGTGAGTCCAGATATCCATGTTTGAAAAACACTGTCCCACTCTCACTGGCCACAGATATAAGCATCTGACTCAAGGTCAACCAACCCATTGTTGTCTATTGACCAATCAGATTTCTCTCTTTGAAATTTGAACCAGGAGACACAGAGATGGACTGAAACACAGGGCTGGATGACAGGATGGGCCATGTGCAAATAGAATAAATTTAGCTGGAGAGAGGAAGAGAGGGAAGAAGAGCTAAGGAAGACCCTGTGGTCCACAGAGGATAAAAAGTGAAGCAACAGGTAACCATATGCTTCCTTGAAGGAGGGATAGAGGCACCTCATTTTACATTGATTGGTCCAGTTCTAGTTCCCGTGAGGCCAGTCTCTATTTCAGTTGCTAAGACCATGAGACTGACATTGTATCCTTATATTACATCTGTGTGCATGGATTATAGTAGAAAATCAGGCTCTGGGGTCACTTAGCTTTTATCCCTTCCTCTTCTCAATGCCCACCTTTTCTCTCCACATGAAATCGGTTTCAAAAAATGCTTCTAAATAAAATATCCATCTTATGTTATGTGTAGGGAGGTCTCCTGGACATGATGTAACAGGCTCAATGAGAACTCATGTTTTGTAGAAGTGAGTCATGGAATTACTCTACAGAAATGATGCTCATGATTCCATTTATGCCTATTTTTTTTTTTTTTTTTTTTTTTTTTGCAGTACGCGGGCCTCTCACTGTTGTGGCCTCCCCCGTTGTGGAGCACAGGCTCCAGATGCGCAGGCTCAGTGGCCATGGCTCACAGGCCCAGCCACTCAGCAGCATGTGGGATCTTCCCAGACCGGGCCACGAACCCGTGTCCCCTGCATCGGCAGGCGGACTCTCAACCACTGCGCCACCAGGGAAGCCCTATGCCTAATTTTTTGAAACATACCCCACCAATGGCCAAGCACAGTGTTGGGGAACTGAAACTTCTTCCCTCTCCTATTGCCTTTGGAGTGCTCCAGGCTCTATTCTGACTTTTCTGATCAAACCTGACCAGGTTTGGGGGGTGGGAAATCAGAAGCGCTCCTGGAGCAAGCTAAATTTGTGATGCTCATTGAACAACCAAGTGAATACAAACACATGGAAATCACAGAAAGACTGGGATTGAAAATATCAAATCAGGAGATGTAATTTAGCATCAAGGCACTGGATGAGATCACCTAAGGAGTGAGTTTAGAGAGAGAAGGAGCCCCAGGGAGTACAATGGGGAACAGGAGAGTGTGAAGCCAAACGAAAAAGCACTTTGAGAAGAAGCAGTGATCAGTCATGTCCTGTGGTGCCGAAAGGTCAGATAAGATGAGGGCTGAGTGACCTTGTTAAAAAAATGGTGGATGAAACTTGATTTTAGGGAATGAAGGAGAACACAAGGGAATAGTGGAAAAAAACAAGTAAAAGCAACTTTTTCAAAGAGTTTTCTTAGAAATCTGATAGTCACTGAGTGGGGATTTCTCCAGAGGAGGCTATGGCCACCAGCACTGGGGAGAGACAGGGTTTGAATCCCAGTTTTTCCATGGGCTAATCAGACATTTTACGAAAGTTAGTTAACATTTCTGACACTCAAGCTTTTTAATCCATAAAATCTGGGTAACAAATATTACCTACATGTAGAAGTTGAGGGGCATTAAGATACCTAATACGGTGACTTGTAACTAGTAAGTGTTCATTAACTAGCAGAAAATTGTTAGTTAGTAATTTGAGAAAAATATTAGTGGAATGAGAATTGGGCACAAACTGAGTGATTTTTTCCATACCTGCCTTAGAAATGGCTCCGATTCAATGCCTGAGTCTTACAGGTCTGGTTGCTGAGGGGAATGTGGTCATCCCACTGGGAAGCACACATTTGGACTTGGGATTTGGATTAGGAAATGAGTAGCTAAAGAGTTAGACTCCTGGCATTCTAAGCATACTGACTAAATTAAATCAAAACACAGAAGAGAGAATTCATTGATCTAATATCTGTGAGAACAGATAAGGTACCACAGGATTTCAAAGCTTGCTCTTGAAAAGAAACTCATGAAGTTTTGTGCAACTAACTCTTTTTGTCATTGTCTCTCCGCGGTGTGTCTGGCACTGTGTCACTCTAGGTGAGGAAACTCAGACCAAGTGTGAGATCACTCCTGTCCTTCATGGACTCGTCAGCTAAGCTGAGGTGAGAACCCCACATGGACAGAGACTGTCTAGTACAACAACATTTCTTAAACCTGAACCAAATTTCCTGGGTTATTTCATAAATAAAGTTCCCTGGGTTGCTCCTGGACCTGCAGGAGATTCCCTGGTAGTGGGGCCTGGGAATCTGTACTTATGACTGTCTCCAGTGATTTCATCTATACCTTGGAGTCTGAGCACTATTGTTAAGGAAACTTAGACACTCGGGGAGCTTTTGGGGCAGATGAATGAAAAGGTATCAGAGCTTTAAGACTAACCTGGGGGCAATTGTTAAGATTGATGGAAGGGAGGAAGGACAGAGGTACTGAGTAAGATGAGGTTACAATGAACCCCGGGTGGGGAGTGCTTGTGCTGTATCAACGTGGCAGTGAATGTGAAAGAAGGTCAGGTGAGACAGATTTTTTGAGGCAAAATTGACCATATTTAGTGACTGGTTGGAAATGATGAATAATAGAAAAAAGGAGAAGATGATTCCAGTGTTTTGAGACAGGCTGCTCCCCTTAGCTCCAGACTCGTGTGATTGCTTCCTCAATATTTCCCCGTGGAGGTCCAAGAGTCATTGTCAACATAGCATGTCAAACACAGAAGCCCTCATTTCACTCTCCCCTAAACTTTCTTATTGCCTAGCTCCTTCCATCTCAGCCAGTGACAGCTCCATTCTCTCTACTGCTCAAGACAAGACTTTGAAGCAGTTCTTGACTTCTCCATTTCTCCCACAGTCCCATGAGTAAACCTTTCAGCTTTACTTTCAAAATTGACCAACAACCTTTTCATTTTCCTCCACCTTCACCACTGCCATCCAGATCCAACCCAACATCATCTTTGGCCTAAGCTATTATAGTAGCCTCCTAACTGGTCCCTGCCTCCACTCTTGCTTCTTAAAGTCTATTCAGATCATGAAATGGCTCTACTCAGAAGCTTCAGTTGTTCCCCAGCTCATCCAAAGTAAAAGCCAAACTCCTTATAGTGGCCCACAAGGTCCTACAAGGTCTAGGTCTCTAGTATTTCTCCAACCTCATCTCCTCTCACTGACCCAGGAACAGTCTGCACTAGGTATTCAAGCTGGCAAGTTGTTGCTTATATTGGGCAAGGAAGCTCTCAACTTTGGCTCTTTGTTCTTGTTGTTTGTTCCCTCTAAAGTTGTTTGACCTAAACTTCTTCCCACTCCCTCCCTCCTCTGCTGAGCCTTTGGCCTCTGAAGTGTTATTGCTTGCATTCAATGTTATTCCTCCAGAAATCCACATGATAGATTATTATTATTATTCCAATCAGGTCAATGTCACATCTTCACAGAGATCTTTCATGACCACCCTGCATGAAATGACATGATTAAGTAACTAGTTGTTACTCTTTATCCACCTTGCTTTATTTTTAAATTAGCCTTTCTCACTTGGCATATTATATGTTTATTTATCTACTATCTGTCTGCAACTATCTGTCAGCAGAGTGTAAAACACCAAGAGAAGGGCATTGTCTACTTTATTTAGAGCTGTATTCCCAGAGCCTTGAATAGAGACTGCACATAACAAACTCTCATAAAACATTTGTTGAATGAATTGCAAGACTGAATTTAGAGGCAGTACAGTCCTGGTAAAGAACATGGTCTCTTGAACTGGGTGGGTTGGATTTATATTTTGCCTCTGTCTTTTACTCAATATGTAATCCTGGACAAGTTTCCTGGCATCTCCATGCCTCAGTTTTCCTACTGTACAATGCAGGTATTAATAAGAACAACACGTAGCACTTAAAAAAATGTGTCCATGAAGGACCTTCAGGATGACGGAGAAGTAAGACATGGAGATCACCTTCCCCCCAACAAATACATCAAAAATACACCTACATGTGGAGCAACTCCTATAGAACACCTACTGAACGCTGGCAGAAGACCTCAGACTTCCCAAAAGGGTCATGGTGCTCCAGCTGGGTATCAGGCCTGAGCCTCTGACATGTTAGAGCCGAGTTCAGGACACTGGACCACCAGAGACCTCCTGAACCCATGTAATATCAACTGGGGAGAGGTCTCCCAGAGATCTCCAACTCAACTCTAAGACTCAGCTTCATTCAACAACCGGCAAACACCAGTGTTGGACACCCAATGCCAAATAACTAGCAAGACAGGAACACAACCCCACCCATCAACAGAGCGGCTGCCTAAAATCATAATAAGTCCACAGACACCCCAAAACACACCACTGGACAAGGTCCTGCACACCAGAAAGAAAAGATCCAGCCTCATCCAACAGAACACAGGCTCCAGTCTCCTCCACCAGGAAGCCTACACAACACACTGAACCAACCTTACCCACCGGAGGCAGACACCAAAAATAAAAGGAACTACGAACCTGCAGTCTGTGAAAAGGAGACTCCAAACTCAGTGAGTTAAGCAAAATGAGAAGATAGATGAAGGAGCAGCAGATGAAGGAGCAAGGTGAAAACCCACCAGACCAAACAAATGAAGAAGAAATAGGCAGTTTACCTGAAAAAGAATTCAGAATAATGATAGTAAAGATAATCCAAAATCTTGGAAAGGGAATAAAGAAAATACAAGAGACATTTAACAAGAACCTAGAAGAACTGAAGAGCAAACAAACAATGATGAACAGCACACTAAATGAAATTAAAAATTCTCTAGAAGGAATCAATAGCAGAATAACTGAGGCAGAGGAATGGATAACTGCCCTGGAAGATAAAATAGTGGAAATAACCACCGCAGAGCCGAATAAAGAAAAAAAAATGAAAAGAATTGAGGACAATCTCAGAGACCTCTGGGGCAACATTAAACACACCAAAATTCAAATTATAGGGGTCCCAGAAGAAGAAGAGAAAAAGAAAGGGACTGAGAAAATATTTGAAGAGATTATACTTGAAAACTTCCCTAATATGGGAAAGGAAATAGTCAATCAAGTCCAGGAAGGGCAGAGAGTCCCATACAGGATAAATCCAAGGAGAAACATGCCAAGACACATATTAATCAAATTATCAAAAGTTAAATACAAAGAAAAATATTAAAAGCAACAAGGGAAAAGCAACAAATAACTTACAAGGGAATCCCCATCAGGTTAACAGCTAATCCTTCAGCAGAAACTCTGCAAGCCAGAGGGAGTGGCAGGACAATAAATGGACAACCTGGAAGAAATGGACAAATTCTTAGAAAAGCATAACCTTCCAAGACTGAACCAGGAAGCATTAGAAAATATAAACAGAGCTATCACAGCACTGAAATTGAAAATGTGATTAAAATTTTTCCAACAAACAAAAGCCCAGGACCAGATGGATTCACAGGCGAATTCTATCAAACCTTTACAGAAGAGCAAACACCTATACTTCTCAAACTCTTCCAAAATATAGCAGAGGGAGGAACACTCCCAAACTCATTCTACAAGGCCACCATCACCCTGATACCAAAACCAGACAAAGGTGTCACAAAGAAAGAAAACTACAGGTGAATATCACTGATGAACATAGATGCAAAAATCCTCAACAAAATATTAGCAAACAGAATCCAACAGCACATTAAAAGGATCATACAACATGATCAAGTAGGATTTATCCAGGAATGTAAGGATTCTTCAATATACACAATCAATCAACATGATACACCATATTAACAAACTGAAGGATAAAAACCATGTGACCATCTCAATAGATGCAGAAAAAGCTTTTGACAAAATTCAACACCAATTTATGATAAAAACTCTCCAGAAAGTAGGCATAGAGGAAACTTAACTTAACATAATAAAGGCCATATATAACAAACCCACAGACAACATCATTCTCAATGGTGAAAAACTGAAACTACTTTCTCTAAGATCAAAAAGACAAGACATGGTTGCCCACTCTCACCACTGTTATTCAACATAGTTTTGGAAGTTTTAGCCACAGCAATCAGAAATGAAAAAGAAAGAAATGGAATCCAAATTGTAAAAGAAGAAGTAAAACTGTCACTGTTTGCAGATGACATGATACTATACATAGAGAATCCTAAAGATGCTACCAGAAAACTACTAGAGCTAATCAGTGCATTTTGTAAAGTAACAGGATACAAAATTAATGCACAGAAATCTCTTGCATTCCTATATACTTATGATGAAAAATCTGAAAGAGAAATTTAGGAAACACTCCCATTTACCACTGCAACACAAAGAATAAAATACCTAAGAATAAACCTACCTAAGGAGAAAAAAGACCTGCATGCAGAAAACTATAAGACACTGATTAAAGAAATTAAAGATGATACAAACAGATGGAGAGATATACCATGTTCTTGGATTGAAAGAATCAACATTGTGAAAATGACTCTACTACCCAAAGCAATCTACAGATTCAATGCAATCCCTATCAAACTACCACTGGCATTTTTCACAGAACTAGAACAAAAAATTTCACAATTTGTATAGAAACACAAAAGACCCAGAATAGCCAAAGCAATCTCGAGAAAGAAAAACGGAACGGGAGGAATCAGGTTTCCAGACTTCAGAATATACTACAAAGCTACAGTAATCAAGACAGTATGTTACTGGCACAAAAACAGAAATATCGATCAATGGAACAGGATAGAGAGCTCAGAGATAAACCCACTCACCTATGGTCACCTTATCTTTGATAAAGGAAGCAAGCATATACAATGGAGAAAGACAGCCTCTTCAATAAGTGGTGTTGGGAAAACTGGACAGCTACATGTAAAAGAATGAAATTAGAACACTCCCTAACACCATACACAAAAATAACTCAAAATCGATTAAAGACCTAAATGTAAGGCCAGACACTATAAAACTCTTAGAGGAAAACATAGGCAGAACACTGTATGACATAAATCACAGCAAGATCCTTTCTGACCTACCTCCTAGAGAAATGGAAATAAAAACAAAACTAAACAAATGGAACCTAATGAACCTTAAAATCTTTTGCCCAGCAAAGGACAACATAAACAAGATGAAAAGACAACCCTCAGAATGGGAGAAAATATTTGCAAACGAAGCAACTGACAAGGATTAATCTCCAAAATGTACAAGCAACTCATGCAGCTCAATATCAAAAAAATAAACAACCCAATCCCAAAATGGGCAGTAGACCTAATAGACATTTCCCCAAAGAAGATATACAGATTGCCAAGAAACACATGAAAGGATGCTCAACATAACTAATCATTAGAGAAATACAGATCAAAACTACAATGTGGTATCACCTCACACCAGTCAGAATGGCCATCATCAAAAAATCTAGAAACAATAAATGCTGGAGAGGGTGTGGAGAAAGGGAACCCTCTTACACTCTTGGTGGGAATGTAACTTGATACAGCCACTATGGAGAACAGTATGGAGGCTCATTAAAAATTAAAAATGTAACTATCATATGACCCAGCAATCCCACTACTGGGCATGTACCCTAAGAAAACCATAATGCAAACAGAGTCATGTACCACAATGTTCATTGCAGCTCTATTTACAATAGCCAGGACATGGAAGCAACCTAAGTGTCCATTGACAGATGAATGGATAAAGAAGATGTGGCACATATATACAATGGAATATTACTCAGCCATAAAAAGAAGCAAAATTGAGTTATTTGTAGTGAGGTGGATGGACCTAGAGTCTGTCATACAGAGTGAAGTAAGTCAGAAAGAGAAAAACAAATACTGTATGCTAACACATATATATGGAATCTAAAAAAAAAAAAGGTTCTTAAGAACCTAGGGGCAGGACAGGAATAAAGACACAGACGTAGAGAATGGACTTTGGGACACGGAGAGGGAGAACGGTAAGCTGGGATGAAGTGAGAGAGTCACATGGACATATATACACTACCAAATGTGAAATAGATAGCTAGTGGGAAGCAGCCACATAGCACAGGGAGATTAGCTTGGTGCTTTGTGACCACCTAGAGGGGTGGTATATGGAGAGTGGGAGGGAGATGCAAGAGGGAGTGGATATGGGGATATATGTATATGTATAGCTGATTCACTTTGTTATACAGCAGAAATTTATAACAATATAAAGCAATTACACTCCAATAAAGATGTTTAGAAAAACAAATGTGGCCACAAATTCTTTGACACTCCTTCTATCCCATGGAAGTTGTGTCCCCTCTCTTTGACTCTGAACTAGCTTATCACTGCTCTGACCAATAGAATATGATGGAAGCAATGTTTCCAAGGCTGGGCCATACAGGTGATCTAGCTTCTGCCTTGCTCACTGGAGTCCAGAGATGCCATGTAAGAAGTTCAAGGACTTTGAGGCTGCCATGCTGTGAGGACTCCCAAGCTACAAGGAGACATTACATGAGTAATCCTGAGTTCCACCTGAGTCAGCCTTCCAGTCATCCAAGGCCAGGTTTCAGATGTGTGGGAAGTAGTATCCAGGGGCTTCCAGCCACCAGCTAGTTGGTCAGACCTTCTCCAGCTGCTTAAGTCTTCCCAGCTGAGGTCTCAGACAGTGTGCTGTAGAAACTACTCCTCCCTGTCTGATTTCCTCTACCCGCTCTGATTTCTTCATCCACAGAATCCATGAACATGTAAAAATGGTTATTCTTTTATGCCACTGAAATTAAGCTAGTTAGTTACATAGCAATAGATACCTTGAACCCCAGCTCAAAGGCTATTCTGGGAACTAAAAGTGATTGCATGTGAAATGCTTAGAACTAAGCCAGTGCCAGCCACATAGTAAGTTGACCTCACTCAGTGACTGTTAGCTTTTATCATTACTGTGATAAATTTTCCACTGATAAATATAGTACTTTTAAAGAATTAGTTAGTAAAAATACTCTTCTCTCACCCATCTTTAAAACTTAATAATAAAATTTGGAACAGAATTAAGTGGTTCATGAGTTGTATTGTACTCCCCAAGATCAGTGTCTTTACATCCTTGGGTAAAGAGAGACTACACAGTGATCTTCTTATGAACTGATAATTTGCAGTCTGTTATGATAAAGTCCCAGAAAAATAAAGCCCTTGGTACAACAATAGAACTTTTCTGAGTGAAGGTCTAGAATCCTGCTCACTTTTGTGTTCCTGTGCAACAGTGCAAGGCCCAAAGTAGACACCCCACCAAGGTTTGCCTTGCTGATCTCATCAATGCACTTGTGTTCATTGTCTTACATAACCTTCTGGGAAAACATTGCTTTACTTAGTATTATCTCTATTTTTGCCTCTAAATTTGTAATATTTGCTTAGAAGCTGATTGGTAATCTCATAAAATTTAAATTGATGTTTATGGATTAAATGGCCAGTATTGTTAAGAATGTACAGTGCAGCATAAGCACAAACCTCTTGCACAATCTTTTCCTGGACTTGTGCTTTTTTGAACTGGGTTCAAATCTAAACTGAGCAAGGCCACACAGGGTGTTAGAGCAAAAAATGTAAAGATGGAATGCACTAAACCCCCTCGACTGGGGGAGATAGGCCTTGGAGGAGGGAATTTTAAGGACATGCTTTTTATTTCTGGTCACCTGGCAAGCCAATCTTCAAAAACATACTGCACAAATGTGCTTTCCAAAGCCACACACATTGTCTTAGATGGAAAAACAACTTCAAACATCACATAGTGTTTTGGAAATTATTTGCTGAATATGTCAACATTCCCTGTGAAAGAAAAGCAGTTGCTTAGTTTTTGGTCTCTTCTTATGTGCAGATTTCTTGAATTTTGAAATAACAAGATCGTTAATATAATTACTTGGATATGTATCACATTTTTAGATGGCCTGTTGAATGCTCTGCTATGAACAATTAAATATGTCTCATCTCATGGTGAGCAATCCATGTGTGTGAGAGAGCAGACAGGGGAAGGAAGAAATACCAGTAGGAGAAGCAGAGGAAACAAGGGAAAAGAAGCGGGTGGAGAGAAATATTTAGACTTAACAGATAAGAAAGTGCAGACAGCATGAGCAAATAGTAATCTTCTTTGAAACTCCTAGTCTCCACAGTTTTACTACAGCAAATATTAGTGCTTCCATATGATTCACAGTCAGTACAGTACAATCTACATATAGGAAGTGAAAAATATTTAAGGCTGGTTTTTCTCAGCCACAATGAAGTTGAG
The DNA here is from genome assembly GCF_964165515.1 of Mesoplodon bidens. Taxonomy (NCBI): domain Eukaryota; kingdom Metazoa; phylum Chordata; class Mammalia; order Artiodactyla; family Ziphiidae; genus Mesoplodon; species Mesoplodon bidens. The sequence goes on along the minus strand of NC_138162.1, from coordinate 41,691,677 downwards.
GTAATGGTATGACTTATGAGTTCCTATTTATTGATCCAGTTTGGAACGTTCCTTTGCAGGGGCTGTTGACTTTATGGATCAGGATTGCCATCATGAGTGTGGAAAGTATGGCCTCGAGTTTCAGGTAAGCAGACTAGGGAACATTTTTGTCTCAAGCAAGGAAAATACACATCAATTAAACATCCATGTGCAACTGATTTGGCTACTTGCCCTGTAATTTTACTTTAGTGGCATGCCCAATATTCCACCTTGCAAAACTATCTCCTTCATGGATTGTCATCATTATCAATGAAAAACTTTTACTAAACATTCACACTTAACAGTAGGTGTCATTGGTTGAACACAAAAGTGTGTGTTACATGGAGTACTGGGCTTACATGTGCACTGTGCACTTAATCCTAACTCATCCTTCCTATTTTACAGGTGAAAGTTTGAGCTGCTCAGTGCCATATAGCTAGTAAGCAAAAGAACTGGGATTTGGAGCTAGATCTAGCTGACTGTAAAATCTTGCCTCATGGTATGTGACATGATACAAAGTGCTTACTTGGAGCAGCTGGTACTGGGAAACTAGTTTACTGGGGCCTTAAATAATCCTTTGGTCTTTAGTCTCTAGATTAAGTTGGCCAATTATTCCAGCCAACAGACGGAGCAGGTTGGAGGAGGGGGGCTGGTTTTGACACCAGCTTATTGAGACTGGCATTCCAACCCCAACTTTGATATCATCATGGTGAAGTCAGCCTGGCACAGCCCCTGCTTGCCAACTGCCTCAGAATTGTGGTTTAGCCACAAGCCAACACCATAGGCTCACAGAAAGCTGTGCAAATGGCTTGGAGAGAAATGGGTGACCTGCAGACTGCAGGTTTCCCAGGCCTGCCAAGCTTTGCTTTCTTTTTTTTTTTTTTTTTTTTGTGGTACGCGGGCCTCTCACTGTTGTGGCAGGCTCAGCGGCCATGGCTCATGGGCCCAGCCGCTCTGCGACATGTGGAATCCTCCCAGACCGGGGCACGAACCCGTGTCCCCTGCATCGGCAGGCGGACTCTCAACCACTGCACCACCAGGGAAGCCCCAAGTTTGCTTTCTTAAAGAGAATGAAGACTAAGTAGTTATCTGTCTTGGATTCAGGGTAATGATCCCAATAACCTCACAGGTTTGTAGAGTGACCCTTTCTGATTGTTTAGATGACACTGCAGAGAAATAACTCTAAAATTATTGGATGCTATCCCAGATGTCCCTATTCCCAGTTTTGCATACAACCTTCTTGGTGACTTCTTTGAGTCATCCTGATGTATGTGTGTGACGTATACATATATATTGAGCACTCCTGGTATAATGTGTCAGGAACAATACTTTTTCCTGAATTTATTTTGCACTCAGGGTTAATATTAACTAAGCTAACACTCCATCATGGTGCCAGATCTAGGCCATCTGCTCTGATTCATTCCTTGCCTTTCTTCTACTCTGCCCTGCTCTGTATCACTGGGGGGTTTACCCCTGTGGCCTGTGTTTCCCAGGCTTCTCCATCAATTGTCTTCCAGCAGGATGTGGCTCAAGAGAGGCACTGGGGTGAGATAGTGGGGTAGGAAAGAAGGGGGAAACCAAAATATTTTTCCCTTCCCTCTTTGCCTTGGGCAGTATCCACTGCCAGAACTGTGTCTCTCCCATGTCTGCAGAACCACCAGGCTGCCATGAGTCTCACTGCCTCCCGTGACCTTGACTTTGTATTAAGCTAACAGTGATCTTTCTCTCTATTCCTCCAGCCTCAGAGAGGGTCTCAAATAGGCTCTTGCCAATCTCTGGGTTGCACCACCATGTTGGGTTCTGCTTCTCAACTACTATCATCTATGGAAGGAATTAAATTTCCTCTGTCTTACATACCCAGAGTGGTTTGTTTTCCTGGTTGGATGCTGACAGGTATAATTATGGCATTTTTTATGTCACTCAGGAATTGTTTCGTATGTGTATGAATTGTCTTTGATATAAGATTTTAGTAAGATCTGGAGTGAGGGTCCTTCACTTCTACAGGTGTTCAGTGGGTACCTACTATGCACAAAGCAGGTACATAGGTAAAAATTTACTGCTTGTTACACAGCCAGGGTCTAAAAAAGTTGAGATCTGCAAAAAAAAATTTTTCAGGTCAGTGGAATATAATTGTCTCAATCAATTTTCTGCCTGCATATAATAAGGAGATACTTGGAAACATTTATTAATGTCCCTGTTTGAACAGTGTCAGTGTCAGTGTCAGGGCTTTTCCTGTGGTGGTGTCATCAGATTGCCTACTGGCATATATTCTCAGAGAGTGTGAACAAGTTTACTCAAATAAACTGTTACTTCTACTGATTATTTTAGCAGGAAAAGTTAGGATCATATCCAGAAAGGTGGGTGATCCACATGTTTCCTCCCACCCTCACTATAAGTACATGGGGATTGAACCCAAGGGGTCATTAAGGACTTCAGTCATTGACCTATGAGGTCTGTGAGGTCCACCCACCAGATAAATTTACTAGTAAGGAGGAAGAAGAGACTGAAGACGGGAGGAGTGAGAGGAGGCTTTTGCAATTTTTCATGACATTTCAATGAGGAAATAAGCCACTGATTAGGATAATCCCAAATAAACTGTGTTGACTGAAGAGTTGTACATATTTTATTTACCAAAGGACATGTATGCAAATTCTTATATTATAAATCATGATATTTTGAATGATGTCAAGAAATCATGCATTTTCAATGACTAAAATCATCTTATTTCTCATGGAGGTGAAAGTTAGAGCTTGGAGTAATGAGTATCTTTCACTACTCTTCCCTGATACTGCCAGAATTTTGCTTTCTATTCAAACCTCCTCTTTTTGTTAGCCTTAGAGTGGAAGAGGTTGTTGAATTTCAGTTGCGGGTTTAGTGGAGGAAGTAGCAGACCTAATGCAGTATCAGAGGAGAGCATGAAAAGAAGGAAGGAGTGGAAGAGAAAGAAAGAGGAGAGGAAGGACAGAGTAACAGTTAAGGAACAGTAATGGGTAAGGTCATGGTCATTCCAGAGGCTGTTGCCTGAACTACTTCCTGCTTCTCTCCACTTCCTGCTTCTCTTGTTGCCTTAGGGGTGGAAACCACAGCCCTTCTTATTGCTTTGGCCCTGTGAGGATGGGTTGCAGGGTTTTGAATTTGTTTTCATCTCTTTGCTCAGATACGAAGTAAGCTTCTTTTCCTTATCTTACCTATCTGTATCCTTTTGTACTTAAAGTATATTTTATTTTCAAAATATTAAATATGAAAGTCTACCTCACTTCCATTTTTCTTCTTGAAATTCAGCCAATTTTGTAGGCTAATTGGCCACCAGTTCTCCATTTTCCCCACTGGATATGGAACCTAACCATGCTCTCATGTTTGCTCAGTTAAAAATACAATTCACCCCTTAACTTTAGCAACTGAAGAAGAGGAAACATATAGTTTACTTACTTTGTTAAAAAGTAGTCCATTTGCATATCAAATTAATTTGGCTTAAGTCAAGAGCAAACTTGAATATTGAGCAAGCTTGGAAATCATATTTAAAGCTCTTTTCCCCTCTTGGGTGACACAATATAAAAAAACTTCACAACAGATTGAGATTTCAAATGGTAGTTACAGAAGAGGGCATTTCTTTCCACTTCTTCCCTTACTTCCCTCTTTAAAGAAGGTCCGGAATTGAGTGAATTTAAAATAGAAAATAATAGTAAACAGTATTTTAGAAACAATGTGGTCTAGTTGGTGTTGAAAACTTTAAACTTTTAAATGTTCTCTTTGTGAAGGAATTTGCTAATTATCCAGCAGGTATTTTTTTCTTTTTATCCCTTATGCATCATAGTTTCCTTAAAATTCTCTCCCTCTCTTTCGTTCTTTCTCTGGCTCTAGCTCCCTCTTGCTCTCTTTTTTTTCTTTTAAACAGTGAAGATAGGTTCAAAGAATGCGTAAAGCTTATATCCTTCTCCTAGAAACAAGACGATACCTCAGAGCCAAAGTCCTAAGGCCCTGTCTTGATGAGAAGCCCTCTTACTTTAATTATAACCTCTTCTAGAAGGTTCTCTCCCAACTTAGTGATTTGTGTGTCCTGGAACTAATTTTATTAAGTGAGTTGCAGAATTAAATTGTTTGTTTGGATTTCATGGCTCTACCTACACCTCCTAAACTCTACCTAAACCTCCAATGCCCCATTAAAATAATCAAATATTGGATTATGAGTACCTGGGTTTTTTTTTTTTTTCAGGGGATTTAAAACTGAGAATTTCCTAACAGTTCTGCGAATGATCAAAGAACTATCAAAACAACTCAAAATCTTGGCTGGGAAGTGATGTTCTTATACTTGAAAGAAAAAAGCACCCATTAATGGAGCTCATTTTAAAGAGCTCTATGAACAGCCAGTGGAATATTAAAGTCACCTGATCATTTTGCATTCATCTTAGTCAATATTTGAGACACTAAATTATATCAGTTTTTGAAATAAAGTCAAATGTCTTTGTTTTAGTTATATAATTCACTTATCTTTCACAATACAATTGAAAACTAACTCGAATTTATTACTGATTTATTCTTAAAGTAGAGACTAATTCTCCATTTTTCTTACACAGTACATTTACATAGCCTTGAAAACAAATGCCCTACCAGTGCATACTCAGTTCTTAGAGACCTGGTGTAAACTCAGTGGATCACATTTGCGCAGGTAATTGCCTCCACATTGTGATTGAAATGAGACCTCAAGCAGCTCATTCCAGCCTCCTCTCCCTCCACCTGGGTCAAAGTTCTCGGACACCCTTTCCCACTCCCTCTTCCCTGTCAACACCAGCTTAAAAAATAGATGCAGAAGCATGAACCCAAGAAGTTACAGTGAGAAACTGTAGATAGTGTGAGTGACTTTCTGATTCCCTAATTTTGTGGGATCACTGAGCAAATAATTTGTTGTATAACCTGATCCCTGGGAAGACACAAAGAGAAAACAACACTGACAAGTTTGCTTAACATAGGTCCTGAATGTATAGATCTATAGTCATTCTTGGTTCCACACAATATTTGCCTTTTCTAAGCCATTTTGCCATGAAAAGCACTTGGTGGCTCTTTCCTGTGCACACCCACCCCCTCCCCGCTCCAGTCCACACATCTACTGTTATTATTACTACTCCTTCTATTACTGGTACTACTTACACACACACACCTCCTCCCAAGAAAGAGGGAAAGAGTCACAGAGCTAAAGACAGGACATACCTGAGTAGCAGAATATGCTGAACAATGAGGCGATCATTTCAATCTGCAGAAACATGGACGTTGCATGAAGGGTTGTTGAAAATGTGCTGTTCTTTACAGTGCCTCTTGCATTTGGTCTTTAGAACAGAGCTCCAGTGCTTCCTTTGAGTTACCGTCGATGTTCAAATTTTTAACTTCTCTAATTAGATGAATGATAACTGGATATGGAATCTTCATCAACAAAATAATTTCTGGTGCTACTGTAACTTTCTTACCCCAGAAAGGGATCAACTTTGATGATCATTGGATAAGAGTTTGAGTTATTTGGCAAATTCAAAGTGGGTGATAAAAATGTGTGGGGTTAAAGAAGTGATTTGACCAAAGCTATATGGTCATTCCCGGTAGATGGTAGAGAGAAGAGTAGAGGAGGAAGTCGTTAGGGATTCAGGGGTGGCAGGAATAGTGCTCTGCGTGACACAGGGAAGTGTGACTCCATTGTGAGAGAGGCGGTTTTGCAAATTATGAGGCAGTCTGATAATTATTCCTCTTCTTCCTTATAAGTTTAGGTGATGCTCTCTCTGAGATTTAAGATATGTCCTTGTGATATGTGTCAGTATGTGTGTTCCACTCAACGGTGGCTCCATCATGTGAAGAGGGCTAATGGCTAGAGGGCTATATTCTACAAGACTTAAAAAATTCCAAAGGCCAGCAATCATGGTTCCCTTCTCATGCCCTCTTCTTCCCAGAGAGTATTCTAAACTGCAGGAAATATAATGCTGGATGGAGAAGAGGACAGACCCGAAGAGGAAACTTTGAAGAGGACTGGGTTTTCCCGGAAAGTGTGTGGGGTTTTATATCATGGAGATTGGAAGAAGAAATGGTTGAGAGAGGTGCAAGCCAGGGGCCCAACGCTAATAACTTGAGTGTGTCCCCAAGGAGACCCTTTGTGAAGACGCTTTTCCTTCCAATTTTGAGTAGTTCTTCCTAGAGCTATGGGAGAAAATGGATTGAGAATACAGTTATACGTTTTTCTCTTCTAGGTTGTAATTGCTTTGCAGCTCCTTCCTCTATACCTTCAGGAAAATCTGATTACCGCTGCAGTCACAAGTGATGCACAAGTGGAGAAGAGGAAACAGGAAACTGAAGGGAAATGTAGGCAGGTATCAAATCAATGTCCTATCCCATCCATGTCCCATGGTTCCAACAGGGAAAGGACAACACCCTTCCAAGTGCATTATGACTGGTAGTGGCCATCAGTGAAGGAAGCCAAGGTTCACAGGAGGGAGCCATCGGGAGGAGCACACAGAGCTGAGGAAGGACTTTCAAGTAGACATCCATAAATACTCTGGTGAGTAGAGACTGTTAGATGGAGGACCCAGGAAGAAAAACAGAAGTGAGGCTAAAAGAGAAGAATTTATTAAGAAACACATTAGGATTTGCGATCCCTCAATCTGTTTATCTCCCAGCTATAAGCTCTTCTCCACCTGAATTTATATCTCATAGTTTCACCCTCATGCTTCAGTTTAGAAATGAAACTTCTTTAAGGAGTCTCACAACTTCATAGGATGTCCTGGATCTCTTATAGGATTTTGGACTTGGGTTTAAATTGTTTTTAAATCCATCCAAATGCCTTTTCCCTGCTGACAGCTCCATGCTGCCCACTCAAAGACTCACCAGGAGAATAAATTATTTCTTCCCTTGTCAATGGTAATTTGTGTTCACTAAATTACCTCCAGATCTACTTTCCTGAGTCAAAAATAACTTCACAGTTTTTCTTTTTCCTTCCATGTCCACCTTGGAAAGACATATAGATTTTGAAGTTAACCTCTCTCTGTTAGATACTCAGAAATAATTAAGCTTGTTTTCTTCTTAAGTCAGCCAGATGTTTCATTTTAAAATGGAACAATGCATGGTTTAGTTGACCCAAGTTCTCATGAAAAAGCCATTGCTTTCATTTTGATAGTCTTGTTTTGTGAGAGGTAAAAATGAAAAACATCTTTAAGAGAATTCCTTTTTTTTTTCTGGGAACCATGCTTGGTCTCAACAGGAAACCACATTTTTAAATAACATGTAAGTTACTACTGATGATGCTCCAAAATCTGATCAAACACTTTAAGCTACAGCCATCACGGTGGGATTTTACCACACTGTTCTTCATAACTGTTAAAAGATATTGATATGTCTTATGATGTCAAGATCTGTTTCTGGCAAGGCATCTATTTATACGATGTCTTTGTCACTTTCGCATTTTCTTCCAATCAAGCTGGGCTAATGTGCTTAGGGCACCTTTTATTTTTGTCTTAAAGAATGCTAATAAATGGTTAAGGGTATTTTTTTACAACATGGTGAGTGTTATTTCACAATGTTTCATTAGCCACAAATCTTCAAGTCACTTTTAAGAATTCCAGATGCCCTACTGTAGGTATTTTTGCAGCTGTTTTGTGGGAAATCATGAAAGTGCAACTCTCTTCGACAAAAAAAGAACATATCTCATTCCTGCAGGGATCAGGGTCTTTTACTATACTTTATAGTAACAAAAAGGACAGTGTAAAGATAGCTGTGTACTATATAAATTCTCTCCATATGCCTGAAATTGAGATAGTTACAATATCTTCTAATTTGTAAGATACTTTGATTTTACATCTAAGGAAGTCTTTCCTTTGAATTGGTTATGATATGCACTGGAGTTACATTTTTCTTCCTGCAATTTGAAAGACAAAAAAAATTGAGCCTAAAGAAATTCTATCTGTATGCAGTGATTTTGCTTTTGCAATTCATTTTTTGTTCTTTATGATTAGATTAGATTCATAAGTGGAATTCATTCATTCTTTTACCTGACCCATAACATATTGAATCTAATCATCAATAACTATTTACTCTTCTTAAGATCACATATATTTCCTTTGCTAAAACAAAACTTAAAGTTTGAAGGTTATAATTCAGGATATTGTGGATATTTATTCACTGATATCATTTTACATCACAAGAGTATTTTGGAGCACAGATAGCCACAGTTTGAGAAAGAAGGAAAGAAAGAAAGAAAGAAAGAAAGAAAGAAAGAAAGAAAGAAAGAAAGAAAGAAAGAAAGAAAGAAAGAAAGAAAGAAAGAAAGAAAGAAAGGAAGGAAGGAAGGAAGGAAGGAAGGAAGGAAGGAAGGAAGGAAGAAAGAAAGAAGGAAAGAACGGAAGGTTTTCCTTTTATTATTTCCAATATCACATAATCTATGTCTTCATTATCTGACAGTATTTCGTAATGTTCCTGGTGATCATTTCTTTTAAACAAAATCAATAAGAAATGTTGAAATTGAGATTTAGGGCTCAATGACCTTCCTGAAATTCAAATTGCTAAGATTTTGGCTACAAAGTCAAGACTAGAGTAGAAACACTCCATTGGTAGGACCTGTGATACAGGAAAACTGGACTAGATCGAGATGGGGGGAATAACATCACCGAGAGTTCATTATTCCAACTCTCACATGTTATAGATGAGGAACGTGAGACCCCGAAACACAAAGTTCTATCAGTACTCTAGAATTCCATAGTCCAGTTAAAAATCAAATCACTAAGGGTAACATTTTTACCCTTTTGTTTTTTACTTTTACTGCTTAAACATAGGTTTATAGACCTCAGAATGGGTTCAGATGAGTGTCATTCATTCCCAAAACATGCAAAATGACTCAAAAAAGCCATGGGTATGCCAAGCTGAAAAGGCAGTGTGTACACTCCAAAGATTTGATATCTAGTGAGAAGTAAACATGCAGACCAGGGATTCCAATACATGGAGGCAGCTGCCTGGTGAGGCAGACATGGAGTTGAGTAGTAGAACAGAAACAAGAGAAGTCATATCAAGGAGGCAGGGAAAACCTTCTGGGGGACAGTGCTTTGTGATGCTTGAGTTAAAAGTTGAGGTGACTTCCCCAGGCAGAGGGAATGACATCTGGAATGTGCTGGAGCAATCTCTTTGTTACTCAGCATAGAAGAGTGGAGTGGTGGGGGGAGAAGCTGGATGTGACTGACTTTCTTCATTCTAAGAAGATTCTAGCAATGCTGTTCTCCCATTGCTACTACAAGCCCAGCTGGTCTTACTGTACAGCAATGACTCACCACCCCAACCCATACAAGGGCTAATCAGAAAATAACTCTCCCTGGGAGCTCTCAAAGAGAAAGGAGAAACAACCCCTGTCTTAATCTCCATCTGAGCTATCTCCAAAATATTTAGCTTACAAGGATTTTATACTCCATTATCATTTTTCTCAAAACTATTTACTACAACTATTGCTTATAGTACTAGTGGTAAGACAATTCTTTCCCTAAATTCAGGAATAAATTCAGTTCCACTAAAGTGTTAGGCTTGTGAAATTGTTTCTGCTTTTCTTTTAAAAATATTGTATTTCATTGGATGTTTTATTAGATTTAAGGAACCAATTTCTTTACATATATTCCTATGATCTTTGGGATCAGATGGTCCTCAGCCTAAATCCCTAGTCTTCTAAGTAGAAGAGGAAATTATCAGGACAGTGGTACTTTCATCACAGGAGTCCTGGGTGGATGAAATAAGGTAATACATTTAAGGTGCTCCTTGCCACAGTGTGGCAAGGAGCAGGTGGACCAAAAATGGGAGTGCCTTCTTCCACTAGTGAAGAAGCGAGTAAGGCCTACTTTGTAAGAGCATTAGCTGAACAGCATGCTTAGAAAGATTTTGCTGGTCCATTTTACCACTGTCCTTCTCTACAGCCATCCTATGAAACAAGCCAGGACTTGGGGTGTAGATGAATCAAGCAAGGACTCAGACTTTGCAACATTTGTCAAGCAAAACAAAGGTTGTTAGAAGTCAAATGGGGTTCTTAGTGGAAAGAGAGGGAGAGGAGCCGAACGGATTTTGACTATAATTGAAGATGGAGTTGCAGGGCAGGGGCAGGGCAAGATGGTGACATAGGGAGATCCTGATCTCACCTCCTCCCATAAACACACCAAACCTACAGTTACATATGGAACAATTCCCTCTAAAAAAGACCTGAAAACTAGCTGAACGGCTCCTCACAACAAGCGATAGAAGGACCACATTGAGATGGGAAGGAAAGGCAGAGACACAATCTCACCAAAAACCCCACCTCTAACACAGCAACCTACCTTCTGGAGGGATCTCACAAATCAGGAGACTCTCCCTGAGGAGCAAGAATTTTGTGCCCCACACCTGGCACCCCAACCCTTGGGACCTGACCAAAGAGCCCATCCCACAAAGTGCCTGGCTTTGGAAACCAGAGAGGTTTGCATCCAGGAGACCCAAAGGGCTGTAGGGAACTGAGATACTGCTCTTAAAGGACTTGTGTGAAGATTCACTTGTCCAGTGGCCCAGTGCAAAAGCAGCAGTTTGAAAAGCTTCTAAAACTTATGTGAAGGAGATTCGTATGCTAAGCTTAAAGTGCTTTCCAAAGGAGTGGAGGCCTATTGGGACTCTCTCTGGGAACAGAGGGGCTGGCAGGCACCCTTTTTGTACTCTCCCTCTATTTTATTAGTACAAGCAGCACTCATGTTTTTTTGTCTCTCCAGCTGCCTTACTAAAGCCAGTGGGCATGTGCAATATACACTGGGGAACAGTCCTTGATTGCCTGCCTCTGGTGGCCAGAGGGGCTTGCATTCCTGGGTCCCATTGGGCTTTAACAATCAGAGAGATAGTTTTTGGCAGGCTACCACCTTCCGGGGTACTGCACAGACTGCAGACTGAAACACACACCCCAGTCTTTTTTGTATAAAGGCTTATTTGCTTGTCCTGGAGCTTTATCCTGAGGGAGAGGCTTCAGGTTTCCCACACATCTGGAAGCTACAGGAATGCTCTCAGGTAACATAGCTGGGGGACAAAATCTCAGCATTCTCTGTCAGCCTTACTACCAATCACTGGTACCTCCCAGAAAGGAGCTTTTACACTAGACTGGAGCCCTGATTTTTGCAACTGTCAGGCAGGGACACCTCCGTATTACCTGGTCTGGAGGCCAGCAAGGCTTACAATTTCAGTCCCACGGTACTGTATATATTTGCATACCTTAAAAATTGCTGCCTAAGGGTCTGACTTCCAATCAGTTTGAAACTAGGTGCTGACTGAGGGCCATCCCTTTGGAACACTAACAAGTCTTGTCACACCCTCAACAACTGGAACCAATCAAGAGCTAAGGCAATGTTGAAAAATAAGATTCATCTCCTACACATGGCCAAGCCTTCAAGACTGGGAGAGGTATTTGTTTCACCTAAAACAGAGAAACAAACACAGAGAAAAAAGAAAAATGAGGAAAACATTCCAAATGAAAGGACAAGATAAAAGCTCAGAGGAAAACTTTAATGAAACAGAGATAAGTAATTTACCTGATAAAGTGTTTAAAGTAATACATAAAGATGCTCACTAATCTTGGGAGAAAAATGGGTGAGCACAGTGAAAATTCAGCAAAGAGATAGAAAATATAAGAAAGTACCAACAGAAATCACAGAGATAAAGAATATAATAATTGAACTGAAAAATACATTAGAAGGTTTCAACAGCAGACTAGATGAAGCAAAAAATGGATAACTGATCTAGAAGACAAGGCAGTGAATCTCACCCAAACAGAGCAGAAAAAAAAATTCAAAAGTGAAGATAGTTTATGGGGCCTATCGGACAATATTAAGCAGAATGATATTCACATTATAGGGGCCCCAGAAGGAGAAGAGAGAGAAAAAGAGGCAAAAAAACTTATTTGAAAAGTAGTAACTGAAAATTCCCTTACCTGGGGTAAGAAACAGACATCCAGATCCAGATAGCCCAGATGGTTCCAAATAAAATGAACCCAAAGATATCCACACCAACACACAACTAAAATTGTCAAAAGTTAAAGAGAGCATCTTAAAAGCAGCAAGAAAAAAGGGAATACCCAAATGAGTATAATCATACTTTTCAGCAGAAACTTTGCAGGCCAGAATAAAGTGGCATGATATATTCAAAGTGCTGAAAGGAAAATAATTCCAGGCAAGAATTCCTATGCAGCAAGGTTATCATTCAGAATTGAAGGGGAGATTGAGCTTTCCAGAATAGTAAAAGTTAAATGGGCCTTATAAGAAATGTTAAAATGACTTCTTTAAGCTGAAAAGAAAGGAAAGTAGTTAGTAACAAGAAAACATATGAAAGTATAAATCTCACTTGTAAAGGTAAATATATAGTAAAGGTAGTGAATTCATCACTTCTAAAGCTAGTTTAAAGGTTAAAAGACAAAAGTAGTAAAAATAACTAAAAGTACAATAATTAGTTAAGGAATATACAAACACAAAATTAAAAAATATAAAATGTGACATTAAAAACATAAAATGGGGAGAGAAGTAAAATGTAGAGTTTTAGAATACGTTCAAACTAAAGTTACTATCAACTTAATATATATATATGTATGTATATATGTGCATATATATACGTACATATGCTGGTAAATGTGAGCTTTATGGTAACCACAAAGCAAAAACCTATAGTAGATTCACAAAAGTTAATGAAAAAAGAATCTAAGCATAAAACTAAAGTCATCAAACCACAATGAAAGAGAGCAAGAGAAGAAGAAAGGAAGAGAGAGGAACTATAAAACATCCAGAAAACAATTAACAAAATGGCAATAAGTACATACCTACCAATAATTACTCTAAATGTAAATGGACTAAGTGCTCCAAACAAAAGACACAGCATGGCTGAATGGATAAAAACAAGACCCCTATATATGCTGCCTACAAGTGACTCAATTTAGTTGTAAGTATACACACAGACTGAAAGTGAAGTGATGCAAAAAGATTTTCCATGCAAAGGGAAACCAAAGTAAAGCTGGGATAGCTATACTCATATCAAACAAAATAGACTTTAAAACAAAGACTGTAATAAAAGACAAAGGAGGGTATTACATAATTATATAGAGGGAGACAGTCAATGCAAAAAGGAGTTATAACATTTGTAAATATTTATGCACCCAAGATAGGAGCACCTAAATACATAAAGCAAACTTAACAGACCTAGAGGGAGAAATTGACAACAATACAATCATAGTAGGGGACTTACATCAATGAATGGACCATCCAGACAGAAAAATTAATAAGAAAATATTGGCCTTATATAACACATTAGATCAGATGGACTTAATAGGGATATATATATATGTATATATATATATATATATATATATATATATATATATATATATATATATATATATATATGTAATATTCAACCCAAAAGCAGCAAAAATAAAAGACCCACTCTTCTTGAATGCACTTGGAAAATCCTCCAGGATAGATCATATATGAAACCATGAAACAAGTCTCAATTAACTTAAGGAGATTGAAATTATATTAAACATATTTTATGACCACAATGATATGAACAGAAATCAATTACAAGAAGAAAACTGGAAAAATCACAAATATATGGAAATAATACAACATGCTACTGAGCAACTCGGGTCAACAATAAATCAAAGGAGAAATGTAAAAAGTACCTTGAGACAAATGAATATGTAAATACAACATACCAAAAATCTATGGAGTGCAGCAAAAAGAGTTCATAGCAATAGTGACCTTCCTCAAGAAACAAGAAAAATCTCAAATAAACAATTTAACTTTACACCTCAGGAAACTAGAAAAAGAAGAAAAAACAGAGCCCAAATTAGTAGAAGGAAGGAAATAAAAAGATCAGAGTGAAAATTATTAAAATAGAAAATAAAAAGACAATAGAAAAGACCAATGACACTAAGAGATGGTTCATTGAAAAGATAAACAAAATTGACAAACCATTAGCTAGACTCACCAAGAAAAAAAGAGAGAGGGCTCAAATAAATAAAATCAGAAATGAAAGGGGAGAAATTACAAATGATACCACAGAAATACAAAGGATCATAAAAGACTACTATGAACAATTATACACCAACAAATTGGACAACCTAGAAGAAATGGATAACTTTTAAGAAGCATAAAATCTTCCATGAGTGAATCATAAAAAAACAGAAAATCTGAATAGATTGATTACTAGTGAGGAGATTGAATAAATAATCAAAAGTCTCCCACAAACACAAGACCAGGACTAGATGACTTCACTGGTAAATTCTACCAAGCATTCAAAAGATTTAAAACCTATCCTTCTCTTTAAAACCTAACTCTTCCAAAAAACTGAAGAAGAGGGAATGTTTCCAGACTTATTTTATTAGGTCAGCACTACCTTATACCCAAACTGGACAAGAACACCACAAAAAAAGAAAATTACAGGCTAATATCTCTGATGAACTTAGATGCAAAATTTCTCAACAAATTATTAGCAAACCAAATTCATCAATACATTAAGAGGATTATAATGATCCTTTGAATTTCCCATGATCAAGTGGGATTTATTCCAGGTATGTAAAGTGGGTTTAACATCAACAAATCAATCAATGTTATAAGCCACATTAACAAAATAAAGAATAAAAATCATATGATCATCTCAACAGATGCAGAAAAAACATTTGAAAAAATTCTACATCCATTTATGATAAAAACTCTCAACAAAGTACATATACGGAAAATGTATCTCAACATATTAAAGGCCATATATGATAAGCCGACAGTTAACATCATACTCAACAGTGAAAAACTGAAAGTTTTTTTCTAAGATCAGGAAAAAGACCAGGATGCCTACTCTCACCACTTTTCTCAGCATAGTATTGCAAGTCCTAGCCATAGTAATTAAGCAAGAAAAAGAAATAAAACCATCAAAATTGGAAAGAAGGAAGTAAAACTGTCACTTTCTGTGGACGATGTGATTTTATACATAGAAAACCCTAAAGATTACACCAAAGCATTGTTAGAACTAATAAGCAAATTAAGTACAGGGTACAAGAATCTCTCATACCTGTATTCACTTCCAACAAATTATCAGAGAGAGAAATTAAGAAAACAATCCTGGAGAACCTTCAGGTTGGTGGAGAATTAAGACATGGATCTCACCTTCTCCCCACAGATACATCAAAAATACATCTACATATGGAACAACTCTCACAGGTCATCTACTGAACACTGGCAGAAGACCTCAGACTTCCAAAAATGCAAGAAAATCCCCACATACCTCAGTAGGGCAAAAGAAAAGAGAAAAAAATAAAAGAGACAAAGGAATCGGGATGGGACCTGCACCTTAGGGAGGGAGTTGTGAAGGAGGGAAAGTTACCACACACTAGGGAGCCCCCTCACTGGCAGGGACTGTGGGGTGCTTCAGAGCCTCAGAGGAGAGTGCAGCAACAGGTGTGTGGAGGGCAAAACAGAGAGAGTCCTGCACAGAGGGTCAGTGCTGACTGGCACTCCCCAGCCTGAGACTGGCCCACCTGGCAGGTGGGGGCTGGGTGCTGAGGCAAGGGATTCGGAGGTCAGACCCCAGAGAGAGGACTGGGGTTGGCTGCATGAAGACAACTTTAGGGGTAGTGTGTTACAGCTGAGGGAGTCCAGGAAGAAGCCTGGGCCTTCCAGAGAAGCAAGGGACCATTGTTAGGGGGTGCATGAGGAGAAGGGTGAGCCCACCATAGGAACTTCTTCCTCAGTGCACTCACAGGGCACCACCTATGCGAAGCAAGGGACCATTGTTAGGGGGTGCATGAGGAGAGGGGTGGGCCTGCCATAGGAACTTCTTCCTCAGTGCACTCACAGGGCACCACCTATACGAGCTCAAGGGGTGGGTGTGAGCCGCAGCTGCTAACTCAGACTCCAGACTGCCTCAGACTGCTACCACTGCTGCCGCTGCCACCAAGGGTCCTGAGAGCAAGTGCAGGTCGCTGCCCACATCTTCCTGGGAGCCTGCACAGCCCGCCACTACTGAGGGTCCTGCGATCTGGGGCCAACTTTCCCAGGAGAGTGCACGATGCATGCCAGGCTATTGCAACTTCTTGCCAGTCTCTGCCGCTGCAGGCACTCCCTGCACATCTCAATTGTGGCTACCATATCCATCCCTCTACCTGGCCAGAGTAAGTGTGCCCTAATCAGCCGTTGCTTTTGCCCCTTCTTGCCTGGGCAAGAAACAGAGGCCTGAGGGTGGCCCACATACAGAGGTGGGCCCAAAACCAAAGCTGAGCCTCAGGGGTGGTGTGACAAAAGAAGAGGAACAGAAATCTCTCCATGCAGCCGCAGGAGCAATGGATTAAATCCCTGCAATAGGCTTGGTAAACAATGCATCTGTGGAATATCAGAATAGATGAGGGCTCCCACAATTGAGGCTGGTCAAGCTTTAATAACTGTGGACTTTGGGGGCAAATACACATGGGAATTGGGCCAGGTCAGAACCTCAGCTGGCCCCACAGTGCCCACAGCAGGTCCAGAAACCTACCTAGAGGTATTGGAGGACTTCCTGGGGAGGCAGGGATTGGCTGTGACTCACTGTGGGAGCAAGGACACTGACAGCTGAGTTCCCAGGAAAATATTATTATCACTATTATTTCTTTTGATTTGTTTTGTTCTGTTGTTGTTCTTTTTTCTATTATTCTTTTAATTTTTATTTTTTTCTTACTCTTTATGCTGTTATTTAAAAAGTATTTTAGTTTTCACTATTTTACTTTAATTTTTTATTATATTGTGTTTTTTCCTTATTATTTTTTCTTCTGTCTTGCTTTGTTTTTATCTCTTTTTTTAAACTATATTTTATATTTTTCTATTTTTACTTTACTTATTTGTTGCTTTGTGTTTTTTCCTTTTGTTTTCCTCTTTTTTTGGTTTTGCTTTTCTCTTTTTTTTTTTGTTTTTGTGTGTTTGTTTTATGCTTTATTTGCCTTTTTTTGGTTTGCTTTCTGCTTTTGATTCGTTTTTTGTTTTTGTTAGTTTAATTTATATTGTTTTTTTGTTTGGGGGTTCATCTATTTGGTTGCTCTCTTCTTTTTTGTTTTCTTTCTTTCTTTTTTTCCTGTTTGTGTGTATGTGTGTTTCTTCCTGTTTGGTTTTTCTTTTACCATTTGTCTTGGGGCTTTTGTTTGTCTGTTCATGTTCTTTATTTATTTATATTTTTTCTTCCACAACATGCTCCTAGCAGGATCTTTGTTCTCCTGCCAGGGGTCAGGCCTGAGCCTGTGAGGTGGGAGAGCTGAGTCCAGGACACTGGACCACCAGAGAACTCCAGCCCCAGGGAATATTAATGAGAGAGAGCTCTCCCAGAAGTCTCCATCTCATCACAAAGGCCCAGCTACACCCAAAGGCTGGAAAGTTCTAGTATTGGACATCTCACACCAAACAACTAGCAAGAAAGGAACACAACCCCAACCATTAACAGACAGGCTGCCTAAGTCATACTAAGCCCACAGACACCCCAAAACACACCATCTAATGGGGCCCTGCCTATCAGAGGGACAAGATCCACCTACACTCACCAGAATGTAGGCACCAGTCCCCTACACCAGGAGGCCTACATAAGCCACTGGACCAATCTCAACCACTGGGGACAGACACCAGAAACAAGAGAAACTACAACCCTGCGGCTTGCAGAAAAGAGACCTTAAACACAATAATTTAAGGAAAATGAGAAGACAGAGGAATATGTTGCAGATGAAGGAGCAAGTTAAAAACCCACAAGACTAAATAAATGAAGAGGAAATAGGCAATCTACCTGAAAAAGAATTCAGAGTAATGATAGTAAAGATGATCCAAAATCTCATATATAGAATGGAGAGAATATAAGAAATGTTTAACAAGGACCTAGAAGAACTAAAGACAAAACAGTGATGAACAACACAATAATTGAAATTGAAAATACTTAGAAAGAATCAATAGCAGAATAACTGAGGTAGAAGAGTGGATAAGTGAGCAGGAAGATAGAATGTTGGAAATAACTGCTGCAGAGCAGAATAAAGAAAAAAGAATGAAAAGAATTAAGGACTGGACTTCCGGGGAAGATGGCGGAAGAGTAAGATGCGGAGATCACCTTCCTCCCCACGGATACACCAGAAATACAGCTACACGTGGAACAACTCCTACAGAACACCTACTGAACGCAGGCAGAAGACCCCAGACCTCCCAAAAGGCAAGAAACTCCCCACATACCTGGGTAGGGCAAAGCGGAGAGATTCCCGCACAGAGGATCGGTGCCGAGCGGCACTCACCAGCCCGAGAGGCTTGTCTGCTCGCCCACCGGGGCGGGCGGTGTGGAAGCTGAGGCTCGGGCTTCAGTCAGAGTGCAGGGAGAGGACTGGGGCTGGTGGCGAGAACTCAGACTGAAGGGGGCTAATGTGCCACAGCTAGCCGGGAGGGAGTCCGGGAAAACTCTGGAGCTGCCGAAGAGGCAAGAGACTTTTTCTTCCCTCTTGGTTTCCTGGTGCGCGAGGAGAGGGGATTAAGAGCGCTGCTTAAAGGAGCTCCACAGACGGGTGCGAGTCGCGGCTGAAAGCGTGGAGCCCAGAGACGGGCGTGGGACGCTGGGGCTGCTGCTGCCGCCGCCAAGAAGCCTGTGTGCGAGCGCACGTCACTGTCCACACCGCCCTTCCGGGAGCCTGTGCAGCCCGCCACTGCCGGGGTCCCGGGATCCAGGGGCGGCTTCCCTGGGAGAACGCACGGCGCGCCTCGGGCTGGTGCAACGTCACGCTGGCCTCTGCCGCTGCAGGCACGCCCCGCACTCCGTGCCCCTCCCTCCCACCCGGCCTGAGTGAGCCAGAGTCCCCGAAGAGGCTGCTCCTTTAACCCTGTCCTGTCTGAGCGAAGAACATACAGCCTCCAGCGACCTACACGCAGAGGCGGGGCCAAATCCAAAGCTGAGACCCAGGAGCTGTGAGAACAAAGAAGAGAAAGGGAAACCTCTCCCAGCAGCCTCAGAAGCACCGGATTAAAGCTCCACAATCAACTTGATGTACCCTGCATCTGTGGAATACATGAATGGACAACAAATCATCCCAAATTGAGGAGCCCCGAGTCAGTGCTGTGCCTCTGAGGTGGGAGAGCCAACTTCAGGACACTGGTCCACAAGAGACCTCCCAGCTCCACATAATATCAAACGGCGAAAATCTTCCAGAGACCTCCATCTCAACACCAGCACCCAGCTTCACTCAACGACCAGCAAGCTACAGTGCTGGACACCCTATGCCAAACAACTAGCAAGACAGGAACACAACGCCACCCATTAGCAGAGAGGCGGCCTAAAATCATAAAAAGTCCGCAGACACCCCAAAACACACCACCAGACATTGACCTGCCCACCAGAAAGACAAGATCCAGCCTCATCCACCAGAACACGGGCACTAGTCCCCTCCACCAGGAAGCCTACACAACCCACTAAACCAACCTTAGCCACTGGGGACAGACACCAAAAACAACGGGAACTACAAACCTGCAGCCTGCAAAAAGGAGACCCCAAACACAGTAACATAAGCAAAATGAGAAGACAGAAAAACACACAGCAGGAGAAAGAGCAAGATAAAAACCCACCAGACCTAACAAATGAAGAGGTAATAGGCAGTCTACCTGAAAAAGAATTCAGAATAATGATAGTAAAGATGATCCAAGATTCTATTTCCAAGATCCAAAATCTTGGAAATAGAATAGACAAAATGCAAGAAACAGTTAACAAGGACCTAGAAGAACTAAAGATGAATCAAGCATCGATTAAAAACACAATACATGAAATAAAAAATACTCTAGATGGGATCAATAGCAGAATAACTGAGGCAGAAGAACGGATAAGTGAGGTGGAAGATAAAATAGTGGATATAACTGCTGCAGAGCAAAATAAAGAAAAAAGAATGTAAAGAACAGAGGACAGTCTCAAAGACCTCTGGGACAATATTAAATGCACCAACATTCGAATTATAGGGGTTCCAGAAGAAGAAGAGAAAAAGAAAGGGACTGAGAAAATATTTGAAGACATTATAGTTGAAAACTTCCCTAATATGGGAAAGGAAATAGTTAATCAAGTCCAGGAGGCACAGAGAGTCCCACACAGAATAAATCCAAGGAGAAATATGCCAAGACACATATTAATCAAACTGTCAAAAAGTAAACACAAAGAAATCATATTAAAAGCAGCAAGTAAAAACAACAAATAACACACAAGGGAATCCCCATCAGGATAACAGCTGATCTCTCAGCAGAAACTCTACAAGCCAGAAGGGAGTGGCAGGACATAATTAAAGTGATGAAGGAGAAAAACCTGCAACCAAGATTACTCTACCCAGCAAGGATCTCATTCAGATTTGATGGAGAAATTAAAACGTTTACAGACAAGCAAAAGCTGAGAGAGTTCAGCACCACCAAACAAGCTTTACAACAAATGCTAAAGGAACTTCTCTAGGCAAGAAACACAACAGAAGGAAAAGACCTACAATAACGAACCCAAAACAATTAAGAAGATGGGAATAGGAACATACATATCCATAATTACCTTAAATGTAAATGGACTAAATGCTCCCACCAAAAGACACAGATTGGCTGAATGGATACAAAAACAAGACCCATATATATGCTGTCTACAAGAGACCCACTTCAGACCTAGAGACACATACAGACTGAAAGTAAGGGGATGGAAAAAGATATTCCATGCAAATGGAAACCAAAAGAAAGCTGGAGTAGCAATTCTCATAACAGACAAAATAGACTTTAAAATAAAGACTACTAGAAGAGACAAAGAAGGACACTACATAATGATCAAGGGATCGATCCAAGAAGAAGATATAACAATTGTAAATATTTATGCACCCAACATAGGAGCACCTCAATACATAAGGCAAATACTAACAGCCATAAAAGGAGAAATCGACAGTAACACAATCATAGTAGGGGACTTTAACACCCCACTTTCACCAATGGACAGATCTTCCAAAATGAAAATAAATAAGGAAACACAAGCTTTAAATGATACATTAAACAAGATGGACTTAACTAATATTTATAGGACATTCCATCCAAAAACAACAGAATACACATTTTTCTCAAGTGCTCATGGAACATTCTCCAGGATAGATCATATCTTGGGTCACAAATCAAGCCTTGGTAAATTTAAGAAAATTGAAATTGTATCAAGTATCTTCTCCAAACACAATGCTATGAGACTAGATATCAATTACAGGAAAAGAGCTGTAAAAATACAAACACATGGAGGCTAAACAATACACTACTTAATAACAAAGTGATCACTGAAGAAATCAAAGGGGAAATTAAAAAATACCTAGAAACAAATGACAATGGAGACACGACGACCCAAACCTTTGGGATGCAGCAAAAGCAGTTCTAAGAGGGAAGTTTATAGCAATACAATCCCGCCTTAAGAAACAGGAAACATCTCGAATAAACAACCTAACCTTGCACCTAAAGCAATTAGAGAAAGAAGAACAAAAACATCCCAAAGTTAGCAGAAGGAAAGAAATCATAAAAATCAGATCAGAAATAAATGAAAAAGAAATGAAGGAAACGATAGCAAAGATCAATAAAACTAAAAGCTGGTTCTTTGAGAAGATAAACAAAATTGATAAACCATTAGCCAGACTCATCAAGAAAAAAAGGGAGAAGACTCAAATCAATAGGATTTGAAATGAAAAAGGAGAAGTAACAACTGACACTGCAGAAATACAAAAGATCATGAGAGATTACTACAAGCAACTCTATGCCAATAAAATGGACAACCTGGAAGAAATGGACAAATTCTTAGAAATGCACAACCTGCCAAGACTGACTCAGGAAGAAATAGAAAATATGAACAGACCAATCACAAGCACTGAAATTGAAACTGTGATAAAAAATCTTCCAACAAACAAAAGCCCAGGACCAGATGGCTTCACAGGTGAATTCTATCAAGCATTTAGAGAAGAGCTAACACCTATCCTTCTCAAACTCTTCCAAAATATAACAGAGGGAGGAACACTCCCAAACTCATTCTATGAGGCCACCATCACCTTGATACCAAAACCCGACAAGGATGTCACAAAGAAAGAAAACTACAGGCCAATATCACTGATGAACATAGATGCAAAAATCCTCAACAAAATACTAGCAAACAGAATCCAACAGCACATTAAAAGGATCATACACCATGATCAAGTGGGGTTTATTCCAGGAATGCAAGGATTCTTCAATATACGCAAATCAATCAACGTGATACACCCTATTAACAAATTGAAGGAGAAAAACCATATGATCATCTCAATAGATGCAGAGAAAGCTTTAGACAAAATTCAACACCCATTTATGATAAAAACCCTGCAGAAAGTAGGCATAGAGGGAACTTTCCTCAACATAATAAAGGCCATATATGACAAACCCACAGCCAGCATCGTCCCCAATGGTGAAAAACTGAAACCATTTCCACTAAGATCAGGAACAAGACAAGGTTGCCCACTCTCACCACTCTTATTCAACCTAGTTTTGGAAGTTTTAGCCACAGCAATCAGAGAAGAAAAGGAAATAAAAGGAATCCAAATCGGAAAAGAAGAAGTAAAGCTGTCACTGTTTGCAGATGACATGATACTATACATAGAGAATCCTACAGATGCTACCAGAAAACTACTAGAGCTAATCAATGAATTTGGTAAAGTAGCAGGATACAAAATTAATGCACAGAAATCTCTGGCATTCCTATATACTAAAGATGAAAAATCTGAAAGTGAAATCAAGGAAACACTTCCATTTACCATTGCAACAAAAAGAATAAAATATCTAGGAATAAACCTACCTAAGGAGACAAAAGACCTGTATGCAGAAAATTATAAGACACTGATGAAAGAAATTAAAGATGATACAAATAGATGGAGAGATGTACCATGTTCTTGGATTGGAAGAATCAACATTGTGAAAATGACTCTACTACCCAAAGCAATCTACAGATTCAATGCAATCCCTATGAAACTACCACTGGCATTTTTCACAGAACTAGAACAAAAAATTTCACAATTTGTATGGAAACACAAAAGACCCCAAATAGACAAAGCAATCTTGAGAACGAAAAATGGAGCTGGAGGAATCAGGCTCCCTGACTTCAGACAATACTACAAAGCTACAGTAATCAAGACAGTATGGTACTGGCACAAAAACAGAAAGATAGATCAATGGAACAGGATAGAAAGCCCAGAGATAAACCCAAGGACATATGGTCACCTTACCTTTGATAAAGGAGACAGGAATGTACAGTGGAGAAAGGACAGTCTCTTCAATAAGTGGTGCTGGGAAAACTGGACAGGGACATGTAAAAGTATGAGATTAGATCACTCCCTAACACCATACACAAAAATAAGCTCAAAATGGATTAAAGACCTAAAGGGAAGGCCAGAAACTATCAAACTCTTAGAGGAAAACATAGGCAGAACACTCTATGACATAAATCACAGCAAGAACCTTTTGGACCCACCTCCTAGAGAAATGGAAATAAAGACAAAAATAAACACATGGGACCTAATGTAACTTAAAAGCTTTTGCACAGGGAGATCAGCTCGGTGCTTTGTGACCACCTGGAGGGGTGGGATAGGGAGGGTGGGAGGGAGACACAAAAGGGAGGGGATATGGGAACATATGTATATGTATAACTGATTAAATTTGTTATAAAGCAAAAAATAAAAATAAAAAATAAAGAAAAAAAAAGAATTAAGGATTGTCTCAGAGACCCCTGGAACAACATTAAATGCACCAACATTCAAATTATAGTACTCCCAGAAAAAGAAGAGAAAGAGAAAGTGTCTGAGAAAATATTTGAAGAGATTTTAGTTGAAAACTTCTGTAATATGGGAAATGAAATAGTCAATCAAGTCCAGGAAGCACAGAGAGTCCCATACAGGATAAAGCCAAGGACAAACATACCGAGACACATATTAGTCACATGAACAAAAAGTAAATACAGAGAAAAAATATTAAAAGCTGCAAGGGAAAAGCAACAAATAAAATATAAGGGAATCTACATAAGGTTATCAGCTGATTTTTCGAAAAAAACTCTGCAGACCAGAAGGAAGTGGCAGGATATATTTAAAGTGATAAAAAGGAAAAACCTACAATCAAGATTACCCTACCCAGCAAGGATCCCATTCAGATTCAATGACGAATTCAAATCTTTACAGCCAAGAAAAAGCTAAGAGAATTCAACACTACCAAATGAGCTTTACAACAAATGTTAAAGGAACTTCTCTAGGCGGGAAACACAAGACAAGGAAAGGACCTACAAAAACAAACCCCAAACAATTAAGAAAATGGTAATGGGAACATACATATAAATAATGACCTTAAGTGTAAATGGATTAAATGCACTAACCAAAAGACACAGGTTGGCTGAATGGATATGAAAACAAGACCCATATATATGCGGTCTACAAGAGACCCACTTTAGACCTAGGGATACATACAGACTGAAAGTGAGGGGATGGAAAAAGACATTCCATGTAAATGGAAATCAAAAGAAAGCTGGAGTAGCAATACTCACATCAGATAAAATAGACTTTAAAATAAAGTCTGTTACAAAAGACAAGGAAGGACAATACATAATGATCAAGGGATCAATCCAAGAGGAAAATTATGTTAACAATTATAAATCTATATGCACCTAACATAGGAGCATCTCTTTATAAAAGGCAAATGCTAACAGCCATAAATGGGGAAATCATCAGTAACACAATAATAGTGGGGGACTTTAACACCTCACTTACACCAAAGGAAATATCATCCAGACAGAAAATTAATAAGGAAACACAAGCTTTAAATGACCAGATAGATTTAAGTGATATTGATAAGACATTCCATCCAAAAGTGGCAGAATACACTTTCTTCTCAAGTGCAAATAGAACATTCTCCAGGATAGATCACATCTTGGGTCACAAATCAAGCCTTGGTAAATTTAAGAAAATTGAAATCATATCAAGCATCTTTTCCAACCACACTGCTATGAGATTGGTAATCAATTACAGGAAAAAAGACTGTAAAAATCACAGACACATGGAGGCTAAACAATACGTTACTAAATAACCCAGAGATCACTGAAGAAATCAAAAAGGAAATAAAAAAAATACATAGAGACAAATGACAATGAAAGCTCATTGACCCAAAACCTATGGGATGCAGCAAAAGCCATTCTAAGAGGGAAGTTTATAGAAATACAGTCCTACCTACAATCCTACTTCAAGAATCCTACTTCAAGAAAAAATCTCAAATAAACGATCTAACTTTGCACCTAAAGGAACTAGAGAAAGATAAACAAAAATCCCCCAGTTAGTAGAAGAAAAGAAATCATAAAGAAAAGAGCAGAAATAAATGAAATAGAAACAAAGAAAACAGTAGCAGAGATCAATAAAACTAAAAGGTGGTTTTTTGAGAAGATAACCAAAATTGATAAACCTTTAGCCAGACCCATCAAAAAAAAAAAAACAAAAAAACGAGGGAGAGGTTCAAATCAATAAAATTAGAAATGAAAAAGAAGTTACAACAGACACTTCAGAAATACAAAAGATCATAGGAGACTACTACAAGCAACACTACACCAGTAAAATTGACAACTTGGAAGAAATGGACAAATTCTTAGAAAGGTTTAACCTTCCAAGACTGAACCAGGAAGCATTAGAAAATATAAACAGACAAATCACATTTAATGACATTGAAACTGTGATTAAAAATCTTCCAACATGGAGAGATATACCATGCTCCTGGATTGGAAGAATCAATATTGTCAAAATGACTCTACTACCCAAAGCAATCTACAGATTCAATGCAATCCCTATCAAACTACCATTGGCATTTTTCACAGAACTAGAACAAAAAATTTCAAAATTTGTTTGGAAAAACAAAAGACCCCGAATAGACAAAGCAATCTTGAGAATGAAAAACGGAGCTGGAGGAATCAGGCTCCCTGACTTCAGACTATACTACAAAGCTACAGTAATCAAGACAGTGTGGTACTGGCCCAAAAACAGAAAGATAGATCAATGGAACAGGATAGAAAGCCCAGAGATAAACCCATGCACATATGGTCAACTTTGATAAAGGAGGCAGGAATGTACAGTGGAGAAAGGACAGCCTCTTCAATAAGTGGTGCTGGGAAAACTGGACAGGGACATGTAAAAGTATGAGATTAGATCACTCCCTAACACCATACACAAAAATAAGCTCAAAATGGATTAAAGACCTAAAGGGAAGGCCAGAAACTATCAAACTCTTAGAGGAAAACATAGGCAGAACACTCTATGACATAAATCACAGCAAGAACCTTTTGGACCCACCTCCTAGAGAAATGGAAATAAAAACAAAGATAAACAAATGGGACCTAATGAAACTTCAAAGCTTTTGCACAGCAAAGGAAACCATAAACAAGACCAAAAGACAACCCTCAGAATGGGAGAAAATATTTGCAAATGAAGCAACTGACAAAGGATTAATCTCCAAAATTTATAAGCAGCTCATGCAGCTCAATAACAAAAAAACAAACAACCCAATCCAAAAATGGGCAGAAGACCTAAATAGACATTTCTCCACAGAAGATATACAGACTGCCAACAAACACATGAAAGGATGCTCAACATCTTTACTCATTAGAGAATTGCAAATCAAAACTACAATGAGATATCATCTCACACCAGTCAGAATGGCCATCATCAAGAAATCTAGAAACAATAAATGCTGGAGAGGGTGTGGAAAAAAGGGAACACTCTTGCACTGCTGGTGGGAATGTGAATTGGTACAGCCACTATGGAGAACGGTATGGAGGTTCCTTAAAAAACTACAAATAGAGCTACCATATGACCCAGCAATCCCACTACTGGGCATATACCCTGAGAAAACCATAATTCAAAAAGAGACATGTACCAAAATGTTCATAGCAGCCCTATTTACAATAGCCCGCAGATGGAAACAACCTAAGTGTCCATCATCGGATGAATGGGTAAAGAAGATGTGGCACATATATACAATGGAATATTACTCAGCCATAAAAAGAAACAAAATTGAGCTATTTGTAATGAGGTGGATGGACCTAGAGCCTGTCATACAGAGTGAAGTAAGTCAGAAAGAGAAAGACAAATACCGTATGCTGACACATATATATGGAATTTAAGAAAAAAAAATGTCATGAAGAACATAGGGGTAAGAGAGGAATAAAGACACGGACCTACTAGAGAATGGACTTGAGGATATGGGGAGGGGGAAGGGTAAGCTGTGACAAAGTGAAAGAGCGGCATGGACATATATACACTACCAAACGTAAGGTAGATAGCTAGTGGGAAGCAGCCGCATAGCACAGGGAGATCAGCTCGGTGCTTTGTGACTGCCTGGAGGGGTGGGATGGGGAGGGTGGGAGGGAGGGAGATGCATGAGGGAAAGGATGTGGGAACAGATGTATATGTATGACTGATTCACTTTGTTATAAAGCAGAAACTAATAAAAATAAATAAATAAATAAATAAATCTTCCAACAAACAAAAGTCCAGGACCAGATGACTTCACAGAGAAATTCTATCAAATATTTAGAGAAGAGCTAATGCCTATCCTTCTCAAACTCTTCCAAAAAATTGCAGAGGAAGGAACACTCTGAAGCTCATTCTATGAGGCCACCATCACCGTGATTACAACACCAGACAAAGATATCACAAAAAACGAAAATTACAGACCAATATCACTGATGAATATAGACGCAAAAATTCTCAGCAAAATACTAGCAAATAGAATCTAACAACACATTAAAAGGATCATACACCATGATCAAGTGAGATTTATCCCAGGGATACAAGTATTCCTCAATATACACAAATCAATCAATGTGATATGCCATATTAACAAACTGAAGAATAAAAACCATATGACCATCTCAATAGATGCAGAAAAGCTTTTGACAAAATTCAACACTGATTTATGATAAAAACTCTCCAGAAAGTGGGCATAAAGGGAATCTACCTCAACATAATAAAGGCCATATATGACAAACCCACAGCAAATATCATTCTCAATGGGGAAAAACTGAAAGCATTTCCTCTAAGACCAGGAACAAGACAAGGATGTCCACTCTCGCCAGTATTATTCAACATAATTTTGGAAGTCTTAATCACAACAATGAGAAGAAAAAGAAATAAAAGGAATACAAGTGGAAAAGAAGTAAAATTGTCACTGTTTGCAGATGACATGATACTATACATAGAAAACCCTAAAGATGACCAGAAAACTACTAGAGCTAATCAATGAATTTGGTAAAGTAGCAGGATACAAAATTAATGCCCAGAAATCTCTTACTTTTGTATACACTAACAACAAAAGATCAGAAAGAGAAATTAAATGATCCCATTTAGCATTGCAACAAAATGAAGAAAATACCTAGGAATAAACCTACCTAAGGAGGTAAAAGACCTGTACTCAGAAAACTCCAAGACACTGATGAAAGAAATCAAAGATGACACAAACAGATGAAGAGATATACCATATTCTTGGACTGGAAGAATCAATATTGTGAAAATGACTATACTAACCCAAGCAATCTACAGATTCAATGCAACCCTTATCAAATTAGCATTGGCATTTTTCAGAGAACTAGAACAAAAAACCTTAAAATTTGTATGGAGACACAAAAGACCCCTAATAGTCAAATAAATCTTGTTTTAAATGAATTTATTTATTCATTTATTTATTTTGGGCTGCCTTGGGTCTTTCTGTAGTTGTGGCAAGCATAGGCTACTCTTTGTTGTGGTGCGTGGGCTTCTCATTGCAGTGTCTTCTCTTGTTGTGGAGCACAAGCTCTAGGCACATGGGCTTCCGTAGTTGTGGCACACAGGCTCAGTAGTTGTGGCTTGCGGGCTTAGTTGCTCTGTGGCATGTGGGATCTTCCCTGAACAGGGCTTGAACCCAAGTCCCCTGCATTGGCAGCCAGATTCTTAACCACTGTGCCACCAGGGAAGTCCTCAAAGCAGTCTTGAGAAAGAAAAATGGAGCTGGAGGAATCAGGCTCCCTTACTTTGGACTATACTACAAAGCTATAGTAATCAAGGCAGTATGGTACTGGCACAAAAACAGAAATATAGATCAATGGAACAGGATAGAAAGCCCAGAGATAAACCCACACACCTATGATTACCTGATCTATGACAAAGGAGACAAGAATATACAATGGAGAAAATACAGTCTCTTCAATCAGTGGTGCTGGGAAAACTGGACAGCTACATGTAAAAGAATGAAATTAAAACACTCCCTAACACCACACACAAAATAAACTCAAAATGGATTAAAAACCTAAATGTAAGACTGACACTATAAAACACTTAGATGAAAACATAGGAAGAACACTCTTTGACATAAACCACAGAAAAATCTTTTTTGACCCACCTCCTAGAGTAATGAAAATAAAAACAAAAATAAAAAAATGGGACCTAATGAAACTTAAAATCTTTTGTACAGCAAAAGAAACCATAAATAAGACAAAAAGACAACACTCAGAATGGGAGAAATTATTTGTAAATGAATCAGCAGACAAGGACTTAATCTCCAAAATATACTAACAACTTGTGCATCTCAATATCAAAGAAAACAAACAACACAAACAAAAAATGGGCAGAAGACATAAATAGACATCTCTCCAAAGAAGACATACAGATAGCCAAGAGGCACATGAAAATGTGCTCAACATCACTAATTATTAGAGCAATGCTAATCAAAACTAAAATTAGGTATGCACCTCACATTGGTCAGAATGGCCATCATCAAAAAATCTACCAACAATTAATGCTTCAGAGGGTGTGGAGAAAAGGGAATCCTCTTGCACTGTTGGTGGGAATATAAATTGATACAGCCACTATGAAATACTGTATGGAGGTTCCTTAAAAAACTAAAAAGGGAATTACCATATGACCCAGCAATCCCACTACTGGGCATATGCCCCAAGAAAACTATAATTCAAAAAAACACATGCACCCCAATGTTCATTGCAGCACTATTTACAATAGTCATGACATGTAAACAACCTAAATATCCAATGATAGATGAATGGATAAAGAAGGTGTGGTATATATATATATATATATATATATATATATATACACACACACACACACACACACACACACACACAATGGAATATTACTCAGCCATAAAAAGGAATGAAATTGGGTTATTTGTAGATATATGGATGGACCTAGTGTCTGTCATACAGAGTGAAGTAAGTCAGAAAGAAAAAAACAAATATTGTATATTTAAGCATATATGTGGAATCTAGAAAAATGGTACAGATGAAGCTGTATGCAAGGCAGAAATAGAGGCACAGATGTAGAGCACAATCATACGGACACCAAGGCAGGCAGGCAGGGGCTGGGATGAATTGGGAGATTGGGATTGACATATATACACTAATATGTATAAAATAGATAACTAATGAGAACCTGCTGTATAGCACAGGGAACTCTACTTAATGCTCTGTGGTGACCTAAATGGGAAGGAAATCCAAAAAAGAGGGGATATATGTACACATATAGCTGATTCATTTTGTTGTATGGCAGAAACTAACACAACATTGTAAAGCAACTATATTCCCATTAAAAAAAAAGAAAACAATCCCATTTACAGTTTTATCAAAAATAATTAAATACATAGGAATAAATTTAGCCAAAGAGATTAAGGACTCTACACTGAAAATTACAAAATATTGATGAAAAATATTGAAGAACACACAAATAAAGGGAATGATATTCCATGCTCATGGATTGGAAGAACCAATATTGTTAAAATGTCCATATACCCAAAGCAATCTGCAGATTTTAATGCAATTCCAATCAAAATTCCAATGCCATTTCTCACAGAAATAGATCCTAAATTTTGAATAGAACCACAGAAGACACCGAATAGTCAAAGCAATATTGAGAGAGATGAACAGAGCAGGAGGCATCATACGTCCTGATTTTGAACTATATTACAAAGCTATAGTAATTGAAACAGTATGGTATTGGCATAAAAACAGAGACATAGATCAATAGAAAAGAATAGAGATCCCACAAATTAACCCTCACATATATGCCCAAATATATAGCCAAAGGAGCCAAGAATATCAAACTGGGAAAGGACAGTCCCTGCAATAAATGATGTTTTGCAAACTGGTGACAGAAAGAGCAAAAGAATGAAACTAGACTACTATCCTATACTATATGCAAAATTAATTCAAAATGGATTAAAGACTTAAATGTAAGACCAGAAACCATAAAACTCCTGGAAGAAAATATTGGCAGTAAGCTCCTTGACATCGGTCTTGGCAAAGATTTTTCGGATCTGACTCCAAAAGCAAAGGCTATGAAAACAAAAAGAATTAAGTGGGACTACATCAAACTAAAAAGCTTCTGCACAGCAAAGGAAACTATTAACAAAATGAAAAGACAAATTACTGAATAGGAGAAAATATTTGCAAATCATATATCTGATAATGGGTTATTATCCCAAAAATATAAAGAACTCATAAAATTCAAAGTGAAAACAAAACAAAACAATTTGATTAAAAATGGGCAGAGGATCTGAATAGACATTTCTTCAAAGATGACATTCAGATGGTCAATAGGTACATGAAAAAATGCTCAGCATCACTAATCACCAGGGAAATGCAAATCAAAACCACAATGAGACAACACCTCATACTTGTTAGAATGGTGTTGGGGGGGGAGCAAAATGAGTAAAGGAGGTAAAGAGGTATAAACTTCTAATTATAAAATACATAAGTCATGGGGATGTAATGTACAGCATGGTATACATTACAATAATATTGTAGTGCATATTTGAAAGTAACTAAAAGATTACATTTTAAAAGTTTTCTTTATTCACATGCACACAAAATTGTAACTTTGTATGATGGCAGATGGTAACTAGACTTATCTAGTGGTGATCATGTCAGTTTACACCAATACTGAATCATTATATTGTATACCTGAAACTAATATAATGTTATATGTCAATTATACCTCAAATTAAAAAAGAAAAAAGGTGGAGTCGAGCATCATCAAGTGAGGTGAAATATTTAAGATATATAATTTTACTTATCTCAGGTAAACATAATAACTTAAACTATATTAATAAGGGGCTTCCTAGCAGGGAAAATTTAAATGACTGGCTTAATAAAACAAATTTATAAAAGTGTTATTAGAATTTAGAATGTTAATTCATCTTAAGTGGTTGTGAATAGCTTGTTTTCTTAACTGTTTTTTAAAAACCTCTGAGGACTTCCCTGGTGGTGCAATGGTTGGAAGTCCGCCTGCCAATGCGGGGGATGTGGGTTCGAGCCCTGGTCCGGGAGGATCCCACATGCCATGGAGCGGCTAGGCCCACGTCCTGCAACTACTGAGGTCCGTGCGCCTGGAGCCCATGCTCCGCAGCAGGAGAAGCCACCGCAATGAGAAGCCCACGCACCGCAACAAAGACGCAATGCAGGCAAAAATCAATAAATAAATAAATTAATAATTTAAAAAATAATCAGCCTAAATTAATCCTTATTTTAAAAAAGCCTCTGAAAGATTTTTTTACATTATTAATTTATTCAGCTAACTTTTTCTCCCTGGACTGTGGAATTATTAACCAGTGCAGCTGCTCCTCAAATGTTCACCAATTCCCAAGTGAAATCTACACTAATGACAGTATGAGAAATTTAGGGGTAAAAGACTTGGGCCACATCATTTGCAAACTATTCACAGACATGGAAGATAAAATAGATTGTTAATAAGTTGAGATGCTAGGAAAACATGTTCAAAGGATCTTGTTCTTTTCCTTTTGAAACATGGCACATCATAAAACACATGTGCTTACATGGCTTAGATACATGGGCTAAGAAAGCTTTTTAAAATTAAAAAAAGATTAGAGAATGGAAAAATCCTTTAATTAAAAAGAATCTCCACCTATATAAGGAAAATAACAAATCAGTGTCTGAGGCACTACCATGGCCTACCGTGAGACAGAGGATGTGACATTTGAGTAATTAATGGAAAGTCTTTGGGGGTTCAGTAATTATCCCTTTCCAGAAAAGCAAAGGGAAGGCCCACATTCCATGTCCCAATTTGGCTCCATCCTGGGCATTCAGACTATTTCACTGAGACCTCTGACTGCATCTCGGTGACACGACCCACACAATGGTCACAGTCACGAATGCAATGCTGGCGCCAGCAAGCTTTAGTTTGTTAGGGAAAAAATACTACTTCCCATGTATGTTTAAATAATACAGACATATAATATTAAAAAAACAGAAGCTCTGAGTGTGTAATCTGATTCTCAGCCTTTGCAAAACAGGCAAAGTCCCAAATATTTCTCTCTGCTAAAAGAGTTTAAAATATGTTTCCATGGGGTAAGTTGGCTGGAGAGGCTACCACTTGGGATTGGTGAGCTGAAAAGTGTGATTTGGGGATGATCTGCATTTCTGAGACAGAACCAAAAGGGATCTTGGGGTTAGCTGATATCTCAAAGGACGGTGGGCTCTTCAATAGAATTTTCCAAGTTAAAGCCAAGTGCTTGGGTGTGGTGAGGGTGGGCATAGAGAGGCGAGATGGGAAGGGACAGGACACATTATTTTTGAAGGTTTAGACTTTGATTATGGAACCAAGTGAGGTAATGCAAGGCCCACTGTAAATTTGGCTCTAGAATTCTTTGTAGGTGGAGTTAATCTCTAGAATACCAGAGATAATACATTGGCTGGAAGCTGTATCTCAATAGTGGTCCAGTGATAAGGAGATGGATGTCACTTGCCAGCTAGGGAAATGGCATTCTCTGAACACACATCACCCACACTGCCCTGGACACTTTAAGTCAGGTCAATCACTGCCCAGTAGGCCCAACAGGTGAATCTCCCACCTAGCAGACATTTTAGGCAATCCCCCAGGTCCTTCCCCATTGCTCCCAACATACTTGCTCTTGCCTTCAATCCCTGGATCCAGATATCTGGGTCCCTACAGTAGTTGCTCTGTCTGACTTGGTTCTCCTTTGGGTTTGGTAGATTGGAGCTCAGCACTACTGCCCAACTGTCAGATTTCCCACTGTAGATCTGGTCTGAAAAAGCATCTCCTCTGATCAGGACTACTTAAACCTCTCCCTCAGATGGGTTTTGGATATCTCTGTGGTAGAAATAAATGACTTCTCTTAAGCCTTATGCAGCAAAAGATAAAGATGACTAATACTTGTTCCCTACTTTCAAGGAACTTACAATTAACTGCTCAGGTAAGATACTGACAAAGAGATAGGGCTAACATTATTATGAGTCTTACTCTAGGAGTACAGGATGAAGGGAATGGGTAATAGCTGCTCTTGGCTAAGTTGAGGGAGGGAGCACTCCTCTTTGGAAAGACCAAGTATGTTATGGTTATGAAAGGATTTTGAGGAAGCTACAATTGGTGTTTGCATTAGTTATTTATTGTGGCCATAATAAATTACCATGAACTTAGTGGCTTAAAATAATACAAATTTATTAACTTCTAGTTCTGTAGGTCAGAAGTCTGACACTGGTCTCACTGGACTAAAATCAAGGCGTTAGCAGGGCTACATTCCTTCTGGAGGCTTTGGAGGAGAATCCACTTTCAAGTTCATTTAGGTCATTGACAAAATTTAGTACCATGTGGTTGTAGGACTGAAGTCCCCGTTTCCTTCCCGACTGTTGGTTGGGGCTACCTTTAGTTCCTAAAGTCTTCTCTCCATTCCTTACAGATGGTCTCTAAACCTCAGAACAAGAAATGGCATAAATCTTCTCATGTGGCCCATCTCTCCTTTCTCTGATTCTTCTGCTTCATCTTTCTGCCTTCCCCTCTGCCCTTAGCAGCCCATGTGATTACGTTGGGCTTTCCTGGGAAATCCAGGATACTCCCCCTTATATTAAGGTCAGCTGATCATCAACTTTAATTGCATAACATAACCACAGGCAGAACACAAGGGAGTGGAGGTCAGGGAGCCAAAATCTTGCCTAGCACTGTGTTTTTGTGATGTTAAGTGATGGGGTACAGAGTAGAATTCAAATCATGTCCATATTAAGTACCTACAAGGTGCTAAGTATGACTCAAGTTTGGAAATACAAGGGAAATCAGAATTCATTTCTTCCTCAAAATTTCTCCTAGAGGGAAAGACAGGCTTCTTTTCAAATAAATATGATACAATAATCTATTTGCAGAAGTGATAACCAACATTAATAATTTTATGATTTTGTTTTGAGAGGATATGTTTGTCTCTTGAATTTCACAAGTTGGCATATGTTTAGGAACATGACAAAAGTTTTGAGTAAGTCATTGGCCAACAAATGTGTAAAATGAGATGAAATCTAAGGGAGCCCCATCCTTGATTACCCTCTTGTCCTCATCCACAGCGCTGACTCTGACCTCCCATCCTACATTCAACTTGCCACCCAACTTGGAATATTCTCTCCTTTTCATCACAGTAGTGGAATGGCAGAAAACCAGATAATAAGAGCAATGTTCCATTTGGCACTTTGAAGTTCATGTCCCGTTTGCAGCCCCCTGGAGCATTCTCTGTTGTCCAGCAGTCAGTCCTCCTTCTTCCTCTGTTACCTCTATTACTCAGTTGTACATTTGATAAGGGAATGAGGACAAGGAGGTATGTTATTCAGTTTTGAATATTCTCTTAGTCTCCCCATCCCGGACCTAACAATGTTACACATAACGAAGCCTTTCAATAAAGTTTAGTAAATTATTTAAAAAAAAAAAAGACAAACAAAAATAAAACTAAGTCTTTGGTTTTAGGATTTTAAGTGGGTAGACAGAAAATGGCATTTGCTACCTGAACCTTTTTGTCTTTTTTCATGCAAAGGAGCAAAGCAAGTGGTTAAGTGGTGAGCCTCAAAAGATTAGGGAAGAGAAATCAGTTGAAGAAAACTTCCTGTAATTCAAATGCAAAAATGGCTGAATGAATGTCATGCTGACACGCCCTGTGAGATACTGGAATTGTGAAAGGTGAGTAAAGCCATTGTACACATTCTGGAAAAACGAACATTTAAAGCAGACATCGAGAACATTTGGTTCCACCCATATTCATCCTTTGGTAGTCTCTTTGTCCCATTCATGGCTGTTTGCACTCTCATTTGGGTACACTGGTGGCAGCCCATGGTTCCCCAACTCAACGAGAGAAGGAATGATGATGAGAAGCAAAAGCCCGGAAAGCTCTCAAATTACCTAAGCAACCATATCATAAGTTCACAGGAATTTGCTGTCATTCATACGGGTCCCCAGAGAGTCAATGGAAAGTGATTTCCTTAAGGGTAGAAGCCTGTGGCTTCTGTTCTGGAGCTTCAACCTCAGTTTCTTCCATGTGAATCTCAACAGATCTTCCTCTGTGTTGTTGGCGGAATCATGGCCCCCAGAGATGTCCAGGTCCTAATCTCTGGAATCTGTGAGTATGTTAGGTTACATAGCAAAGGGACATTAAAGTTGCCAATCAGAGAACCTTAAAATAGGGAGATTGTTGAGATGAGCCCAATGTAATCAGAATGATCCTCAGAAAAGGAAGGGGAGGCAGAGAGCTAGAGTCAGAGAAGATGTGATATGGAAGCAAGGTCAGGGTGATGTGACCTGAGGACTCCACCTGACATTGCTGGCTTTGAAGATGAATGAAGGGACCATGAGTCAATGGAAGAGGGCAGCCTCATACAGCTGGAAAAAAAGAGGGAAACACATTCTCCTCAAGAGTCTCCAGAAAGGAATACAGCCCTGTCTTGATTTTAGCCCAGTGAGAACCTCATCAGACTTCTAACCTATAGAACTGTGAGGTAACAAATTTATGTTGTCTCAAGCCACTAAATTTGTGGTAATTTGCTACAAACCCATAGAAAACGAATAACTGTATAATTAGTCAACTCCCAATGAGTGTTGACCATGGTGGGAGGCCTGTAGAATGCATTGTGGGTAAGCAGCCTTCTGGTTAGATCATGCTCCATGCAGAAGGATGAGTGACAGACTCTCCAGGATGTCATGGGGAAGAGGTCACTGTGACTCCCCACCCAGGGAGCCCCAGACTGTGGGGCTCTATGGGATGAAGGTCCAAGTCCTAATCTGTTGTAGAGGTTAAAAATTGATATCCTATAGGACAATTTCAGCAGTCAGACTATTTCTCTTGTAAAGAGAATTTAAAAAAAAGTCTGAATTAGTTGCCAACATTTAAAGTTTCCACCTAAGCATCAGGATTTCTGACTTTTCTTAGAGAAAAAAAATCAGAAAATGTTGCCACACTTCATTCTCATGAGAGTGGAGTCGTGGCTGCCCTTTAGACAGAGCACGCTCATGTTGCAGGCTGCATTCCCTCAGCTCCACTGTCTCACACCCTCTCTGCACTACCCTATGACGTGGCCCTGAGGGCACCAGTGTGCAATCCCTGGTACTCTGCTTGTGCACAATACACATTTCAGAACTAGCTTAATTAGGGAAAGGTACTAAAGGAAATCTAGCCAGTTTCAATGCTTTTATCATATATGATAGCAAAGAATGCCTTCATTGATTTCAGAAAAAAAAAATCTCAAACATGAAATAGTTTGGTTCATTCCTCCATTCCTTCCAAATTCTTAGTCTAAGTAGTGATAGGGAATTTCCAGGCCTACTTATGATTTTGATTCTGGTCAGCTAAACCTTTGTTCCTTTAAGAATTTATAGAAAACTGGGACTTCCCTGGTGGTGTAGTGGTTAAAAATCCACCTGCCAATGCAGGGGACACGGGTTCGAGCCCTGGTTCCAGGAAGATACCACATGCCGCGGAGCAACTAAATCTGTAAGCCTGTGCTCTAGAGCCTGAGAGCCACAACTACTGAGCCCATGTGCCACAACTACTAAAGCCTGCGTGCCTAGAGCCAGTGCTCCACAACAAGAGAAGCCACTGCAATGAGAAGCCCACGCACCGCAATGGAGAGTAGCCCCCCACTCACCACAACGAGAGAAAGCCCGCACAGCAACAAAAACCCAATGCAGCCAAAAACAAATAAATAAATAAATTTATATAAAAAAAGAATTTATAGAAATCTGACTTCAACATATAAGGAAAGAATTTTCAAAAGGAAAGCTGGAGCACTTTCAAGATGGTAGACGATGAGCTCAAACAAAATGTCAAATGGTCCGATAGCATTTTCATATGTGCGTGGCCAAGGTTTAGAGAAATCCCTGTGCACTTTTATTAGATTAACAATGTGTCAGCTCTGACATGCAACACAATCTGCTATTGCAAAATGCACTTAGGAATCCTGATGCGTTGTTATGTTTGGCTTTATTACACACATATCTTTTTCCTCATATTTGAAAACCGATGGTTATGGGACAAAATTTTTGGAAAAGTGATACCTTACAAGCTCACACTTGAAATGGCTCTGAACAGTGATGGAAGGTCTTAGTTATGGGAAAAAGAGAGTAGAGTTGGCTCACAAAAGGGTCAGTGTCCTGAGCAGCTGGGTAGGAATGCACCTTTTCCATCTCAGGCTCTGGTCTTCAGCCTACAGTGTAGTGAATAATCAGCCATAGATGCACAAGGGAGAAGCTAGGCAGGGCTCTGACATGGCCTCGGTGGGCGTGATGGATGTGCAGAAATCCAACCCTTCCCAGGGGGCTCAGGTGACACCGTCAAGACAAAAAGGGCAAATAATTTGTTACTGGAAAAGAACCTTTTTTTTTTTGCTATTTGTGCCAAAGCATTACAGTATCCCTATTAAATTGGAAATCTATGCAAAGAAGGAAAAATAAAGCAAAAGTGAAACCCCGAACTGAAATATTCCTTGCGTAGAATATACTTAAATTGTGCAAAACTTTCTATATGAAGAAAGAAAGAAGGAAGGAAGGAAGGAAGGAAAGAAGGAAAAAGACAAGAAAAGAAAGAAAGGAAAGGAAAGGGAAAAAGGAAAGAAAAAAGAATGAAAGAAAAAGAAAGAAAGAAAGAAAGAAGGAAAGAAAGAGAAAGAAAGAGAGAGAAAGAAAGAAAGAAAGAAAGAAATGGCATTCACTTCTCATTTCCAAGGTTGAGTTGAAAACATCTGCTTTCTGGATTACCGAGTGAGATGGTATCCAAGTTTGTGAGAAAACAAGATCTCACAAATCTTTCCTTTGGAGGCTGTGTATAAAAACAAGTGAGGGGAGGATGAATCTCCCTCTAGCCCCAGAGGCTCTCCTGAGCAGACAGAGAAATAGAGTGCGTGCCTGCCTGCCATCCCAACTGATAAAACCTTGCGAAATACTACTTTTCATTGTCTTCTCATTGCCTTTTCATTGTCTCCCTGTCTTCTTACATCTCTGAACAGTGATTCTGATGGGACCTGGATTTATTTGAGCTTTTGATAAAACACATACCACTACCCTTTCCCCAACCCAGGACCCAAGGAGTTTTGAGAAATATCTATAAATTTTCCTAATTGCCAGACAATATTTCCACTTCTGGGCAACTGGCTTCCCTTAGCCATAATGTCAGGCTCTGACCTATGACATCAGGGGCTCCTATTTGATGGCTACCAAATGCTAAAGGGGGCTTTGGTTTTACTAACTTTTCTTCATCTAACTCCCAGCCTTGGAGCTGGTTGACATTTTAGTCCTGGTCCTAGTATGCAGAAACCTGCCAATTCAGAAGGGAACCTGGGGAGAGGACAAGAGTGTGCACCTGCTGTGTACCAGGCAGTGTGCTTAGTTTTGCCTCACTTTATGGTCACAAACACTTGCGAGGTCAATTTTGTCAGTCTTGTTTAGACAAATAAGGAAGCCAGAGAAATTAAATAGGTTGATAATCTTAAGCCAGTAAGTGGCAAAGCTGGCAAACCAAACCAAATCTGCCTGCCCCTGAAGCTTTACTTACCTACACAGCCTTGATAAGTGCAAGATCTCTCCTCATTCTTACTCCCCATAGAAACTTCTCAAAAGATACTTTGATGCTTGCTCTTCAGAACTTTTTATCACTTATATTAGCCCTAGTAACAGAGAATTCCCACACAGAGAATTGCATATGGCAGTAAGAACTTTGCAGAGGTCATTTTTAATATGCCGCAGCTCAAAATTAATTTCCACTTTCAAACCCAGATGATATCTCAGAGGGAGACTGTCAGGTGAGAAGATGAGGGTTGCCATATAATGCAAGTGATCTGAGTTATTCTACCAGTTCCCACACATCCCACAGCGACCAAGTTGTTCACGTGGATATAAATGTATGCTCCTTTAAATAAGTAAGAATTTGGATCCTGACAGTTTATGGGAAATTGTCAGAAGCAGAGCTGAGTCTGAGGGACCAATAAATGGGCAGCAAGACAATCAATTCAATCTGAAAACATAAGACCAGGCAATTAGAGGAATGAAGGGCTTCTTGGGCAACCCACCTACTCTCTATCTCCATTCCCCCAGCAAACCTTTGCTTGATTTCAGACTTTCCAGCTCCTGGTGCACATTTTTATTCCAGACATCTCATTGTGTGTGTTTATACAAAGGGACAGGGAAGTAACATGCGAAGGTCATGGGCTGTGGAATTAGAATACTTGTTTTCAAATTACTGTACCACACTGAAATACTGTGTGATCTTGGGCTAATTACCTAACCTCCCTGGGCTCTTCTCTGAAAAACCAATTGCTCTGAATCTTATTGAGATAAAGTAAATAACACAGTTCCTGGCTTATAGTAGGTATCTAAAAAAATACTTTTTCTCTTCTCTCTTCTCCTTATTTGCTTTTTCAGGAATGCCCTGATCCTAAGGATCTTCCTTCTTTTTTTGCAAGCCTCAGATATTCTTAATTTGATGGTGGTGTTGAAGACGGAAATCTTCTATTCCACTTGGGATCAATATAAACAGGACCTAGATTTTGGATTCAGATAACTGGCAGAGATCTCTCAAACTTAGGGAAGATCCAGGCCCAGTGGACAAATTCTGACTGAAGACAGCAATAAAAATCCCATTCTCCTTCACCAGTGAGTGCTTCTAGGATTAGCATAAATAATCTACACTTCTGCCCAAAGAAGTGGAAAGGGAATTCTTACGATAGGGCCTCAAGAGGAAAGAGGCGTTTGTCTCTTGTTTCTCACTTGGGCTGCTGCTGGTGGACGTGACACCTCGAGAACTAGTAGCCATCTTGAATTCATGAGGTGTCAGTCACAAGGATGAAACCAATGTGCTAAAGATGGTGGGAGGAATGGCTGGAAAGAGCTTGAAGGGCCCTTAGTAACATTGTGGAGTTGCTGAATGAGTCCTTGGCTGTCCATCTTCATATTTGTTGTCATATGAGATAATTAATGTTTAAGCTATTTAAGTCAAATATTTTCTTACCTGCAACTAAAAGTGTTACTGATTCTCTGATGTCTGCTTCTCAGAACTGCTCTGAGGGTTATGAACAACATATGTAAAGCATCTAGAAAGTGCCTGTCATTTAGTAAACACCTGGCAATCATACAGCTTACATTTGTTATAGTTGTTAATATACATGCTCTCTAGGGGAGCAGTGGAGTCCTCATCGAAAGGAAGCTTCCTTTAAGCATGTGTTGATGTTGTTACAGAGAAAATTCATACATTCCATCAAAACTACTTGGGGCCTTCAAATCCCATCACATTGAGATTCCATGAGATTTTATCAATAAGCACAAATAAAATTTAAAAATTAATTGATTGTGAAAATGTTGCAACTCATATACAAAACAGTATTAAACAGTTCTCATTACTAAGGATTTGGTGATCTTACTTAACCATAAGTAGAACTCTTCTTGCGAGCTCTTCCTTTCTCCTCCCTTGGCTGTGAGCTCTTTTGACTTATCTTTTTGACATGAGTGGAATTTCAAATCTGTCAGTGTCCTTGACTGTTTGGATAAATAGCTTGCTAGGGAAAGCCGGTTGGAACTGAGTCTAAACTGCCATTTGTTGATGGTTTGAGGGTTATAAATTGTCTAGAAAGTTAAAAAAAAAAGACTGAAAATAATAACTGTGGGCAAAAGCAGTTCATTCACAGATTCAATCAACATTTATGAAGATCCTGTGCTTGGTGTTGGGAAAACAAGGCCAAACAGGTCAGGGGCCTGTCATGGTGGGCCTTAGAGACAATCTAGTAGAGAAAGACATGTGAACAAGTGTATGAAAAAAATCTATTGAAATGACCAAAATAGTAGTGATACAATGATGATGAAACAAGGACAACTACTGGGATCACCGCTATGCATGGCTACCAGTGAGTGAGCACTTCCCATGCACCAGGCTTGTCTTAAGTTCTTTATCTTGCACTGTTTCTCATGATCTTCAGTACAGTTCTTTCTGATCATTCTGGTTGTTGTGTCCATTTTAGAGAGGAGCACACTGAGACCCAAATGCATACAACTAGTTAGTGGAGGAGCTAGAATTCACATCCAGGACTTCCTAAGCACAAAGCTCATAGACCTCACTATGCCATGATAGAGGTCTGAACAGGGTAAAATGGAGGTTGAAATGAAGGAAGTAGTTAGTTCTGCTGTCAGTGAGCTGGGTTGTGTGTGGGTGGGGGAGGAAGGAAAGATCAGAAAAGGCTTCAAACAGGACATGAAACTCTGTGGACACTCTCTTTGTGGAAAAAGACTTCTCAGAAGAAAATGCGTGGTGCATGGTTCTTTAGCATATTTTCCAATGTGAGAGTAAATGAAAAAGGATGGAAGCAGAATGGTATCTGAACTGGCCCAGCGCCCCTGGAAAACTGCAAGCTCCAATGCAATTGGGACTTCAGGGACTTGGGAAAATTATTATAGTTCTTTGTTCTGCTCAAGTACTTGAAATCTCATGAATATAATGTTTTCTATGAATACAAATCACTGTAATTGTCTCCATTAGACCACAGAAACATTACATTCAAAGAGAAGGGGAGACGTACGAACATATTTATTTAGCATACGAAAGTGGTCTTCATGCCAAAAATAATTCAATATCATAGCAACCTACTTAGGCAGTGTCTACAATAACACAGCAGATGTGACACAAAGATTTGGTGCCGGTAACTCATGTTAACCAAAGCCCCCAATATCCAAATTTGGTTCATAAGACCTCCTGCTAAAGCCACTCCTATAAGCCCCTACCTTGTTCTATGGCTTCAGGCCCAGTGGTATAATTTTCAGCATTCCACTTGTTCTGTAGGGTTTTTCCATACAATTTCAACAATTAAGTATTTCAACACAGCTAAATTCTGGCCAACGCTGTGAAATACAATAGGTAAACTAAGTTAAGATTGTGTTGACTTTTGGAATCAAATATCAAATTTTAACATTATCAATTTTTAATTACTTGAAGAATTTAATTATGTAGTTAAGCTCTGTTTCTAGTAGATGAGGACTTGAACTTAATACTTTTCATCCTTTTTAAATGCACATACAGTGGTTAATACACCTGCCTTATTTGAGGATATGATAAAATGTACCCCAAATGATATAAAACTAACTCCTCAGAAAATAATTTGATATCATCTATTTCATAGTAAATATTTTTATATTATAAAACAATTTCAGCGTTCTAAAACTGATAATCTCTCATGCTATTTTTATCGTACAAGTATATTAATTGTCTTATAGTTTTAATAATGGCAAATTAAAATGATCTTTTTTCAGTGGCAACAAAAAAAGTATTCTCAACCTAGCCACAATGATCTTCTTTCTGTTCCACAAATAAGCCAAGCTCTTTTCATTCTTGAGGTCTCTACACTTATCTTTTTTTTTCTCTATATTCTTCCCATAAATGTTTGTTTGTTTCGATCCTTCTTATTTTTCATATCTTAGATCAAATGTCAGATGTTTCCATCTCAGAAAATGGGACTACCATTCACCCAGTTATGCAGACCAAAAACCTGGGAGGTTATGTATCTATTTTTCCAGTACCTCCATATACAATGCATCAGCCTGTCCTGGTGATTCTGCCTCTAAATTTTATCTGGAATTTGACCATGTCCTATCATGTCCACTGCTAATTCTAGTCTAAGCCAACATCCTCTTTCATCTGGGTTAATAGACTGCTTCTTTTTATCACAACTTAGCCTGCCATAACTAATATAGAAACTGATACCTTGAAAGAAGATG
The DNA here is from genome assembly GCF_964165515.1 of Mesoplodon bidens. Lineage (NCBI taxonomy): Eukaryota > Metazoa > Chordata > Mammalia > Artiodactyla > Ziphiidae > Mesoplodon > Mesoplodon bidens. Next base: position 41,647,591 of record NC_138162.1, on the reverse strand, counting down.
TTGCTATGATATGAACTTAATATAGATGATATTGACTTGGTCAAAAAGTTAGATGGAGGAGATATATAAATAAAACAGGGTGGAAAGATAGACACCCAGCTTATTCAGTAACAGAATATTAAAAATTAGTAAAATTGCTGCCTGCAAAAACTTATAAGGCAGACCACAGGTCTACCGAGCCTGTTGAAAATGAAGTTAGAATGTTATGGTGTGTTACTTGCTGTTACATTTGCTGTTTATATAAAGAGAATACAAGAAGAGATGAGCTGATTAAAGAATTGGCTGATTTCCAATTATCAATTAAAGGCTTTGCAAGGTTGGAGAAGCCACTTGCTTCTGGACCCAAGAGTAGGAAATAAGTAAGGCTAAAATGCCTTCATGTGACAGAGGTTCAGTAAGAATGCTCAGCTATAAGCATGTTACTGCCCAACTAAGCTAAGTCATGTTTCAGAAGGCCTTAAAGTAAATTGAGAAAGGAAGTATGGGGGAGAAGAAGCATAGAGATAAAGCAACTATAAGAATAATGTCCATGAAAAAACTTCGTATGGAAGCAGATAGATTAGAAGCTTTCTAAATGTTTGAGGAAAGTATATGGCCAAAGAAACCATGAGTCCTGTTTAATCTGTAAAACAATCTTTGCACCCTTAAACTTATACCTGTAGGAAGAAATTGAAAATGTATGTTTTTCAAGGAGAGTATACTCAGAACTTTCTATAATTCAGATGTATCCATGGAAGGGAAATAACTGGGAAGAACTTCTCTAGGAGTCATGGAGTGAAACTGACAGGGAAGTTCCTATCAGAGGGTAAAATTACTGTCAAATTACTATCAGCTGAGAACTATAAAACATTGATAAAGGAAATTGAAGATGATTAAAGAAATGGAAAGATATCTCATGCTCTTGGATTGGAAGAATTAATATTGTTAAAAATGGCAGTCTAGGGCCTCCCTGGTGGCGCAGTGGTTGAGAGTCCGCCTGCCAATGCAGGGGATACGGGTTCGTGCCCCGGTCTGGGAGGATCCCATATGCCGCGGAGCGGCTGGGCCCGTGAGCCGTGGCCGCTGGGCCTGCGCGTCCGGAGCCTGTGCTCCGCAACGGGAGAGGCCACAACAGTGAGAGGCCCGCATACAAAAAGAAAAAAAAAAAAAAAAAAAAATGGCAGTCTACAGATTTAATGAAATCCCTATCAAATTACCCATGACATTTTTCACAGAACTAGAATAAATCATCCTAAAATTTATATGGAAACACAAATGACCAGAATTGCCAAAGCAATCCTGAGGAAAAAGAACAAAGCTGGAAGCATAACCCTCCCAGACTTCAGTTAATACTACAAAGCTACAGTAATCAAAACAGTGTGGTATTAGCACAAAAACAGACATATGGATCAATAGAACAGAATAGAGAGCCCAGAAATAAACCCACACACCTATGGTCAATTAATCTTCAACAAAGGAGGCAAGAATATACAATGGAGAAAAGACAGTCTCTTCAGCAAGTGGTGTTGGGAAAGCAGGACAGCTGCATGTAAATCAGTGAAGGTAGAACACACCCTCACACTGTACACAAAAACAAATTCAAAATGACTTAAAGACTTAAATGACACCATAAAACTCCTAGAAGAGAACATAGGCAAAACATTCTCTGACATAAATCATAGCAATGTTTTCTTAGGTCAATCTCCCAAGGCAAAAGAAATAGAAGCAAAAATAAATATATAAGATCTAATCAAACTTATAAGCTTTTACACAGCAAAGGAAACCACAAACAAAATGAAAAGACAACCTAAGGAATGGGAGATAATATTTGTAAACAATGCAGCCAACAAGGGCTAAATTCCAAAAATACACAAATGGCTCATACAGCTCAATATCAAAAAACAAAAAGGAAATAAGTAACCCAATCAAAAAATGGGCAGAAGACCTAAATAGACATTTCTCCAAAGAAGACATCCAGATGACCAACAGGCACATGAAAAGATGCTAACATTGCTAATTATTAGAGAAATGCAAATCAAAACTACAATGAAGTATCACCTCACACCATGGCCATCATCAAAAAACCTACAAATAATAAATGCTGGAGAGGGTGTGGAGAAAAGGGAACCCTCATAAACTGTTGGTAGGAATGTAAATTAGTGCAGCTACTATGAAGAACCATATGGAGGTCCTTTAAAAAACTAAAAGTAGAGTTTATTAGCCAGAATCCCATTCCTAGGCATATATCCAGAAGAAAATGAAAACTCTAATTTGAAAAGATACATACACCCCAATGTTCATAGCAGCACTATTTACAATAGCCACGACATGGAAACAACCTAAGTGTCCATCAACAGATGAATGGATAAGAAGATGTCACACACACACACACACACACACACACACACACACACACTGGAATACTACTCAGCCATAAAAAAGAATTAAATAATGCCATTTGCAGCAAAATAAATGGACCTAGAGATTATCATATTAAGTGAAGTCAGACAGAGAGAGATATCACTTATATGTGGAATGTGAAAAAATGAAACAAATGAACTTTTTTACAAAGCAGAAATAGACTCACAGACAGAAAACATACTTATGGTTACCAAAAGGGAAAGTGGGGGAGGAGCAAATTAGGAGTTTCGGATTAACAGACACACACTACTATATGTAAAATAGATAAATAACAAGGACCTACTGTATAGCACAGGGAACTATATTCAATACCTTGTAATAACTTATAATGGAAAAGAATCTGAAAAAAGAATGGCTCAATCACTTTGTTGTACACCAGAAACTAATACAACATTGTAAATAAATTATACTTCAATAAATAAAATAAAAATAAAAATTACAAAATCACTATGAGGACAGGGAATCTGCCTTTCTAATGCCTGCTCAGAAGACCATCATTGCTATGGACCAGTGACAGCTGCATTTTTCCCATGCTTTTCCTTTTCTGAGTTTGTATTGTGGTTATCCTATCTCTGCCCCACCACTGCATTTCATGTGAGTGTGATGAGTGGGGGGAGCAAATTCTTTGCCATTTAGTTTATGGACTAGGGAACAAAGACTGGATCTGACTGAAAGAATTGCACATCAACTGTTGTTTCACTTACACAAATCAGCAAAATCTAATTTATGGCAAGAAATATTCTGTTGAAATGTTGTACTGTAATGTGGGAAAATGTAAATCTTTTTCACGGTTTCTATCAACGTGAAATAAAATTTAATTCTGACTTTTCTGTGAAAAAAAAAAGAATTGCACATCATCTAGAGATCATGGATGTTAAGTTGCATGCAATGAATGGATGGGGCATTTGGATATTTCCATTGAAGTGTAGGTGAGTTTGTTCTTTGTCTGGGAAGCAGGAATCATATGGATTTTTGTTGGTCAGAGAGGCTGACTGGCAGAGATCACTAGCTGTCCCTCTACTTTAGCAAGCTCTTCCAGTCCCAGGGCTGACCTGGATGATCTTTCTGAGATCTCGGCATGGCTGCCCTTTTCTTGTATTATCAACATTTTCTTGCACTTTTCTTGCATTTTCAACATTTCCATGTAAATGTTGTCTCTTCAGTGATGACTTTCATCACCACCAGAGTTAAGTGACTCTCACCCCAGGCATTTCCAACCCACTACTGTTTTGTTTTCTTAGTAGCACTTACTGTTATCTGAAATTATTTTATTTATTCTTTGCTTTTCTTGTTTATTTCATGTTTCTTTTGACTAGAATATAAGCTCTGTGAAGACTAGACTTTGTCTGAATTCAAGGTATGTATGTTCACTGCTGAATTCCCAGAATTTAGTATTGTGACCTGCATAAAGATGGCATTCCTTGGTTGAATGAATGAATGAGGCCAAACTTTGAGGCCAAAGAATTCAGATCCTTTTGCTAACACTTGTAAGGAGGTTTTTCTGACCAAACATCAAAAACCATGAAATTCTTTTAGTCATATCTGATTCTGTTTTATTTGCATAAACCCTGACTTGGATGGTGCTTATAATTTTCTATGAAGGAATTATCAGAAGTTTTTTTTAGTTGGCCCAGGTTTTGGGGCATCTAGTAGACATATAATTGAGAGGCTATTTTTAATTCTTCCTGTAATTTTAAAGTTTCCCCAAATTGACAACTCATTAACTCACTCATTAGCTGATGGTTCCCTGGTAGTCCACTTCTGTAGGCAATTTGGTAGCTTAAGAGAACAAAAACAAAAGATCTCTGTCGAAAACATTTTGGTCCATTTCTTCATTTATAAATGTTAATTTATAAATCATTTTTTAGGTGCATCTTTTATAAAAACAAACAGACTTCAAAAGTTGAGCTACTCTGATAATGTTTTTGTTTGTTCTTTTTTTATGGGAGTATTTAAGCCATTTACATTTATTTTCCTAAGAAATATCTGTTGTGTTACATCAATCTTTTTGTTCTTGTTTTCTGTTTTATGTGTTTTGCTAAATTTCCCTTTTTTAACCCCATGTATTTATTCTATTAACAATTAACTTTTACCTAAAAATATACTATAATGTTTTCATGTTTAAATTTGTGAAGAACATTTGTTTTCAATTTTTGAGGGGTATATACTGAAGAGTGGAATTGCTGAAACATATGGTAATTTTATGTTTAACTTTTTGAGGAGCCACTAAATTTTTCCACAGTAGTTGAATCATTTTACATTTCCACCCACAATGTATGAAGTTTTCAGTTTCTCCACAACTTGACAATGCTTATTTCCACTTTTAAAAATTTCTGGCCATCATAGTGGATGTGAAGTGGTACTTCATAATGGCTTTGATTTGCATTTCCTTAATGACGAAAAATGTTGAATATTTTTCATGTGCTTTTTGGCCCTTTGTATATCTTTTTTGGAGAAATGTGTGCTCAAGTCCTTTGCCCATTTAAAAAATGAGGTTGTTTGTTATTTTGTTGTTGAGTTCTAAGAGTTCTTTATACACTTTGTACACAAGTCCCTTGTACCCAGATTTGTAAACATGTTCTCCCACTCTGTGAATTATCTTTTCAGTTACTTGATGTTATCATTTGCAACACAAAAAGTTTTCATTGTCATTAAATCCAATTTATCTATTTTTTCTTTTGTTGCTTGTGCTTTTGGTGCCATATCTTAGAATCCATTGTTAAATCTGAAATCATGAAGATATGCCACTATGTTTTCTTCTAAGAGTTTGAAAATGAGTATATATATACATGCATGTTCTTAGCAGCACTATTCAAAGGGTAGAAATAGCCAAAGGGTAGATAGCTCAAATGTTCATCAATGAATGAATGGATGGATAAACAAAATGTGGTATACACATGCAATGAAATATTATTCAGTCATAAAAAAGAATGACATCCTGATACATGCTACAACAAGGGTAAACCTTAAAAACATTATGCTAAGTGAAAGAAGCCAGACACAAAAGGTATGGCTTTGTTCCATTTATGTGAAATATCCAGAATAGGTAACTCCATAGAGAGAGGATACAGTTAATGGTTCAGGGCCTTGGATAAAGAGGAATGGCAGCAAATGATTAATGGCTATGAGGTTTCCTTTTAAGGTGATGAAGATGTTTTGGAACTAGGTAGAAGTGGTCACTGCACAACATTGTGAATGTACTAAACACCACTGAATTGTTTGCTTTAAAACAGATAATTTCGGGCTTCCCTGGTGGCGCAGTGGTTGAGAGTCTGCCTGCTAGTGCAGGGGACACGGGTTCGAGCCCTGGTCTGGGGGGATCCCACATGCCACGGAGCAGCTGGGCCTGTGAGCCACAGCTGCTGAGCCTGTGCGTCTGGAGTCTGTGCTCCGCAACAGGAGAGGCCGCAATAGTGAGAGGCCCGCGCACTATGATGAAGAGTGGCCCCCGCTTGCCACAACTGGAGAAGGCCCTCGCACAGAAATGAAGACCCAACACGGCCCAAAATAAATAAATAAATTAATTTAAAAAAAAAAACACCTACTTTACTGAGATATAATTCACATATCATACAATTCACCCATCTACAGTGTACAAGCCAATGTTTAAAAAAAAAAAAAACAGATAATTTCATGTTATGTAAATTTCATCTTTAAAAAGTATAAAGAGAAAAATAATAAAAAAATAAGAGCTCTTTGAAAGCTAATATATTTGATATGCTTTTCTTTCCTCCCTAAACTTCTTCCTAATTTTTACTGATATTATTTAGGATTTTGGATAAAGATCATTGATCTTTTACATTATATTGTCTTCTATTTCAAGACTTATTGTTGACATTTGCATTATGCTTCATATCTACATTAACCATAATTATCTAGACTAAATTGTGAATTTTCTGATTTTACTGTTCATTAGTATTTGAAGAAAATACTAGCTCTTCCCCATCTTGAATACATTGCAGTATTTCTTTGAGCAATTTTTAAAGGAAAGGTATATGTATGAAACTTTTTATGAAACCTTTTATTCCTGAGGATGACTTTCAGTTGCTTTCACTTAATGAATGATTGTTTGGTTAGGTCCTAAAACATTTTTTAGGACATCCAGGAAGATGGAGTAGATATGTTTTTTCCTTACTCATGTAAGACAGAAAAAAAATACAAAACCACTCAATATTTTAAAAACTCAAAATTAATACAAAAATTCATGATTCATAAAATATCAAAATTTTAAATAAAGACAGGATCTATCAGGGGCAAGTTTAGGAAGGTGAGTCATACAAGTGCAGCATTGGATCCCTCTAATTTGAAATTTTGATATTTTGTGCATAATGGATTATAATTCTTTATCTTTTATTATTTCACACTAAAACATTTTTTCTCTTGCTTACTGATTTTTTTGGTGTTCCTTTAAATTTTGCTCTTAAGAGTCTCATTTGTCTCATCTGTTACTAGGTCTGCTTGAACACACATTTATCCTCAAAATTCCCTAAGTTTTGTTCTGATATAACAGTTCCCAAATCTGGCTTCAGATTAGAATCTAATGTTATTAGATAAAATCTAATAGCCAGGCCCTACCTCCAGACCAATTAAGTTAAACTCTTTATGAGTGAAGCTTCAACATCAGGATTTTAAAAAGCTATCTAAGAGATTCCAATGTGCCACTGAAGCTGAGACCTACTACCTTATTTTCTAATGCCTATAGATGCAGAGATTAGGGGTATTGACAATCTCATTGGAATGTATGACTTCAGCTATTGGTTTTGAATCCTTCAGCAAGTTATTTATCATTTCTGATACTCAGATTCCTATCTCATGGTGTTGTCCTCAAGATTCAGTGAAAAGGCACATGCAAACCCTAAGCATAGTGCCTAGATCTTAGCAAACCTTAAATATTGGCCATTAAGATATTGCAGGTACTGAAGATGGGAAAAGGAAGAAGCACTGCCGTAATTTATTATTGTTGTGGAGAATGTTGCCAGCTTAATATTCTCTCTGAAATATGAATATTTCCCTAAGATTTTTCTTGGTGCCTGTCCATTTTTTGTTTATTTTACCTTATATTTAGTGAGCCCATTTGCTCTAATAATACAAATACTTCTTCAGTTAAATAAACTTTTCTTCTATCATACCTTTGATTCTTTCTTCTCCCTCTGATTTGTTTTTTTCTTTCTGGTAATATCTATAGCTCTCTTTTCCTTCTAATTTCTGGGAGAAAGATTTAATTTATATTTTCTTTTTAATATAAAATGCATATACATAGTTTTACGAGTCAAAATTTACAAGCTTTGAAAAAAATATGACAGTATCCCATACACTTCCAGTACTTATTCTCTCCAGAGCCATGTTAAAGTCTCATCTTTTCTTCTGATATTACCCTAATATTTCTTAATAGCATGTTTATAGAATTTTCACTGTTTTTATATAGTTTTGAATATGTAAGATATTCACTTTGTTCAAAAGTTAAATACATATAGATTTCTCTTATAGATTCTTAGGCAGAAGTTTCTCTCCCTTTCCACTCCCATCCACCCTTTGCTGCTACCACCATGCACAATATTTAATTACTTTTCTTGTGTTTTATGTAACTTTCCAAAGTTATTTTCATGCAAATACAAAGATAATGTATTTTTTTAGATGATTTTCTTGAAGTGGGTTTGTGATCACTGCTTCTCTTTGCTGTAATATACTCTCAGCTTCTCACTGCCATCCTGGGGTTTTAAATTACATAAATATTTTTTTTACCTTCCTGCAGTCTTTTCTTAACTCAAGTTGCATTTTTCCCTCTTCTAACTGCCTATTCTGTATTTAATAATTTCCTAAATCCTATCAAAAATATGAATTTCTGACTTTCTTAAGCTCATTTCCTGACATATTACACATAGTAATTCTGTTTCTTGAGAGGATATTGTTTTTGATTCCTTAGAACTGCTAAATAACATTTTTAAGCTCTGTACATTTAATAAATCTGGCCCTAGAAGAGAACATAGGTGGAACACTCTTTGACATAAATTGTAGCAATATTTATTTGGAACTGTCTCCTAAAGCAAAAGAAATAGAAGCAAAAATAAAATAAATATGGAACCTAAATTAAACTTAAAAATTCTGCACAGCAAAGGAAAACATCTACAAGACAAAAAGACAACCTACTGAATGGGAGAAAATGTTTGCAAATAATATGACTGATAAAGGGTTAGTATTTAAAATATAAAAACTTCTCATACACCTCAATATAAAAAAAAACCAACAACCAAAGAACCTAGTTTAAAGATGGGCAGATCTAAAGAGACATTTTTTCAAAGAAGATATACAGATGGCCAACAGGTACATGAAAAGATGATCAACATTGTTAATCATCAGAGAAATGCAAATCAAAACCACAATGAGATAGCACCTCACACCTCTCAAAATGGCTATCATCAAAAAGTCTGCAAGTAACGAATGTTGGCGAAGATGTGGAGAAAAGGAAACCCTAGTACATTGTTGGTGGGACTGTAAATTGGTGTAGTCACTATAGAAAACAGTATGGAGGTTCCTCAAAAACTAAAAAGAGAACTACCATAATGACCCAGCAATTCCACTGCTGGGTATATGGCTGAAGAAAATGAAAACACTAATTCGAAAAGATACATGCATCCCAGTGTTCATAGCAGCATTATTTACAATAGCCAAGATATGAAGCAATCTGAGCACCCATCAACAGGTAGGTGGATAAAGAAGATGTGGAAGATCTCCTTCCACAATAGAATATTACTTGACCATAAAAAAGAATGAACTTCTGTCATTTGCAACAATGTGGATGGACCTAGAGGGTATTATGCTTAGTGAAATGTCAGACTGAAAAAGATAAATACTTTATGTTTTCACTTACATGTGGAATCTAAAAAATAAAACAAATGAATGTATGTAACAAAACAGAAACAAACTTACAGATATAGAGAGCAAACTCGTGGTTGCTAGTAGGATGAGGGAAGGGGGGAAGGAGGAAATAAGGGTATGTAATTAAGAGACACAAACTACTATGTATAGAGTAAATAAGCAACAAGGATATATTGTACAGCACAGAGCAATATAATCATTATTTTGTAACAGCTTTACTTAAATGGAGTATAATTTCTAAAAATATTGAATCACTATGTTGTACACCTGGAACTAATACAATTTTGTAAATCAGCTATACTTTAATTTAAAAATTTGGTAATTTGTTTCCATTTTCTCATCTCTGCAGAGGAAATTTATAATTTACCTTTTTGGAAAACTAAGGACGATTTTCTTAGGCATTGAGTGGTTTAGGTAAAGAAAGGAAAACATTAGATTTTCTCTAACTTTATTTTTAATACAGAGTTTCAGAAAATAGGAAGAAATAAGAAAGTTGGAACAAGAGATATAAGAAAGGAGTTGGAACAAGAGATATAAAGGGTTCCTTTTCCCTGTTTGTCCCTGGTTCCTCAGCTCAGACTGAGGCTCCCACAGGCTTGGCCTCAGGTATTAAGAAGGCTTTGGGGATTGAGGATTCCTGGAAATAAGGGAAGACAAGGAGGATGGGAGTGTACATGTCTCAAGTATCTATAATTACTTTATTTATGCAATCTCATTTTACACTAATGATGATGGTGATAGCAATGATTTTTATATTTAAATGTTTATTATTTGTCAGATTCTGTGCCAAGTTTAACACACATTAACTTACTTAATCCCCATGATCACCTTATGAAATATTCACTGTAAACATTGCAATTGTATAAGGAAAGGAAATGAAGCATAGGGATGCTAAGTAACTTGTTCAAAGTGACATAGCTGAGTTTGCTGGGGCTGGGGTTCAGACCTGATTCTAGAAAGGATACAAGGATAAACACCTTTTTAGAAGTGTAAGAATTGAGGCCCAGAAAGAATAAGTAATTTGCCTAAGATAAATAGTAAAATTGGTACTTTAACCTTTGTCTGACTTCAACTATACTACATGAAGCTACCTCTAGATGCTCAGAATCAGACAACCTTAAACTTAAGAACCAGAAACACTCTCAGAGATTATACCATTTCAAAGCATAGTCCCTCATTTTACAGATAGTCTGTAATCACTAAAATCTCTCACCTGAACCAATCATATGTCAGTTTTATGCAGCAAGACTTTATATATCAAAGGAGAGTTAATGTTTGAAATATTATTTCTATTTTAAAGAAATCATGATGAGGGATCCAATTCTTGATGGCAACACATCTCTTCATAGAAAATTCAAATGCCTCATTGTTTCTCTGCAACAAGAAAACTTGGGAAAGGATTCTATAGACACTGAGCCCATTGTAGGGAGCTGTGGGACCCAGAGATTTTCATGAGAGTGAGCATGCCCTTCGAGATCAAAGCAGATTGTCTTCTGAGAGGCGTCCAGTGGGCCATCCTCTGAAAAGTGACCCACTGTTCAGCACAGTTCTTACCAGGACACTGAATTGGAGCCAGCTGGTGCCTGGAACGTACCTTGTGTGTCACCTTCTGATCTCTGTTTGAAGGCCAACTGTATGTGATTAAGCGTAACAGACACAGAGCTTGTGTTAAGCCCAGGATGTAACTTGTTGAGTGAATAGCAATTGACTTGAAAATTGGACAGATGGATTGAGTTTCTTCTCTCAGTCTCTCTTCTTTCGAATACAGCAAGATTAAATCCTCTGAGCCTAGTCAAATCAGTGCTTGCTGTTTCTGAGAAGGACATTTGTGAGGTGTAGTACTTCAGGGATACTAATTGGGATTTGAGTAGGATGAAATTTTTACCCAGACTTGTGCATCGCCTAACCAGGATGGCAAGAAATAGCACCAGGTGAAAGCATGTTTTGGTCTTTTGACATTTCCCTATAGTGACCAAATAATGCAAAGTTTTTTGTTTTGTTTTTTTAAGCTGTTGCTGTTTCTCAAAATTGCTTGCACATTGGAATCGCCTTGAAAATTAAAAAGAAAAAAATACTGATGCCACTGATTCTACCCAACAGATTTGAATTTAATTGTTATGAGGTGTGGCCTGAGAACAGGGATTTTTTAAACCCCTGAAGCAATTCTAATGTACAGCAAAGCTTGAGAACCACTAGGAACCACTTTTAACCTCAATCACTCTGATGAGGCACCAGCTGCAAGCACATTTTATACCAATATGTTTGCGGAGTATAAACATCGCAGTGCAAACTCTTGCACCCAAGAACCCTGGGCTGCTTGTGGACAATCTTTGGAAAAGTTTGAATTTGTAAACTGATAATACATATAATTCCATGGGCTCCATATGGTTCCTGTTATGTTGAGGGAACTATACACATATGCCTTGCCCCAGGATGAAAAGATAAATAACAGATGTGGATAATTTTTATCATACTTGTAGTGAACAATAATAGAAAAATAAGAAATGAAGGGGGCAGTGAGAGAAGTAAAACACATGAAAATAAAACTCAAATCAATTATGCTAGGGTATATGTTTGTATTTTAAAAATCCAATTATTTAATAGATAAGAAATAACTGTGTCATACAATTCCCTATTTCTAAGGGAGGCAGTCTCTACAATGACAAGAAACAATAATAAAATTTTTGGTGTAATGGAATAATCTCAAGTTGTTTATGATAATGATAACTAAAACGTATAAATTGTTTACCATGTGCTAAGCACTGTTCTAAGCATTTTACACATATTAAGCAATTTAATCCTCACTACAACCCTGAGATAAATACTTTTTTGTTCCGATTTTACAGATGAAGAAACTAAAACCAGAGAATTTAAGTAATTTGTCCAAGGTGACACAGCTACTATGTGATGAAGGCACAAACTGAGCCTAAACAGTCCAGTTTCAGATACCATTCAAAGGTATTCTAAAGGTGCTAGTGACAACCTGATGACAGCCCCTTCACAGAGGGAAGACTAGTCCCATCTATAGAGGTGAAGCAGAGTGTAAAGCTGGAAGAATTTTATGGGAGAATGGCTACCAAAATTTAGGATGGCTGGGAATAATAATAATAATAGAATAATAATAATACCAGACACTGATATATACTATGTGCATTGGGTGAAGTCTGGGTGTGATTCACATCTTCTCTACCTTTTAGCAGTGGGATCTTTCACTCCTGATGGTCTGCTTAAGAAGTCAATATGTGGTTGGCTAGGGTCTCTTAGGGAAGTTTTCAAAAAACATATATCTAGATTATTTTTAAAAAATTTTTTACTATGAAATACAGCATGCATAAATAGTGAATATATATAAATGTATAAATGTGCATGTGTGCATATACTCTAATAAAATCATTGAACAACCGTAAATCCATTGTTAATACATTGGATCAGGAGCACAGGTTAAATCCAGCCTGCTGTCTGTTTCTGTAAATAAAGTTTTAATGGAACACATCCATGGCCATTTGTTTACATATTGTCTATGCTGATTTCTTTTTACAACTGCAGATTTGAGTAATAGCATCAGAGACCATATGGCTCACAAAGCCAAAAAAATTACTTTCCGGCTTTTTATAGAAAACATTTGCTGACCCCTGCCTTAGATACCTCTTCCTAATAAATTTCCCTCTTCCACCTCCAGAAAGCAGCCACTCCTAAATTCTGTATGAATTTTTTTATTAAGAAAATTAATTGGTTGGTTTTGCCATTTTTGAATCTAACATAAATAAAATCATGGGCATGAAGTCTTTGGCAATGTGTTTCCTTCTCTTAATCATATGATTGTGAGATTCATCCATATTGATGTGTATGGCTGAGGTTCCCTAACTTTCATTGACTTATGATAGTCTATTTTATGAGCATATCTCAATATATCTATCCAATCTATTGCTGCTGGGCATTTGCGTTGTTTCTAATTTTTGCTCTTTTGAATAAAGCTACCATGAACTTTCTTAGTATGACTCCTGATACACATGTACAAGACATTCTCTGGTATATATACTTGCTGGAATTGCTAAGTTACATAGGTACATGTGTACTCCTCATATACAGATATATATGTGAAATAATCACATACACATACCCTATGTGAAAATCTTATTTGAACAATTTTGAAACTGGTTGAACCTAATTATATTCTTACCCACACTCTACGAGAGTTCCTGTTGCTCCATGTCCTTGTAAACAACTATTATTGCCTGACTTTTTAAATGTTTGCCAATATGGGGTGTGAGAAATTATATCTCATTAGATTTTAATGTTTATTTCCCTTAGTAATGAGGTCAGACACTTTTATTTATGGACCATTTATGTTTCCTCTTTTGTGAAATGCCTATTTATGTCTTTTCTCATTTTTCTATCTCTGCCTGTTATTGATTCATATAAATTCATTATATATTCTGGATATTAGATCTTTGTCAAGAGTATGTGTAATGTATGTCTTCTCCCAGTTTTTTACTTCTCTTACCATTTTCTTATGGCTACTTTTTCATTGATAGATATTTTAAAATATATTTTAATATATCAATATTTTTCTGTATGGCTTTCAAAATTTGCATCTTGTTTGAGAAATAATTTATTCTTACCTTCTAACATTATCATAGTTTTCCCTTTCAAAATTAGGCTTTAAAACACCTGGAATTGAGTTTTGTGTGTGTTTTGAGGTAGAGTCCAATTTAATTTTTTCCAATTGTATTAATATTATTTATTTAAAACTCATCATTTCCCTCACAGAACAGTAATGTTTATTCTGTCATAAATCAAAATTTTATATATGCATGTTTTTTCCTCCAGTGATACCCACTGTCTTATTCGATAATTTCATAGTAATTCTTGGTATCAAATTTGCAAATACCTCACAGTTTTCCTTTTCATTCAGGAGTGTTTTGGAGATTCTTGCACATTTGTGTTTTTCATGTATTTTGAAATTAATTTGTTATGTCAAAAAAGAAGACTAAAATTTTATTGATCTATAGATCAGTTTCCAATCCATGAATATGATATACTTTTTCATTAATTTGTGGCTTCTTTCAATAAAATTTCATGATTGTCTCCATAGAGGTCTTACTATTTCTAAGAGCTATGTTTATAGACGCTTTTGGATTTTCTATACAATATTATTGTAAGCAAATAGTGAGAGTTTTATTTCTTCCTTCACAATCTTTACAGGTTTTATTTCTTTTATGCCTTGATGTACTCCTTTAAGATCTTCAATATTTGGAATAATCTGGCCTTTGATTTTTTAATCTTTTTCAGCCTTTCATAATTGTGTATGTTCTTCCTAATTGTTTTGTAGATATCTTTTATGAGGTTAAGAAATCTGCTTTTATTTCTAGTTTATTAAGAATTTTTAAAAAATAAATGAATGCTAAACTTTGTCAGTTTGACTCTATTACATCTCTTTTGAGATAATCATGTGTTTTTTTCTTTCAATTTGTTAAAAAGATTTATCATTTTGATTTGTATTTTAAAATCAGGTTTATTGAGGTACAATTTATACACAATAAAACTCACCATTTTAAAGTATACCATTCAATGGACTTTGGTAAATGTATGCAAACCATGCACCAAAAAGGTTTATAACTTCTGCATCACTACCAACAGCTCCCTCATGGCCCTTTGTAGTCAGTAACCATCCTCACCTAGCTTTAGTATACCACTGTTCTGCTTTCTGTTACTATAGTTTTTCCTTTAATTTGACTAGTGTTTGAGTGTTAAGCCAGTCTTGTTTTCTGGATTGATTTGGTCATATCTTTTATAAAATGTTAATAGGTTTAATATGATTGGTACCTAACTTTACTGTCTTGTACTACTCTTTGCCTACTTGGTGTCAAGATCTTACAGTGTTCACAAATGAGTTGGGGAAAGTATCTTCTTCCTACAGGCTGGAATAATTTATGTATTATTAGAATATCTGTTCCTTGAATACTTAGCTAATTTTACCATGAAACCATTTAATCCTAGAGATTTTTGAAGAAAGATTTAAAAATATTGATTCCATTCTTTAACCAGTTATTTTGTTTAAGTCTACTTTATTCTTCCAGAAATTGTTTTCATTTAAATTTTCAAATCTACTCATTTAAAGTTGATCGAATAACTCCTTATTACTTGTTTAAAGACTTGTTTTTCTTTTAGAGCAGTGCACAGAAAAATTGAGAGGAAGTTTCCCATATACCCCCCACCTCCACACATGCACAGCCTCCTCCATTATCACCATCCTGCACCAGAGTGGTACATTTGCTATAAATGATGAACCTATATTGACACATCACCATTACCCAAAGTCCATCATTTACATTAGGGTTCACTCTAGGTGCTGTATATTCTGTGGGTTGGACAAATGTATAATTACATATATCCACTATTATAGTATCATACAGAGTATTTATACTGCCCTAAAAATCTTCTGTGCTCCACCTATTCATTCATCTTTCCCCTTGCCCCTGCTAACCACTGATCATTTTACAGTCTCCATAGTTTTACTTCTTCCAGAATGCCATATAGATGGGATCATAAAGTATGTAGCCTTTCAGATTGGTTTCTTTCACTGAATAATATGCATTTAATGTTCCTCTGTGTCTTATTGTGGGTTGATAGCTCATTTCTTTTTAGCTCTGAATAATATTCCATTGTCTAGATACATCAGTTTATTTATTCATTCATCTACAGAAGAACATCTTGGTTGCTTCCAAGTTTTGGCAATCATGAATAAAACTGCTATAAACATATGTTTGTAGGTTTTTGTGTGGACATAAATTTTCAGTTCTGTTGGGTAAGTATCAAGGAGATGATTGTTGGATCTATAGAAAGTTTCATTTTGTAAGAAGCCAGCTGTCTTCCAAAGTGGCTGCATTATTTTGCATTCCCACCAGCAATGAATGAGTTACTGTGTTCTACACACTTGTCCACATTTGGTGTTGTCAGTGTTCTGGGTTTTTGTTGTTCTAATAAGTGTGCAGTGGTGCCTCATGGTTGTTTTAATTTGCATTTCTCTGTTGACATAAGATGTGGAACATCTTTTCATATACTTATTTGCCATCTGTATATCTTTGTTAGTAAGGTGTCACTTAAGGTCTTTGGCTCATTTTTTAATTGGGTTGTTTGTTTTCTTATTGTTGTGTTTTAAAAGTTCTTTGTATGTTTTGGATAGTCCTTTGTTAGATATATCTTTTGCAAATATATTTTCCCAGTTTGTGGCTTGTCTTTTTATTCTCTTGACAGTGTTTTTTTCACAGAGCAGAAATTTTTAAATATATTAATCCTTTCTTTCATTGATCATGCTTTATTACCTTTTAAATTCAATCAGAACGAAGTTACATTCTTTTATTCTTCCCCTCCCCACCAAGATATTTTTCTGTTCTTTATTTTTAATATAATTCCATTGTGGTCAGAGATAATATTTTGTGTGACTTGCATCCTTTTATGTATGTTAAGACTTGTTTTATGGCTCACAATATGTTCTATTTGGTAATTGTTCCCTGAACACTTAAAAAGAATGTGTTTTCTGCTATCCTTGAGTGTAGTGTTCTGTAAATGTCAATTAAGGCCAGTTGGTTAATAGTGTTTTTCAACTCTCTTATATCATTACTGGTTTTCTGTCTATTAGCTATAATCTATTAGTGAAAGAGAGATACTGATATCTCCAATTATAACTGTGAATTTGTCTGTTTCTACTTGTAGTTTTGGTTAGTGTTAGCATAATACATCTTTTTTCCACCTATGTTCCTGATGTATCTTTATATTTACATATAAAGGTATACATATTTCCTTACTTTTTGCTTTCTTTTGTATCTTTCATTCCATTTTACCTTCTTTGTTGACTTACTCATAACTCTTTGTTTTGATATTTTAGTGCTTGCTTTAGGGATTATAGTATGCATTTTTAACTCATCAAAGTCCACCTTCTAGTGATGTTATATTTACTTTACATATAATATAAGAACTCTGTCATAGTATATGTCCACTTTTTCCCTCCCAATAATTGTGCTATTGTTGCCATACATTTTATTTCTACATACATTGTAAACCTTACATGACTTTGGAATTATTTTTGTTTAAACAATGAAGTCCTGTTTACTTCTATTTTTTGTTTTACACTTTTTCCCATTTTATTGAGGTATAATTGACATGCAGCACTGTTTAAGTTTAAAGTGTACAGCATAATGACTTGATTTACATATATTTTCAAACAATTACCACAGTGAGTTTAGGTAACATCCATCATCTCACATAGATACAAAAAAAAGAAGAAAAAAATGTTTTTTCCTTGTTATGAGAACTTTTAGAATTCAATGTATTCTAATGAGATTTAAATAATAAGAAAAATTATATACTTATCTACATAGGTGTAATTTTTTAATTTTGAATTTTTTTCACAAAAAGAACATCCCAGACTTAGAACAGGTGTTGACTTATTAACAGTAAAGCACTCTATAAGGAAGCCCACTCCCTTCTTAGTAAATAGGAATATAGTGTAAATAGATGTGAAAGGAGGAGAACACATTAGGATTAAATGTAAACCCGAAAGTTGTATAAAACATTCATATATGGCTTACAATCTCATAGCAATATTATTTTCATAATGTGTATATGACATTGATACTTATTGGTAAGATGCTTTTGACTCAAAAGTTAAACAAAAATTCATAAGAGGTAGTTTAGCCAATTCAAGGTGAGAAAAAGCCTGTACCATGCTTTTGTTTTTTCCCCCAAAATTTACAACCATTTCTTTTTATTCTAATATTCTTCTGGATCAGCCAGGAAGATAACAATGCTTTAGGAAGAAGCCAATTCAAAACCCTCTAAGAACTGATTCCCCCCAAGTGGACAATGATGTTTAAGAAACAACTGCTCTGAACTTCACCTGGGAAGTGTCCACTATATAGTTCTTCATTCCCTTGTGTAGATGTATATTTCCATCTGTTATCATTTTCCTTCTGAGTGAAGGTGATGGTGATAATTTTTTCAGCTTTCATGTATTTGAAAAATTCTTTATTTTCTTCATTTAAAAATGTTTTTGTTACATATAAAATTCTAGGTTGACAGGGTTTTTTCTTTCAGTGTTTTAAAGATGTTGCTTCACTGCCTTCTTGTTTGCATTATTTCCAACAAAAAATCTTTTAATATTTTTTGTTTTCACAGATTTTGAGTGGTTTTATTATGCTACACTTGTTGTGGTTTTTATTGTTTCTTCTGCTTGGGGTTCACTGAGATTCTTGCATCTGTGGGTTTATAGTTTTTCATCCATTTAGAAAATTTTTAGCCATGATTTTATAAAAAGTTGTTTACCCCTCCCTTTGGAGACTTCAATTTTGTGCATATTAGGCCACTTGATGTGGTCTCAGATCTCAACAAAGCTCTGCTTCTTGTTTTTGTTTTGAGAAATTTTTTTCCTCTGTTTTACTTTAGATAGTGACTCTTGCTATGTTCTCAAGTTAACGGATCTTTTCTTTTGCAATGTATAAACTTTTGATTGATTTTTCTCCTCATTATGGTTTGAACTTTCCTGCTTCTTTGCATGCCTGGTAATTTTTGATTGGGTGCCAGACATGATGGATATTTTTGCATTCTTTTAAATATTCTTTATCTTTTCTCTGGGATGTTGTTGAGTTACTTGGAGACATTTGATTTTAATATTTGTTAGTTGGGACCAGAGCAGTGTTTAGTCTAGTGCTAATTATCCCAACTTCTAAATGTTCTACTCAATGCTAGATGAATTATGTTGTTTTCCTGTCTTGTGGTAGGAATAGACACTGCTGCCAATCTTGTGTGCATGCCAGACACTGTTGTAGCTGAGTCTTTTGGGAAGATCTTTCCCTGACCTTGAGTAGTCTCCTCACAGACACGCACTGCTCACTACTCCATTGACTGTATAAAGGAAAACCTCTATAGATCTCTGGAGTTCTCTGTCTCTGCAGCTACCCTCTTTGTATGCTGCCCAGTAAACTCCAGCCACCTTAGCCTATCCAGATGTTTAGCTTCAGCTGTTCAACTTGGGCGCCCTCCTGTGCTCTTCATCCTCATGCTGTGGCCTGGAATCTCTTGCAGTGCACAAATATGGAAAAATCCTAGGCCTTATCTTATTTTTTTCCTGTGTCTCTCAGGGATCACTGTCCTTTGTTGCTGATGTCCAAAGTGTTGAAAACCATTGTTTCATATATTTTTTCTGTTGTGTTTGTTTGTTGTTTCAGGTGGTTTTGTAGATCTTGTTCCTCATACTCCATCTTGACTGAGAGTGGAAATTCAATCTCCTATTTTTTAAAAAATAACACTTTTGTTTAATCTTACCAGAGGTTCACCTATTTTATTAGTATTTTCAAATAACCCACGTTTGTCTTTCTCAAGTCTCCTTATGGTATATTTGTTAATTCATAAATATGTTATTTTTATATTTGTTTTCTATGTTACTAATTTCCACTGAATTTAGTTATCTCCTTTCTGATTAGCCAGTAGATTTACACAGATATAAAACATAAACTGAAGAGACTCCCACCCAGATTAACCCCTGGGCAGAATATTCACTTGCCAGACAGTAAGTCAGCTCAAGTAACTCAGATGGCTCTTGTTTGGCATACAGCATAAGTAAGCTCATCTGCATTCCTGAGGGAATTTCTTACAGTGCAATAAAGTACAATTTGATAATGCTAATCAAACATTATCACTCCTGAAGAAGTGAAGAAACATGAAAACCCCACATACCAAGTGCTCTAAGCTACAAAGGACCTACCGTAAATGAAGTACTCACTTGACAAGGAATTGTGTGATGGCAGGGTGCTCATGTCTATTGGGCCATAGTCAATCACAGGGAGATAGAATTCAGGGTTGGACCAAGCTTAGAATCGAGATTGGGAGTTGGTGAATTTTCACAGAAAACAGTGAACTCTATACAGTGTCCTGAGCCAGGGGATGCACACAAACAACCATGGCTCCAGGAATCTAGAAGGTAGAGAATTGGGTCATCAGAGGCCATGGTGATCAAGAAAGTCTTCATCATGTGAATGGGAATAGCTTGAAACTGTTCCCATGTACTGAATGGAACATTTATTAACTGAATATTTTAATTTATTTTGGAATTCTTCTCAAGAAAACAGCACCTATTATCACTGACATGAGCGTCTATGCTTTATTTTCTCAAAAGATTTGGATTCTTTTTTTTTTTTTTTTTTTTTTGCTGTACGCGGGCCTCTCACTGCTGTGGCCTCTCCCGTTGCGGAGCACAGGCTCCGGACACACAGGCTCCGCGGCCATGGCTCGTGGGCCCAGCCGCTGCGCGGCATGTGGGATCTTCCGGGATAGGGGCACGAACCCGTGTCCCCTGCATCGGCAGGCGGACTCTCAACCACTGCGCCACCAGGGAAGCCCAAGATTTGGATTCTTTCTCACAGATTTCTATAAGATAACATGCCCAGGCCCTGTGACACTAACACTGTTCCCTAACACAAATACTGAGTAGCTACTATTTGTGTTCTCAGAACCTAACATACTTTCTTACAGAAAGACTGCATATATCTTCCCTTTCTTACACAGATTAAAGAATTTGGGCTTGATTTTTTGGTTAGAGAGAGTCATTGAATATTTGTAATCAGACAAAGAGCACATAATTCTGTGCCTTTAAGTCAAACTGATTGAGTCACATGTCATATAACCTGCACTCTACAATAGGAAGCTGTGTTTGTTTCTTCCCTATTCATG
This sequence comes from Mesoplodon bidens, assembly GCF_964165515.1. Taxonomy (NCBI): domain Eukaryota; kingdom Metazoa; phylum Chordata; class Mammalia; order Artiodactyla; family Ziphiidae; genus Mesoplodon; species Mesoplodon bidens. The sequence continues at coordinate 41,626,588 of NC_138162.1, read as the reverse complement.
GCAACAGTCCTAGATAAGCCAAATGTGCTGCCATGTGCTGTGGGAGGTGCTGTGATAAGTATGGCCATCTTCAAAAAGATCACGGTCCTGTGGAAAAGACCTAAAAACCAAAATATCTAGCAATGACCGGTTTTTATTGCATTTACATGAATGCCTTGTATAGTTACGGGGACCTATCTGTGGTGATTCATCAGAGGCACTATGGATAATAAGGTCCTCAAACTACTATCTCCACTGATGTTAAATCTGTTTTGATGAGTTATAACAACTAAGAATGGCCACCCTCGTTGGCCTTTACAAACCCCCCTGCACTTAAATGAACAGGACTTGAATTATGGCAGATCTGGAAGGAAAATCAATACTACAAGTAGAACAGGAAGTGTTGGCCTACTGTTTTCTCTATGATATTCTAATAATTTAATTATTTAATTTAATTATTATACAGTTAATATAACTCCCCTGAAGTTATGGAACTCCCCTGAAGACATAAACACTGGTGGCAACTATTTGGAGGAGCTCATTCTACCATGAGAACACTGGTGCAGGTAAGCATAATTTTGGAGTCATCCCTCTACCCTATTAGCACTGTGGGCTTACCCACCCACCAGTCAGTGGGCATCAGACCTAGGACCACCCAGGCCAAGCAGCCAGCCACCCTGGGACTTGGCCATGCCCACCAGTGGGCCAGCAACCTCTGCATGAGGCAGGGACTGGCAGCCAACTGGGCCAGGGGGCAGCCCCACATACAAGAGCAGCCACAGTAGTCCCACCACAATAGAAGTTTCCACACAGCTCACATAGAGAGTACCTCTAGAGCATGTAGCTCTAGCAACAAGAGGGGAGTACTGGGCCAGATAGGATATCTTCGTAAGGCCACTTCTCCAAGATCAAGAAACATAACTGAGCTGCCTTATTAGAAATAAAAGAGAGAATTAAGCAAAATGAGGTGACAGAGGAATATATTCCAAACAGAGGAACAAGATAAAACCCCAGAGGAAGAACTAGGCAAAGTGGACATAAGCAATCTACCAAATAAAGTGTTCAAGCAAAGATAATAAAGATGCTCAGTGAACTCAGGATAAGAATGGATGAATACAGTAAGAATTTTAACAAAGAGTTAGAAAGTATAAAGAAGAACCAAACAGAGCTGAAGAATACAATAACTGAAATAAAAAAATACACTAGAAGGAAACAATAATATATTAGATGGTACAGAGGGACAGATCAGTGAACTGGAAGATGGAGTAGTGCAAATCACCCAAGTTGAACAGAAAAAAGAAAAACAGAAATTTAAAAAATGAAGATAGTTTAAAAGACCTTTGGAATAACATCAAGCATTACTAACATTCACATTATAAGGGTCACTGAAGGAGAAGAGAGAGAGAAAGGGGCAGAGAGTTTATCTGAATAAATAATAGCTAAAAATGTCCCTAACCTGGGAAAGAAAACAGACATCTAGGTCCAGGAATCACAGATAGTCCCAAACAAGATGAATCCAAAGAGATCCATACCAAGACACATTGTAATTAAAATGGCAAAAATTAAAGGTAAAGAGAGAATCTTAAAAGCAACAAAAGAAAAGCAACAAGTTACATACAAGGAAACTCCCATAAGACTGTCAGATGACTTTTCAGCAGAAACTTTGCAGACCAGAAGGGAGTGGCATGTTATATTTAAAGTGATGAAAAGAAAAAACCCTACAACCAAGAATATTCTTCAAGGCTATCAGTCAGATTTGAAGGAGAGATAAAGAATTTCACAGACAAACAAAAGCTAAGAGTTCAGCACCTCTAAACCAGCTTTACTGGTTAAGAAATGTTAAAGTAGGGGCTTCCCTGGTGGCACAGTGGTTGAGAATCTGCCTGCCAATGCAGGGGACATGGGTTCAAGCCCTGGTCTGGGAAGATCCCACATGCCGCGGAGCAACTAGGCCCGTGAGCCACAACTACTGAGCCTGCGGTTCTGGAGCCTGTGCTCCACAACAAGAGAGGCCGCGATAGTGAGAGGCCTGCGCACCACAATGAAGAGTGGTCTCCGCTTGCTACAACTAGGGGAAGCCCTCACACAGAAACGAAGACCCAACACAGCAAAAATAAATACATTAATTAATTAACTCCTACCCCCAACATCTTCTTAAAAAAAAAAAAGAAATGTTAAAGTGACTTCTCTAAGTAAAATCAAGCACAATAAGTAGTTAAGGGATACACAAAACAAAAAGATGAAAAATATAATGTTAAAAACAGTAAACGTGGAGTGGGGGATAGTTAAAATGCAGGTTGTTAGAATTTGTTTGAACTTAAGAGATTGGCAACTTAAAATAATCATATATACATAAGTCTCATGGTAACCACAAAAAAAATCGATAATAGAAACATAAAAAAAGAGAAAGAAATTCAAACATAACACTAAATGTAGTCATCAAATCACAAGGGAAGAGAGCAAGAAAGGAACAAAAATGAACTACAAAAATAACCCCAAAACAATTAACAAAATGGCAATAAGCACATAACTATCAATAATTATGTAATAAAAATGTAAATGGACTAGACCCTCCTAGAGTGGCTGATACAAAAACATGATCTATGTATATGCTGTCTACAAGACTCACTTTATTTTTATTTATTTATTTATTTATTTTTTTGCGGTACACGGGCCTCTCACTGTTGTGGCCTCTCCTGTTGCGGAGCACAGGCTCCGGACGCGCAGGCTCAGCGGCCATGGCTCATGGGCCCAGTCGCTCCGCGGCATGTGGGATTTCCCCGGACTGGGGCACGAACCCGTGTCCCCTGCATCGGCAGGCGGACTCTCAACCACTAGCGCCACCAGGGAAGCCAAGACTCACTTTAGAGCTGAAGACACACACAGACTGAAAGTGAGGGGATGGAAAAAGGCATTCCATGCAAATGGAAATGAAAAGAAAGCTGGTGAAGCAATACTTGTATCAGACAAAACAAACTTTAAAACAAAGACTGGGGCCTCCCTGGTGGCGCAGTGGTTGAGAGTCCGCCTGCCGATGCAGGGGATACGGGTTCGTGCCCCGGTCTGGGAGGATCCCATATGCCGCGGAGCGGCTGGGCCCGTGAGCCATGGCCGCTGGGCCTGCGCATCCGGAGCCTGTGCTCCGCAACGGGAGAGGCCACAACAGTGAGAGGCCCGCATACCGCAAAAAGAAAAAAAAAAAAAAAAAAAAAAAAACAAAGACTGTAACAAGAGACAAAGAAGAACATTACACATGATCAAGGGATCAATCCAATAAGAAGTTATAATAATTATAAATAGATACACACCCAACATAGTAGAACCTAAATACATAAATCAAATATTAGCAAACTTAAAGGGAGAAACTTAAAGGCAGTAACATAATAATAGTATGAGACTCCACTTACATCAATGGATAGATCATCCAGAGAGAAAATCAACAAGGAAACACTGACTTTAAATGACACAGACCAGAGGGATATATATATATATATATATATATATATATATATATATATATATATATATATATGTATGTATATATATATATATACATATATATATATATACACACACACACACACATATATATATATATATATATATATATATATATATATATATAAAACATTCATCCCAAAGCAGCAAAATACACATTCTTTTCAACTGCACATGAAGCATTCTCCAGAATAGATTGCATGCTATGCCACAAAACAAACTCAATAAATATAAGAAGATGGAAACATAACCAGTATCTTTTCCAACCACAACAGTATAAGGTTAGAAATCAACACCAAGAAAAAACTGTAAAAAGCACAAACACATGGAATCTAAATAATATGCTACTAGACAACAGATGGGTCACTGAAAAAATCAAAGAGAAAATAAAAAAATATCTGGAGACAAAGAAAATGGAAACACAATGATCAAAAACCCATGCAATGCAACAAAAGCATTTCTAAAAGAGAAGTTTATAGCAATACAAGCCTACCTCAGGAAACAAGAAAAATATCAAATAACCTAACCTTACACCTAAAGGAACTAGAAAGAAGAAAAAACAAAACCCAAAATTAGTAGAAGGAAAGAAATCATAAAGATCAGAGCAGAAATTAATGAAATAGAGTCTAAAGTAGCAATAGAAAAGATCAGTGAAACTAAGAGCTGGTTCTTTGAAAAGATAAACAAAATTGATAAACCTTTAGCCAGACTCATCAAGAAAAATAAAGAGAGGGCCCAAAAAAATAAAATCAGAAATAAAAAGGAGAAGTTACAACCAGCATCACAGAAATACAAAAAGATTACTACAACTATACACCAATAAAACAGACAATGTGGAAGAAATGGATAAATTCATAGAAACATAAAATTTCTCAACTGAATCAGGAAGAAACAGAAATTTTGAACAGACTAATTATCAATAATAAAATTGAATCTGTAGTAAAAAATTTATCAGAACAAAAGTCCAGGACGAGACAGCTTCACAGGTGAATTCAACATATAGAGAAGTGTTAAGACTTTTCTTTCTCAAACTGTTCCAAAAAATCAAAAAGGAAGGAATATTTCTGAACTCATTCTGTGAGGCCAGTATCACCCTGATATAAGAACCAGACAAAGACACCACAAAAAAAGAAAACTACAGGAATATTACAGATGAACATAGATGTATAAATTCTCAACAAAATATTAGCAAACCAAATTCAACGAAATAATCAAAAGAATCATATATCATGATTGAGTGGAATTTATTCCAGGGATGCAAGCTGGTTCAAAATCTGTAACAGTGTGGGTACAGATGGAATGCACCACAGCATAATAAAGGCCATATATGACAAGCCTACAGCCAACATCATACTTAATGGTGAAAAGCTGAAATATTTTCCTCTAATATCAGGAACAAGACAAGAATGCCCACTCTCACCACTTTTATTCAACACAATTTTGGAAGTCCTAGCCAGAGCAACTAGGCAAGATAAAGTAATAAAAGGAATCCCAGGGCTTCCCTGGTGGCGCAGTGGTTGAGAGTCCGCCTGCCGATGCAGGGGACACGGGTTCGTGCCCCGGTCTGGGAAGATCCCACATGCCGCAGAGCGGCTGGGCCCGTGAGCCATGGCTGCTGAGCCTGCGCGTCCGGAGCCTGTGCTCTGCAGGGGGAGAGGCCACAACAGTGAGAGGCCCGCCTACCGCAAAAAAAAAAAAAAAAAAAAAAAAGGAATCCCAATTGGAAAGGAAGAAGTGAAACTGTCACTATTTGCAGATGACATGAGATTAGATATAGAAAATCCTAAAGACTCCACCAAAAAAAACTGTTAAAATAAACAAATTCAGTAACATTGCAAAAATCTATGGCACTTCTATACACTAATGACGAACTATCAGAAGGAGAAATTAATAAAACAATCCTATTTACAATTGTATCACAAAGAATAAAATACCTGGAATAAACTTAACCAAGGAGGTAAAATACTTGTATACTGAAACCTATAAGACATTAAAGAAACAAAGTGAAGAATGAAGAAATAAATGGAAAAATATACTGTGCTCATGTATTGGAAGAATTAATATTGTTAAAATGACCATGTTTCCCAATGCAGTCTACAGGTTCAGTGCAAGCCCTATTAAAATAACAATGGCATTTTCCACAAAACTAGAACAAATAATTCTAAAATTTGTATTGAAACACAAAAAATCCCAAATAGCTGCAACAATTTTGAGAAAGAAAAATAAAGCTGGATCTATCATGCTCCCTGATTTCAAACTATACTGTAAAGAAAAACTACAGTAATCAAAACAGTATGATACTGGCACAAACACACACACATAGATCAATGGAACAGAATAGACAGCCCAGAAATAAACCCACACACTTATGGTCAATTAATCTTTGACAAAGAAGGGAAGAATATACAATGGGAAAAAAACAGCATCTTCAATAAACAGTGTTGGGAAAACTAGGGAGCTACATGCAAAATAATCAAACTGGACTACTTTCTCACAACGTATACAGAAATAAAAAATGGATTAAAGACTTAAATGTAAAACCTGAAACCATAAAATTCTCAGAAGAAAACATAGGCAGTACACTCTTTGACATTGGTCTTAACATCTTTGCGTATGTCTCCTCAGGCAAGGGGAAAAAAAGCAAAAATAAACAAATAGGACTACATCAAACTAAAAAGCTTTTGCACAGTGAAGGAACCTATCAACAAAATAAAAAGACCGCCTACTGAATGGGAGAAGATATTTGCGAATCACATAACTGATGAGATTAATATCCAAAACATACAAAGAACTCATATAATTCAACATCAAAAAAACAAACAACCTGATTAAAAAATGGACACAGGACCTGAACAGACATTCTTCCAAAGAAGACATACAAATGGCCAACAGGCATATGAAAAGATGATCAGCACCAGTAATCATCAGGGAAATACAAAGCAAAGCCACAATGAGATATCACCTCACACCTGTCAGAATGGCTATCATCAAAAAGAAAACAAATAACAAGTGATGGCAAGGATGTGGAGAAAAGGATGTGCACTTTTGGTGGGAATATTAATTGGTGCAGCCACTATGGAAAACAGTATGGAGATTCCTCAAAAAATTAAAAATTGAACTACCATGTGATCCAGCAATCCCACTTCTGGGTATTTTTTCCAAAGAAAATGAAAACATCAATTCAAAAAGATATGCATCCCTACGTTCATTGCAGCATTATTTACAGTAGTCAAGATATAGCAGTGACCAAAGCGTCCATTAATAGATGAATGGATACAGAAATTATGGTATATGTATACAATGGAATACTACTCAGCCATAAAAAAGAATGAAATCTTGCTATTTGCGACAACATGGATTGACCTAGAGGGTGTTATGATAAGTAAAATAAGTCAGACAGAGAAAGACAAACACCATATGATTTCCCTTATATGTGGAATCTAAAAAACAAAACAAATGAACAAACAAAACAAAACAAAAAAACCTAATAGATACAGAGAACAGTCTGTCAGAGTGGAGGTGGTGGGGTGGGGCGGGGGCGGGGGTTGAGTGAAACAGGTGAGGGAAATTACGAGGTACAAACTTCAAGTTAAAAAATAAATGGGTCACAGAGTGGAAATGTACCATATGGGCAATATAGTCAATAATATTTTAATAACTTTGTATGGTGACAGCTGGTAACTAGACTAACCATGGTGATCGTTTTGTGATGCAAAGAAATATTGAATCACTATATTGTGCACCTGGAACTAACATAGTGCTGTAGGTCAATTATTCTTGAATAAAACATTTAATTTAGATATCTAAAAAGATAGAAACCTAACCAATAATGGCATATATATGCTTATATATATATATTTGTGTAAACTTATAGTGTATATATGTACAGTTAATTTAGAGTATAGAAAAATAGTTAAGGCAATGTATACATCATCATAAATTATCAACTCTTTTCTTCTGCTAAATTTATCACAATGCCCCAACAATTTATGAGATACAATTTTAAAGTTAGTGTTAAAAACACCCAACAGTTACTCTGTGTGTGTGTATATATATACACATGCACACATATAAACACATAGGTACATATACATATATATGTTCCAATTTACTGGGAAGGAAAGTATATTCAATTTCGTGCTGTTCCATGTCAGGACGTGTACGCAGCTGCTACTGATGGGAAGAGTTTCAGTTCAGATGAGGCCCCTCCACAAACCTTTCTTTCTCACCTCCCAGAACAAAACAAATTCCCTTTCTGGGCACATTGCTTGCATTGCTAAAACAGACCTTCTTTCATGCTGGCTCACATGAAAGCTCACTGGGCACACGTTTCTCTCCCTTTCTGGACTTAAGTAAGGTTGGGAGACCTTTGTCTGGAGTTCCTGTTGCTGCTTGAACATGGGGGCTGCTCTACAGTCATGTCAACATGTGCTTGAATACTTCTTTCTTTCCAAATGAACCCTCAGCTGTTCAATAAGAACAAATTTTTGTTCACTACTGATTTCACTTTGAGATGGAGTCCTTTTTAACATATCTTGATTTTTAGAGAATGAGGGGTAAGTGTGAAAATGGGTACATTCACTTTCTATCTTTATTTACTTAAAGTTTTAATTTATTTTCAGGCAAGTGGATTCAATATATGACTTTCCCCAGGGTGAGAGGCTAACGGAGTGGGAAGAATGTCATTTTTCAGTCGACAGAAATAGAGGTAAATCAATCTGGTGCCCACATGCTCTGTGAATGCTGGCGGCCAGCCAGAGTTCAGGTCTCAATTAAGCAGATTAGGCCAAAGAAAGCACAAATGCAAACTCAGGCAAATTACCAAAAATTGCTGTTATTCCAACATTCCAACACATTGGATTTCTGAATCTAAACTGTCCCCCCAAAATATTGTGGGTTAAGACTGAGGATGGCAAATCCTCTGGCTGACTTCAAATCTATCTGCTTGAATTTCAGATACACAAGCCTCCATCTGAGGCTACATACCAGGCGGAGGGCCTCTGGGACTCTGTGTGTGTGTGTACACACACACACATGCACACTGCAGATTCATCATGTCAAAAGCAGTACTTGCTCTGCAGTCCTCATTAGAATAACCACATCACACAATGGTTTCTTTCTAAATAAACAGACAAGGAGGGCTGGCCGATAAGGTCCTTTTAGGATACAGCAGGCCAAATTCAATCAGCGGCCCCTGAATGCAGACAAGTGGTCTTCTATGCTGGCTGGCTTGGGGGACGATATCATCCATCCTGTGCACAGGCCCCCATAATTGCATCTCATTCCTGCCTCCTGCAAAATAATGACTCCCTCTTCCCATGGTTTGCAAAACACATGGAAAGGAAATAGCAGATCTGAGCTAACTGGCTCAAGAATTCTAACCAGATGATGGAAAAATGTTTTGTCAAAGTAAGAGTTCTTTGAATTTTTAAGAGCCCTGTATAATCTAATAAACAGTCTTTTCAAGATAAAGTCCAATATGGGGCCAGCAGGACTATCCACCATTATTTCAATATCATTTTGCCAATTCTTTCCTTTTGGATTATCCAGAGAAGAATCCAAAGTACAGCATTCCTTTTTAGTTCTCCCCCTACATTTCTTTTTGGCAAGAGTATAAAAGAGTTTTCCCCTTAAGCAACACAATAAATGACGCAGTTGAAGAAAAGAAAAGGTCTTGTAAAACTTCATTGTACTTTCAACTTTATTAAATACACCTCCACAAAAAAGTGATTTTAAGAAGTCTAGTAACCTACCATTGGTTTGGTGGGGGGACTGGCTAGTATCTAGCTCCCCGAGTCAGTGGCCCCTTTTATTTGTTTTTATTTTTTTGTTTTGTTTTCAGCTTTTTGTTAACAAAAGTCACTTTAAACCAGGAAGCACTATTCAGAGGTTTATGCTTTTGGCCAAGACTATGGATGGAGAAGATCCAAGGCTGTACCCTGAGCACTTCCTTTGGGACCTCAGAAGCAACATGGTGACTGGCTTTCCTGCTTTCTGGAGAATATGGTCTACAGGAGTGAAGGCACAGTTTATCCATTTTGGCAAATCCTTCCTTCTGACCTCCTGACCATCATTTACCCAGATGTCCATATTCTCTGCCAGGCCAAGCCTGCTGGGGACAAAGCTCTGTACTTCATGACAATCCTTTCTTCATTTTGAAAAATGTTCTTCCCTTTATTGCAAGTAGCTGAAAGCAGGAGAGTAATTTTATAATAAGACTAATTCACATCAAGGTAAGAATGACTGATGCCATTTTGAGGAATACCACTTCAAGTAATTTGTTCATACTTACAGAATAGGGACATACATTTCTCTGAGCACTTCATCTGTTTGAACATAATCTGTTCTGTCCCTGTGTGTCATACACTAGGTAGGTCCCAGTTTTAGATTTGGAATATATTATCATGATAATGTTAACCCAAAAAGATAAATCTTTATTGATATCATTCTAAGGACTGTGATAGATAAAGAAGACATCTCCAAACCCCCAGATTATACCATACTGGAAACTGATTACCCAGATCACTCTGTAATATTTCTATATCTAAACCAGGTCCAAGGACTGAAAGCCCTCTTGAGGTGTCTTTGAAAGATGCTTCCTTTGCATGGGTGATGGAGCAGAGTGGTTAAATATCAGAAGGCATGTTCTATAGAGTAAAATAAATGACTGCATAATTAATTCCCATATAATCCATTCTCTTCTCTGTTTGGTTAAAACTTTCTACCGTTTGATCCTCTATCTGCGAAGTGAATACAGAAGAGGTACAATGAGGCAGCTAGTAGTATAGGAAGGGGCTTTCAGAAGACTTGTAGCTCATGTGGATACAGAACTGCAGAAGACAACAGTTAAGGTGTTGTAAAATGAGCTGGCGAAAAACTAAAGGCAATGGACTAGATAGCGTGAATTAGGGGTTAAACCCTCAGAGATTCAAATGGTTTTCCTGGTGGAAAATTCATTTATCTTGACCTAAGACAGGAAATGAGGAGCAGAGAGCAGCTACCAAGCAGAAGAAAACCTAAACATTTGAAGAGAGAAAGTCAATATGCTCCAGGTGCCTATAGTGTAAACATTTCAGGAAAAGTTCCAGAAGTTTGATGGAGCTCACGTATATCAGTGGAACAGTGCCCTTCCTCCATCTTTCTCTAAAGGGCCAGTAAAACCCAATGCAGGTCACCATGCTGGTTGGACTTCGATGGGGAGGAAAAGGGAACAGTTAGAAACAGAGAGAAGGAGTGATACCTCCCGGAGAAATTTTCAGGAACATTTTATGATAATAGGATGGACATCTTCAGTGGGCACGAAAGATGGGGAGCAAGTAACACTGAGAAGAAAGATTCATAAATTTAGAGTAGAAAAAATTGACTTGGAATTCCCAGCATTGCTCCCAACTGTTTCAAAAGGCCCCTCTTGATGTTGTCTGTCACTATTGTGAAAATTTAAGTTTTCTGCAAAGCTATGTGCTGTTTAACTCCCAAGGTAATTATTCCCCTCAAAGGGAGGAAGTCACTGATGGAAATACTCTTAAGTTTATTGGACAGCAAATTTGCATTTATCCCTTCTGGGAGAATTGGTCTGAAGCACTATTACTTGAAGGAACTCTATAAAGAGTAAATATAGATTGAAACTTGACCTTTTTTCTCAATAATCTAGAAAGAAGATGGGTTGTAAATGTCCTGCAAATGTCTTTTTACTTCCTAGGACCTATGAAACCACTCTCACGGTCGTAGGCCATCTGGTGTTTGCATTACAATTTCATGTGGTTTTTCACTCACAAGACCAGGTCATCACCCACACTCTCTCATGCCAGGAATTTTATCCCAGCAATGCTTTGTCCAGCACTTCCACTCCTTCCTTCACATGTTTCTTGAAGCACCATGATTTCTCTGAGTAATAAAAGTTTTTTCTCCCTATCTTTTTTCTTCTATAGAACCTCCAGATATGAAATCAAAGGTTGTACATAAACTGTGTACATATTTTATTTGTTTATTTATCCATGAGTATTGGTTGCTTGTTTGCATGCATGGTTTAGATGTTCTCTGTAGAATTAGTTTCTTCTATTTGTGTCAATAATACCCATGTTAAGTTGTAACCTATTTAATGGTAGAAAGTATATTCTTTAGCAAGTAATTTTCAAAATCAAAATACATATATATGCAGAAAGAAAATATTGGAGCTTGTATATTCATATGCATGTACATTAAATGTATATGAATATATGTGTATATCACATATATGTTTATTTTAATGCATCCTTTAAAAAATTTTTTTTATATATTTCCAAACGTTCAAGTTTTTTGTTCGGTGGTTTTTGTAAGCATAATTTCCTGATGATTAAAATATTTTTCTGCTTGGAGTGCATGATCTTACAGTGGAAATGCTATTTACACCATCATGAATAAGCCATAACTAAGTGCCATTTGATAACGAACCAATTGTACTGACAATGATGTTCACTGATTGCCTGCATTTTGTTACTTTTAAAAACTGCCTTCAATTATAATGTGATCTTTGATACTGTTTTTTAATAAGTGAAAAACAATTTGTAGTAACTGGCTTTCAGCAATCTGGGGCGAATCATTTCAGATAAAAGTAAAGATGGAGAACAAAAGAGACGGGTTGACTTTATAGTTTACTGAAAACTAGGAGTCAGTGATATTTACAAGGCAAATGGGAAAGGCATCCTTCTTTATTTCCGGTGTTATAACATCTCACTGTGTGGTCAGAATTTTAGGGACGCGGTGGGGCAACCTTTCCGATATTCCCACTGCAGAGCTCCACTGATACGCTGCTTGTGTTTATATTGGATGGTTGGGATTGAACCCAGTAGCAGAGCTTTGATTGTGGAAGGGAAAGGCTGGTTTGAGGCACAGTGTGTGGCTGATATTAGCCCCTTCCTGACCCAAATACCTCTGCACATGGATGTGCCTCTACAGAAACCCAGTGTATCTCATGGTGGGGGGGAGAGTCAATAGAAACTGTGACATGACTTTAGGGAGGCCAGTCTACAGTGGCAAGGCCTGAGCAACACCACCAAAGGAGGCTTCCTTTGCTTCTGAGCTTTCCTCCAGAGAAGTTTCTACCAGAATGGCAGTGACCGTGATAGCGAGACTCAAGTTTTCTGTGGCGGTAGATGTTCTAGACTGGCAGGCCCTCTTAACCCGATTGAGGTCCTCACCTCCCTCCCTGCAATGTCTCTTGCATTGCACTGCCTAAATTTGGCTGCAACAAAGGCAACAGTCCCCAAGAAGTAGCCCTTTAGTCAATGGTTAAAAGTCCTGGTTTTCTCTCAATAAAGGGCTGATAAAAGGGGCCTGATCTCTTGGTAATGTCAAGAAGGTTCAGAGGTCCCTGAGAAGAGAAGAGAGACAACCTCAATAATTTGATTGGAGAGCTGGAGTCACTATACAAGCACTGAAAAAACACTGAAAAGAAATAAGGTCGACAAATGTAAAATAGATAGCTAGTAGGAAGCAGCCACATGGCACAGGGAGATCAGCTCGGTGCTTTGTGACCAGCTAGAGCTGCGGGATAGGGAGGGTGGGAGGGAGACGCAAGAGGGAGGAGATATGGGGATATATGTAAATGTATAGCTGATTCACTTTGTGATAAAGCAGAAACTAACACACCATTGTAAAGCAATTATATTCCAGTAAAGATGTTAAACAAACAAACAAACAAACAAACAAATAAATAAATAAATGTATTCATTTGATTATTAACAAAAAGAAAGAAGGTCGAAAAATTAACTGCATGGTGAGATTTTAGGTGATTTCATTTTTCTCTTTGTAGAGAAAAATTCTCTACAATAAGCATGTATTTTTTTAAACCAGAAAAAAATATACAATGTTGAAATATGCACCCCAAACCTGAACACAGTAAAATATTTTAAAATAAGTATGCACTCATGTACAAAAACCCTAAACAAATCAAGGTTGTCAGAAATCACGAAAGATAATTTTATTCAACTTAAAGATGTAAACAATTACTATCTCATTTTCAGATATTCACAGAATAAAATAGCAGGACTGAATTGTGTTTGTGGATGAGAGACGATAGCTTTGTTTTCTCTGTGTCAATTGTTTCTCTCTCTCTAACCAAGATTACATTTACAGAATATCTGCTTCTCCCTTTCTCCTGCCTTTTATTTTTCCATGGTTGCAATCTCCTGTAATTATGGGAAAAAGTCTTTCCTGGAGCAGCAGCTCTGAGATTAGCCAGTTTGGAGCCAACCTGAGTATTCCCAATTGGTGCTAATAATCTTCTTTGTAAGAACACAGTTTTCAAGACAGAGTCAACTCTGCTCTGAGACTTAAAACAGCTGGAAAATGCATGACTTGACATGCATTAGACCTGACAGCATGTGAATCCACTGTTCAAAAGTACTTAATACCTATTTAATTTTCTTTTCTTGAATTTTATTTTCTTGTCCTTAAATAATCACCACAGTAATCAAAAGCATTTATGAATTACTGAAGTGGAATTCAAAATACTTTAGCCAATTGACTTCTTGGATAAACAAATGCCAAAGTTCAGGAGAGGGTCAGAAAGTAGGGTGTTGTCTTTTATTTTGAAGAGCTCCATCTTTAAATTGCACACATGTGTCCTTGAACTGTCTGCATTCAACCTGAAAGGGCAAAATGATCCCCCAATTAAATCCTCTTGCACCTTGGTGATATACATTTATTTAAGAAAACATGAGATCTGCCCTTTTGTTAACTTTTTTAGCACTAATCTATGCTTCAACATTTAACAAACACAGGCTTTGTTAATGACCGTTTTAATTCATTAATTCATTCATTCATTCTAACCTTTCTGGATTACATCAAGGAATAAAACAAACAAAAATTTCCATGTGGAGCTTAAATTCTAGTCGGTGAAGAATAAACATAATAAATAAGTAAAATATGTAGTAGGTTAGGTGCTATGGGAAAAACAGAACGGGACAGGGGGGATCAGGAGAAAGCAGACTGCAGCTTTAGATAGGGGAGGGAGGGTGGGAATCTGGGTCAGTTTCATTGAGAAGGTGACTTTTAGGTAAAGACTTGCAAAACGGGAGTGGGTTAGTCAAGAGAAGGGAGTGACCCAGGCAGGCAGAATAAATGGTGCCAGCGTCCTGAGGAGGGAGGGCGAAAGGGAGAGGGGGCTGGTCAAGGGACAGCCATGCAGCTGGAGAGAGTGGGGGAGGGGTGCTGCTATGGAAGATGATGTCAGAGAGAGCAAGGGTAGGGGGTGGGTACAGATTATGTAGGGCTCCTAGGCCACGGTGGAGATCTTGGCTTTCCCTTTGAAATGAGAGCCATAGCAGGATTTTAAAAGGAGGACTGGCTTGACCTGACTTCCAAGGATCACCCTGGCTGCAATGTGGAGACCAGATCGAAGCAGGCAAGGGTAGGAGCAGGGAGACCAGGGAAGAAGTAATCGTAGTGCTTCTGAGGCAGGTGCTTAGACCAGGTTGGCGGCAGAGCAAGGGAATGGGAAATGGTCAGACTGAGCCTGTTCTTGAGGTGGAGCTAACAGTGCTTGCTGTTGGATGGGAGTCGAGTGTGAGGGGAAGAGAGAAGAAAAAGATGAAGTCATCCAAGTACTCACGGGCTGAGCAATGGAAAGAGTGGAGCAGCCATCCACTGAGTTTGCGTTTGTCTATTTCAGGGACTCAGTGGTAAACTTCCAGAAGACAGGGGTCAGTGTCCTGTATATTCTGTAAACCTCATTGAAACATGATAAAAATTATGTTAAACATAAAATAAGGTTTAAAGTTTCCTTCATTTGGCCTTTTCTGGCCCACAGGGAGGTCTCAACTTGTAAATAGCTCCCCGGATAGCTCCCCTCCCCATGCTGTTTGTCACCTACTTGCTCCCCAGGACAGTCCTAGTGGTGACCTTTGGACGGCTATGGGAGTGGGTTTCTTCCTCTCTACTCGGGTATTGTTTTACCCTCTGGGCTCCACATGGGTCCAGGTACTTTTCCAAACAGGTGCAATTCCACAGAGAGGGATGGGGGAAGAGGAGGGAAATCAGCTCACACCCCTGCTCTATCAAGTTCTCTTGCTGCAAGCTTACAACAATGTGGACTTAATCCAGAGGACATGGGACAAGCATTTTTGAAGCTTTTTACAGGGCCATTACAGGAATAGAAATGCCTGACACTGGCCAGGTGTAAACAATAGGGAGTAATTTGTGCCGATGCAGCAAACCAGAGTCCCAGGCCATTGCTGCTGCGTGGAAATGTAGGTGCAATAAACTAGGTATGTGTGTGAGCTGATTGCAGCCCAGGACCCCGCCCCAGCCCCTGGCCCCGGGCATCAGAGAAGTCCCACTAGGACCTTCCCTTGGTCATTTGTATGCTCCTCCTTCTGCTAACTTTACTGTTCTTCCCACAGGACTCTCTGGGACCCATTCATTGTTGGTGCTCCTTACTCACTATCCTTCGTAATTTCCAGACTCAGGAAAAGTAACCAGGTCCTAGATGCTTTCAACCCTCTGTGTCTTGCCAGCTGTCGCTGTAAATGCTGCAGGGGTTTGTCTATTGATATAGAGTAATTCACATGTTTTACATTTCAGTATTGGCTTATAAAAATTTACCAATGTACTCGCCCTGAAGCAGGCTGCAAGGGAATCTGTAGCATGCCAATACTAGAGGCTAACAATCTTTTCCATTTTTGCCAGGTTGGCAGAAACAGTATCACATTTTCTTTTCATCTGCACTTTCCTGACTACTCGTGAGATTGAATACCTTTTCAAGTGTGCACTGGCCATTTGTATTTCCTTCTGTGGATTAACTACTTGTACCCTTTGACCCTTTTTCTACTGGATGATTTGTCTGCCTTTCCTTTAACAGTTGTATGTTTTGCAAATATTCTCCCAAGTTGGTTTTAAAAATTTATTTGTTTGTTTTTTATGTTGTTAATGGTATCTTTCATAGTGCAGGAAATTTTCCTCTTAAAGTCATCAAATTCAATTTTATTTTCCCTTCTGTGTTCTGGGTTTTTTTAATCTTCCTTAGCAAAATGTCTCCATATCAAGACTGTAAAAAGATTCTTCTTTACTTTCTTCTAATAAATTTATAATTTTGGTTTTTACATTTGGCCCTTTGCAATATTCATTTGAAAATTATTTTTTATATAGTGTGAGGTATGAAGGTAATTTTATGTTCTTCAAACGAACAGCCAACATTATTTTCTGAAAAGAATCCATTGTTTCCAACTAAGTATCACATGGCCTTCATATTATATTAAATTCTAGTCACTTAATTCAACAGCAAACATTTATTGAGCTCTGCTACATACAGAATTCTGCTAAGCTCAGAGTGGTGAAAAAGGCAGATGGCTTCTTGGGCTCCAACAATGTTTGGCTTGGTTGAATATCAGTTAAACCTTATCTTATTCAAATGTAATGGATCATTAGCTCTCTAAGAATATTTAATATCTATTAAATGTAGTTCCAACTATACAAGTGTTTTTATATCTCAATATATATTTTATATATTTTATCATACAACAAGAACCAAAAAAAGAGATAATCTACAGGTTCCCAGCTTCACCATGTCCTCATTAGAATCCAATCCTCTTTACTCCTGGAAAAGCACTCATCCGTATGTCAGTGGCACGTGCAAGAACAGTCAGGAGCCACCTTTTGTGCCCGCAAAGGAAACATAGTCCCCCATCTCCCTCCTTCCTCCCAACCTGTTCAGGTGGAATTAGAGGAAAGGAACAGGGGGAGAGAGAGCGTTGCCATGTGGCTACCTGTGGCCACAAACAAGGACACTTCTTGTTTCCCTTGCTTCTTCCTCTCCCACCTTTTCCCCGGAGGCATACAAGTGAAAAGGGCTGATATCATGTTAGACCCAGGAGAAGTGGAAAGGAATGTTTCGCTGACTTAAGAAAAATATCTGACGAAAATATGACTATTCTTTTAATATACAGGAAGATATCAAATGTAACTAGGTAAAGACATCTTACAATTTTGATTTGAACTTGAACTTCAACAGTATATGAACTTTTTGTTAGGCAAGTATAAGGGGAACCAGGCAGGTTTTGTATTTCAACAGTGCTTTTTCTTTAGGGGCATTTCTTTTAAGCTATGGACACTACTAAGGCTATAAACTAAGTGTTCTAAATTGACTTATTCATATAAAAACTTCTACAATTCCATGGGAAAGCAAATCTTTATTCCAAGTAAAGATTTTTTTTCTCCTCCACTATCCCTTCATGAAATTTGCTTCCTGCTTCAGCCAAGGTAATACAATGAAAGCTTTTGGATAGAACTGAAGATGAGGAAGGAGACATGGTGCTCCTGAACTCAGGTTCAGCTGCTCACCTCTCAAAAGCCAATAATTTGATAGGCAAGTGTCAATAGAAAGGAAAGGTGCTTCAATTTGTATGGAAACACAAAAGACCCTGAATAGCCAAAGCAATCTTGAGAAAGAAAAATAGAGCTGAAGGAATCAGGCTCCCTGATTTCAGACTATACTACAAAGCTACAGTAATCAAGACAGTATGGTACTGGCACAAAAACAGAAATATAGATCAATGGAACAGGATAGAAAGCCCAGAGATACACTCACGCACATATGGTCACCTTATTTTTGATAAAGGAAGGCAAGAATATACAATGCAGAAAAGGCAGCCTCTTCAATAAGTGGTATTGGGAAAACTGGACAGCTACATGTAAAATAATGAAATTAAAACACTCCCTAACACCGTACACAAAAATAAACTCAAAATGGATTAAAGACCTAAATGTAAGGCCAGACACTATAAAACTCTTACAGGAAAACATAGGCAGAAACTCTATGACATAAATCACAGCAAGATCCTTTTTGACCCACCTCCTAGAGAAATGGAAATAAAAACAAAAATAAAGAAATGGGACCTAATGAAGCTTCAAAGCTTTTGGACAGCAAAGGAAACCATAAACAAGATGAAAAGACAACCCTCAGAATGGGAGAAAATATTTGCAAATGAAGCAACTGACAAAGGATTAATCTCCAAAATTTACAAGCAGCTCATGCAGCTCAATATCAAAATATCAAAAAAAGAAAACCAATCCAAAAATGGGCAGAAGCCCTAAATAGACATTTCTCCAAAGAAGATATACAGATTGCCAACAAACACATGAAAGAATGCTCATCATTTCTCATTAGAGAAATGCAAATCAAAACTACAATGAGATATCATCTCACACTGGCCAGAACGGCCATCATCAGAAAATCTACAAACAACAAATGCTGGAGAGGGTGTGGAGAAAAGGGAACCCTCTTGCACTGTTGGTGGGAATGTAAATTGATACAGCCACTATGGAGAACAGTATGGAGGTTCCTTAAAAAACTAAAAATAGATCTACCATACGACCCAGCAATCCCACTACTGGGCATATACCCTGAGAAAATCATAATGCAAACAGAGTCATGTACCACAATGTTCATTGTAGTTCTATTTACAATAGACAGGACATGGAAGCAACCTAAGTGTCCATCGACAGATGAATGGGTAAAGAAGATGTGGCACATATGTACAATGGAATATTACTCAGCCATAAAAAGAAACGAAATTGAGTTATTTGTAGTGAGGTGGATGGACCTAGAGTCTGTCATACAGAGTGAAGTAAGTCAGAAAGAGAAAAACAAATACCGTATGCTAACACATATGTATGGAATCTAAAAAAAAAAAAAATGGTCATGAAGAACCTAGGGGCAGGACGGGAGTAAAGATGCAGACCTACTAGAGAATGGACTTGAGGACATGGGGAGGGGGAAGGGTAAGCTGGGACAAAGTGAGAGAGTGGCATGGACATATATACACTACCAGACGTAAAATAGATAGCTAGTGGGAAGGAGCCTTATAGCACAGGGAGATCAGCTCAGTGCTTTGTGACCACCTAGAGGGGTGGAATAGGGAGGGTGGGAGGGAGACGCAAGAGGGAGGGGATATGGGGATATAAGTATATGTATAGCTGATTCACTTTGTTATAAAGCAGAAACTAACACAACATTGTAAAGCAAGTATACTCCAATAAAGATGTTAATAAATAAATAAATAAATAAATAAATAAATAAAAGCACTGTACAAGTTAAAAAAAAAAAAAAAGATCAATTCCAGTGGCTGCCTACAAACTACTCACTTGTGGTGGGATCTCTGTATTGCTTCCACAACTGTAGGTAATACTTATCATTTGTTGTCAAGTTTAGAAATTGGTGTTTATTTAATAAAGATGCTGTTGTTTAAAAAAAAAAAAAAAGAAAGGAAAGGTGCTTTAATCAGAAAAGCCTGGAATCTGGGGAGGAAGTGGACTCGTCCTGAGACCAACTCCAAAGATTCTGCTCAGCCATGACAGTTTTAAAGGGGAAAAAGGGGAAAGAATCTCAGTGAATCATCGAGGCAGGAGGTTCTGTGTCATTCTCCATTGAGTGCAGACTGGCTGACTCTTCCTTCAGATGTTATCTTGCCTGCATGATCTGCCTTCAGGATTGCAAAGGGGGCTGCTGGGGTTAGAAAGCTAGTCATTCTTTAACTACTTAGTTCTTGATTCTTACTTCTTTTTATCTAGGAAAAGAATCAACAGGTTAAGCAAGGCATGCTGTGCTTTCAGGAGAGCATAAGTCAGGAGTTAGGTTAAATTACCTAGTGATCTCATTCCTATAATTAGGTTCTTTTAAGGTTAGAGGGGAACAGAAGTGGGTAAACAGGAAAGGGGCAAAAGAGCTGCTTTCAACACTACTTGGAGTGACATCTTACAATGTTTGTAACCTTGAGAGGCTCAGTCTTTGATTTCTGCAGGATCTTATTGACTTTGGATACTCCATCTGGTGACTACTCTATAGAATGCCTCTGCTTCTCACCTCCTTCACCTTCCATATTCCCACATTCATCAGTGGAATCCAACTAAACAGAGATCGACTGAAAAAATCTACAGTGGAGGCCAGACACAAAGAGCCTGGACCTTTGAGGAGATGAAGCCTAGGGGAATAAGGAATAAGGTCCAAGGATTAGGACAGACACTGCCAACTGCAGAACTGAGGATAGTGAGGGTCAAGACTAAGGCCCTTCACCCCACAGTTCATATTAAAAATTTTAACCAGCTGGTCCTGATTATCAGAAAGTATGTCAACCATAACAGTGTCACCCTACTTGTCAAATCTTAGGGAGGATCTGGGGCCACCAGGTTTGTGAGTCAAGGGAACCACTCAGAGGGGTTCAGGGAAATGACCATTATTTATCAACCATTATGTCAGTATTTCAATATTTAACAAACAGCATGGCCTTCCTAGTGTGTGCCAATTGACTGCCAGTCCTGCCACATTCATGGCAAGAATCAGGGGAAGGAGCTGAATGGATTAGAGAAAGATGCCCAGACTTTCTCCCTTGTGGACTTTGTATGGTGAGAAAAGATCACATGAACCTGAAATAAAGTCCCAACTGCATGTTCTCTGGAAATCTGTGTATCGGCTTCATCATGGAAGAGGGAGATTGTATCTGTAGGAACCACACTTTGCATCCATGGTAAAAGCTGGAGTTACTCAGTGACTGTCAAAAAGAAGAGTCTGGACCCTGATCTAACTTGCAAATTTTGCTCATTTCTACAATTGAGCTCTGACATACCCCCCTCACTTTCCTCCCACAAATAGCTCTGATAACAACTCCTGTTTAGAAGGCACTTTAACATCTGTGAGGTGCCTTCAATGGACATTTTTTATTTGGGTTCTAACATCAATAAGGTGATGTAATGCATATTATTCCCAGGTTGTAGATAAGCAAGGTGCTGCTACCATGGTGACTTGCCCAATGAAACTGTGATTTAAAACTAAATCCACCCCCACTCCCACCATCCTGTGCTCTTTTAACATGATGTCAAATGAATCACACATTTTTAGTCAGAAATCATCTAGGATTTAAAAATTTTAAAGCATTTTTCAAAGTTATTTAAAGAGTGAGGGGCAACTCTAATCAATTACAGAAAGAACTTTCTTCCTTTAGACCAAGGATCCTTTCCTATTCCCTACTGCTACCAGCACAGGAAGCCCATATGACTGGAAAAGGAAAGGGGCTAATGAGGAAGTCAGTTTAAATCCTGGAGTCTCTTAAGAAGCTCTAAGATTAGAAAAATCTTAACAAGTGGTCCCAAAAAGAAACCTCAGAAAATGAAGCCTGAATATGTTTTTTAAAAATCACCAAAATTTACTGATAATCTGTAATTGAACTTAGCACTTTTAAAGTGTATTCAACAAATTAATATTCTTCAGGAACACGTTTGCCCTTGTCAGTTGTTATACAAGCATACCTTGGAGATATTTTGGGTTCTGTTCTATACCACAGCAGTAAAGCAAATATCATGATGAAGCACATCACGTGAAGTTTTTGTTTCCCAGTACATATAAAAGTAATATTTACACTAAACTGTAGTCTATTAAGTGTACAACTAAGTTATGTCTTAGAAAAACAATGTATATGCTTTAATTAAAAAATATTTCATTGCTAAAAAATGCTAACCATCATGTGAGCCTTCCCCGGGTCGCAATAGTAACATCAAAGATCGCTGATCACAGATCACCATAACAAATATAATAATGATGAAAATGTCTGAAATATTATGAGAATTACCGAAATGTGGCACAGAGACACCAAGTGAGCAAATGCTCTTGGAAAATGGCGCCAATAATCTTGCTCAACGCCACAGGGTTGCCATAAACCTTCAAATTATAAATGTCAATATCTGCAAAGCATAATAAAATGAGGTATGCCTGCATTTCAACAGTGCTTTCTTTAGGAAAATACTCTCCATTCCTTGTAAATTACTGAAATCTCTAAGGGTTCAAACTAAAGGTTCTCACTTAGATTATTTACACAAAAATCTTCATAATCCCATAGAAAAACAAATCTTTATTTCAAAATTGATTTTCATGTTTAAAAATCTTTGGGGAAGGAAGTTTAAGTACTAGGAAAGGTATACTGAGAAATAAATTGTGGGAAAATTAAGGGAAATTGAGGGGAAAAACTAAATTGATGAGCATATTTCAAAACAGCTTTGAGCTACTGATAGCTCATCTCTCCATACCTGTTCCCTTGTCCCTTCCTATGTGAGAACTTCATCCAAGAAGTGGGACTATTTGTTATCAGCCACGTCCATTTGTTGTTTCTCGTTAAAACAAAAGATTTTCAATTCATTTGAGGGATTTAAACTCTAGTAAAATTTTCAGTGTTTCCAAAGCTACTTAATACTCTCCGTTATTCTTCGGAGATCAGTATAATCCTCTAATTTATGTTTATTTTCCTCTGAAGGTATGAGTTTGGTTTTTAAAATGTGAAAAGCCACCACAGCAATTTTCTTGGAAAGTTCATGGACACAAATAGTTTTACCTTTTCACCTGTTTTATAGGCTCTGTCTTTTTTTGAACATTGCCTTAATTTTATAAATCTAGATATTCTCATTTCACCCGTTTTCCGTGCCCTCAAGGTGGTCCAAGTGGGAAGGGAATAGGTGAACTTGATTTTTCTTCTGTGAATGTGAGCACAGTCCTCTCAGCCTGAGGGCACAAGCTCTACAGGCCTCTTGCCCTTACAGGCATGGGAGTTTGCACCCTGCAGAGACAAAAAAATCATTTCAAGTCCCCTGAGGACCAAAAGACCCAGATTAGAGGGCAAAGTGACAGCTGGGAGAGAGAAGAAAAGACAGAGGAAATATCAATATTTGGCAGGCCTAAAACTTTAGTTTTAAACCCAAATAATTTCTTGAAAGTCACCTTTGGGTGAGAGGGCTCATTGATTTTTTATTTCTTTAGTTTCTTTTCAAGTCCTACTTCTGTGTCTGCTGCTGGATTGTCAACTCCCTGGCACAAAAGAAGACACTGAAGTTCCCAAGGCTTTTCAGAGAACAAAAGGGAGCCTGCCTCACACTGATAAATTACTTACGTTAGCACCTGTAAGTCTGTTTCGCATTTCACTCCAACCTTTATTCACTGCTGATAACAGCAACCAAAAATGAATCCTGACAGCCTGTTGCGATTTTACAGTATCAGCAGGAAAGCCCAGCTAATTGTGAGCATATGATTTTTTCAAGCACCAAATTTTATATTTAGTTCACGCTCTGATAAACCTACTTATTCAGCGGTTGCTAATTATTGAGGCATTCATTTTTTTTTTTGTCTCATGATTTGAGCAAGATGGAGTTTGTTTTATAAAAAGCAATTTCTGCTAAGCTGGGAAGTCGTGCTTGTTTCTTCATGGACTGTCCCTGTGGAGGTGTTTTTTACTGAACTGCTCCAAGAAAAAAAAAGCTGTTGGAATACCAAACAAAGGCCCCTGTGCTGGAGTCTTTCAGGAAGGCAATTCCAGTGGTGTCTAGTTTCAGGCCAGAATACTAAGGTCATAATTTCAGGCCATCGATGGCTCTCCCAGATGTCTTTGGTCAAGTTAATCACAGTTTGCCTGAAGGTTGAGTTTTCAGGTAATCCATCCTGGTGTGATTGTAAATCAAGAGCTCCTTCTAGCTGAAAGTTGGGAGTTTTTAGCTCAGCCTCAGACTCCGAACAGTTAACACAGAGCCCCTAACCTCTAACTTTCTAGTTTTGCAACTGAAGATGATTCAGTGACTCTTTCACAAATGTTGAAGAAAGCTCAAGAAGTTACATGTCAAGTGACAACATGAATATATCATCATTTGTGTCATCAGGAACACATCAAAATTTCTGAGGGCTCAGGGAGACTCAGCCCTGCAGTGGGCCCTCCACTAGCCAAGGGTTTTCATCCCCAATGGTACAGAGTTGACACCACACTGGGAGTCCTCAGCCAGGCCCCACTGGGGTGCCGAGTGAGTCGGCCCAGTGCTCTTGTTGCTAGAGAAGAAAAAGCACCTTTTCCTGTTTCTCACAGCTTTTCTTTCCCACCTCTCACAGCCCCTCTTAAGAAAGTGTTGTTTTTCTCCATCCTGAAATTAATCTTTTCTCTGATTCATATTTAATTCCTATTTAGATTAAAAAACCTGATATTGAAGAAATTAACTCTAATCTATGCTAGAGTGTTTCTATCCTTACTGCCCAAAATGTTACTCATGAAATCTGGTAAAATATATACAAAAATTTTATTTACACACACACACACACACATACATCTTATTGTGTGTTCATTATACACATCATTTCATGATTCAGCTACTATTACTATCCCTTTTTCACAGATGAGGAAATATTAAAGTTAAATAAAACATTGTCCATACAACCTGTGTCTATCAACAGATGAATCGATAAAGAAGACGTAGTACAGATATACAGTAGAATATTACTCAGCTGTAAAAAAGAATGAAATTTTGCCATTTGCAACAGCATGGATGTACTTGGAGGGCATTATGCTAACTGAAATAAGTCAGACAGATAAAGACAAATACTGTATGATATCACTTATATGTGGAATATAAAAAATACAACAAACTAGTGAATATAACAAAAAAGAAGAAGACTCACAGATATATAGAGCAAACTAGTTATTACCATTAAGGAGGGGTGGGGACGGGCAGTATAGGGGTGGGTAGTGAGAGGTACAAACTATTGGGTATACAATAGGCTCAAGGATTTATTGTACAACATGGCAAATATAGCCAACATTTTGTAATAACTGTAAATAGAAAGTAACCTTTAAAATTTGTATAAAAATTAAAAAAAAAAACATTGTCCAGGGCTTTCTAAATCACATGTGCACAGTCAGGATTTAGAACCCTGTCTAGCTGTCTTTAGAGAGCACGTGATTCACTCAAACTTCCATGTGTAGATCCCACGACAGTGAACTGGTATTTTTATTTTTCCCATCACTCATTCTGACCTCCTTCCTTGGTGCACAGTGGGAAGCACTGTTTTAGAGTTCACACAACACCTGCTCGTGCAATGAATGGTGTGACTCCAGTAGCTCTGGCCTGTCTTGGCATCGTTTGGGAGGTGTTGCTTGGTTTCTGTCCCAACCTGAACTTTCCAATGGTCTCTCTTACAGTCAGGGCAAATTGGGGTGATCAGGGAGGAAGATAAGACCCTGGCTTTCCTTCTACACCCATACCAGTTCTAGACCTGTTTAAAAGAGACTCAACACCGGTGTTTTTTGAAGTGTCAAAATCATGTCACGATCTGCTCAGAAAAATACAGCAGTGGGAGTCACAATGTGAAAGGTATCAGAATTGAGGCAGTCATCTCTATAAGTCCCCCAGATCATGAAAAGCAAATATTTTTTTTCTGCATTTTATGCAAAAATGTTTGCAACTATGGAACTCCAGCTAAACTTCAAAGTCAATCCTCAATCCTTCTTTGTTATATTCATTTCTTCTTCTTGCTTCTTTTCTTAGTCCACAGCAATTTAAAAATGTAATTCCTCTCTCCCTCCCTTCTCCTCCCTAGACCAGGAAACATTCCTCCTCAGCTTCCCTATCTTGCTTCCTTTGCAACAATTACATAAACCTTTTGAAGAGAGGTTTACTACTAATTACCTTGAGGGAACAATTGAGATAGGACACCATATCTCCTCCTGTGTCTCTGGCCTTGCCAGGCAACCTTAGCTGGTCAGAGCACTCTGAGTCACTGAGCCCTGACACAGCTTCACATGGCGGTCACTAAATTTGGTCAGCATGTGCAGAGGATGAAAAGAAATATTTCATTGCACACTTAGGATGATGCAAACAATAATAGCATGATAGAGAGTTGTCTTTTCAAAGAAAATATTCTAGTCAGTGCTGTCTCTGGTAAAGTTCCTCACTCTGAACCTCCTTTTTAAATTCCCTTCTTGTGTAGTTGGGACCAGGGGACTACAAAAGGCCATGCTTATGAGAATAGTACATGCCGTGAAGGATGGACTAAGCCACCACTGAGAATAAATGAACCCCAAATTCTCAGTCCTCCCTCTTTCCTTTGCTTAAGTATCTACCATTTCGGGGAAGAAAAGTTGAAAAATGTCCTAGTAAGAGACAATTTGCTTACCATTAAGAAGAAGGAGCTTTCTCTGAACTAAAAAATACTTCCCTGAAATAGTTATTCTTGATTCAGGACCCCTTTGCTGCTCATCAGGTCAAAATCAGGAGCATTTTAACTGGATGTTTTCTTGATTAGATGATTTGGATGCAGGTCAATGTGGATGTGAGGGGGTTATCTCCTCATATTCTTTGTACAAAATTAAGGGCAGCCCGGTTGACTCCTGTCTATGATTCAGGGGTTCCCTCCTCAAAAGCCACAACTTGAATGGAGAATAAGGAACTAGCTAAATGAAAGAGCATCTCATATTTGTTGTTTTATAGGGCGTTTCATTCATCTCCTCTTTTTGGCTCTTCAGAAAACAATAGGTATTCTTAATAAAAAGATTCAACAAATTAGGCCATTTGTGAAAAACCCACAGCAAATGCTCTCTCCCTAAGATCAGAAACAAGACAAAAATGTCTACTCTTGGGACTTCAATTCAATATTTTACTGGAAGTTCTACTCAGAGTTGTTAGGTGATAAAAAGAAATGGAAATTAAAAGACATCCAGAATGGAATGGAGGAAGTGAAAACTATCTCTATTCTGAGATTACATTATCTTGTATATAGAAAATTTATTTTAAAACTATTAGAACTAAAAAATGAGTTGAGCAAGGTTGCAGGATATAAGATCAGTATACAAAAATCAATTGTAGTCTATACACTAACAATGAACAACCAAAAATAAAATTAAGAAAACAATTTTATTTACAATAGCATCAAAAAGCATAAGATATCTAGGAATAAATTTAACCAAGGAGGCAAAAGATTTGTACAATGAAAATTATAAAATATTATTGAAAGAATGGACCCTAAATAAATGTACAGACATTCTCTGTTCATTGATCAGAAGACTTATCATTGTTAAGAGGGCAACATTCCCTAAATTGATCCATAGATTCAGTGCAATCCTTATCAAAATCCCAGCTGCCTTTTTTTTTTTTTTTGCAGAAATTGACAACCTGATCCTAAAATTTATATGAATATTAACTGGAGTTAGCCAAACTCAAGGTTAAAGGCACAGTTCCCCAAAAGACTGTTCTTGTTTCAGAGACCAGCCACAATTCCAGGGATCCCCAAGACTATCCTCACTTCTGGCCAGCTGGCTACAAATTCAGGGGTTCCCATGATCATCCTCAGTTTTGATAATTCATTAAAACAATTCACAGGACTCAGGAAGTGCTATACTTAGGATCACAGTTACAAATTAGAACCAGCTAAAAGGAGAGACACATCATGTGAAGTCTAGGAGGATTCCAAATGGAAAGCTTCCACTTTCCTCAGGGATGTACCACCCTCTTAGCATCCAAGTGTAACCATACTCACAGTATTGTCAACTGGGATAGCTTACCAAGCTTCAGTATTCAGAGTTTTTACTGAGGTTTCATTACAAAGGCATGATTGATTGAATCATTGGCTATGTGGTTAAACTCAGTCTCCAGCTCCCCTCCCCTTCCAGGGGTTGGGCTGATATCATGTGGCTCAAAGCCTCAACACTGTAATCACATAGTTGGTCTCTCTGGAATGGCCAACACCCATCTCGGGTCATCTCCTTAGCATAAACTATCTAAGGGACCACCATGAGTCACCTCATTAGCATAAACTATCAGGTGTGGTCCCAGGGACCCAACATGAATAAAAGATACTTCTTTGACTCAGGAAATTCCAAGGGTTTAGAGGTTACCTCCCAGGAACTGGGGACAAAGGCAAGCCAAGTTCTTTATTGCACAGAAATGGAAAGGACCCAGAATAGCTCAAACAGTGTTGAAAAAGAACAAAGTTAGAGGACTTAAAATTCTTGACCTCAAAACTTACTTCAAAGCTATAGTAATTAAGATGGTGTTGTCCTGGCATGGGAATAGACATATAGTTCAATGGAATAAAATTGAGATCCAGAAATAAACCCTCATTTTTAGGGTCAACTAATCATCTACAGGGTATCAAGATAATTCAACAGGGAAAGAACAGTCTTTTCAAAAAATGGTGCTGGGAAAATTGGATATCCACATGCACAAAAAGGAAGTTGAACTCCTACCTCACACCATGTAAAAAATGAACTCAAATGGATTGAAAAATCTAAATGTAGGAGCTAAAATTATAAAACTCTTAGAAAAAAATAGGGATAAATCTTCATGACTTTACATTAGACAGTGGTTTCTTAGCACAAGTGATGAAAGAAAAGACTTATAAAATGTACTTAATCAAAATTATAAACTTTTATACTGCACATAGTAGCATCAAGAAAGTGAAAAGACAATCCACGAGATGATAGAAAATACCTACATCTTATATGCCAATCATATGTCTGATAAAGCATGTGAATGCAAAATATATAAATTTATACAATCCAACAGTAAAAAGACAAATAACCCAGTTTAAAAATAACTAAAATTTTTGAATAGATATTTCTTGAAAGAGTATATGCAGATGGATAACAAGCACATGAAAAGATGTTCAATATCTTTAGTCATTCGGGAAATGCAAATCAAAACATAACAAGATATAACTTCACAATTTATGAGGATGGCTAAAATAAAAGAGACTTGTAATAATAAACGTTGACAATGATGCAGAGAAGTTGCAACCTCCATACTTTGCTAGTGGGGTTGTAAAATGGTGTGGCCACTTTGGAAAACAGTTTGAAAATTTCTCAAGATGTTAAATATAGAGTTACCTTATAACCCAGCAATTCTACTCCTTGGTATATTCACAAGAGAACTGAGACATATGTCCACACAAAAACTTGTAAATAAGTGTTCACAGCAGCACTGCTCACAGTAGCCAAAAAGTGGAAACAATCTAGACATCCATCAGTTGCTGTATGGATAAGCAAAATGTGGTATAGCCATAAAATAGAATATTATTCAGCCAGAAAAAGAAATGTACTCTTACACGCTATGACATGCTTGAACCTTCACAGCATTATGCTCAGTGAAAGAAACCAAACACCAAAGGCCACATGTTATATGTTTACATTTATATGAAATATCTAGAATATGCAAATCCATAGACAGAATGTAGATTAGTGTTGCTGAGGGTGGATTGTGAGTGACCACTAAAGGCTTTCTTTTCTGGGTGATAAAGATGTACAATGAGATATTGCTGATGGTTGCACAATTCTGTGAATATTTTAAACACCCCTGAACTGTACACTTCAAAATGGTAAGAATTTTATATATCTATATATAAAGTATATATATGATATATAAATATATCTTAATAAAGCTGACATTAAAGAAACCAATAATTGCTTCCAGAGGCGATCTTATGTCTCGTTTTTTTCAAGAAGAAATGTTTAGGATGCGTTGCTGGGGAGTGAGCAAGATTATAGTTCTCCTAGAGTTTCAAGGGTTATGGGTTGGAGGGCCTCGCTGCACTGGGTGCCCCAACTGGGAGAGATAATTCAGGAGGAGATGCTGGTTCAGGGAGGAAAAGGATGACTTCAGTTGTGGAATAAAGATATGATAAATTACTGCATTCCATTCCAAATATAAATAAACGAATGCGTCACACACAGGTAGGAGAACAAGGTAAGGCAAATACTTTCTTGTCATTGCATTCTTATCCCAGAATTACTCTTGGCCTAGTTCTGCTTAGTATTTGTGCTCTACCTCAGCTGATAAGAATGAGTCCTTGTGAGATAAAAGAAAACAAACAAAACACAGTTTTACATCTCATCAGCTGTCAGGGCATCTGGATCATGCTTTGTAAGTTGTCTGATCAAATGTCCTTTCTCCGCAAGCCTGCTTCTGTCCAGCTTTGCCTTGTTTTCTCTTTCTTTCTTTAGGGGTCAGCTTCCTCTTCCTGCTTTCCTCTCCCTTTGAGAGTGGACACGCAGGAGACCAGCGTACCTGCCTGAGTGCTTCCTATTCAACCTGCCTCCTGGGGACGGCTTTAGTGCACTTCGCAATATCACTCCCTTCCCTGCTGCTGACAGAAGTTACAGCATTTTACAATACAACACATCCATGTTAATGAAAAGTCAGTCATCATATATAAACAAAAATTCAAATAACATAGCAGTTATATTCAGCTACATTGAGTTGATTTGACCATGACAATAAACCGTATTTGAAGTAACTTTCTGAGTAGTATTCTGAGCCTTTAAGAGGAGCTACACGTTCTAGATGTTACAGCTCGTTCTACAGTAAAGTGATAGATGACTCGTTCTGGGGGCAAGTGGCCGTAGTTCACCACCACTGAAAGGCAACTTCCTCTGACTGGGAATAGACACTCATTCTAACACTCTAGTACAGCTCTTCCAAATACTTCCAAGAGAAAGCAATATCCAGTTGCACTTCCTGTCCCACCACAGGAGAAAGTTTAGGGAATTAAGTATAATTAAGCAAGCTGATGTTTTAGGATGATGGTTTCATTCAAGTAGGCTGGGAGGGGCCCTTTGATTTATGGTGACAGGTGTGATACAGTGCAAAATTCAGAAGGTAGGGATGGGAAGGAGTCATTCAGACTCTCTGAATCTGCTTCCTTAAAATCCCTGCAGAAGGACAGGGTTACACCAGATGACTCTGGCATCTTGTTTACCCCTGAAGTCCATGGTTAAGTGCTTACTGTGTCACTGTGGTAGAGCCAGGGGGAGAGCACATCTAATTGACCTGTTTATGGGTAGTGAGAACAGGCTTTCTATGAGATGATGCTCATTGCAGTTTCTATTGCGACAAGCAGTTATGATGTTTACGTGAACAAATAGAAGTGTGACCTATGTTTTACAATAATCATAACCGAATCTTTTTTCAATCAATTTATGCCATTGTTAATTCACAAACTATAATGATTCATGGACCATCATGTGTTCAAAAGTTAAAATGTTTTTCTTCTCTGGGATGTCATAATACATTTCTACAGCGAGCAGTGGGGAGGTCCAACTGGGGGGAGGTAAGTGTGACATCTTTAGGGATATTGTCCTCCATCTCCCTCACCCAGTGGTTCCCACTGGGATTATAATACTCTGTAATAACCTACCAACCTCTAGGCTTCAAAACATTGTAAAACTCAACACTCATTTTGAAATGTTTCAGACATACAAGAGCGTAAAGAATAACATAATGATCCTCTTGTACTAACACCATCCACCTGAAGAAATAAAACATTACAAAAACAGGTGAGATGCTCACAGCCCCTCCTCTGCTGCATCTCTCCCTCTCTGAGGGGGTCACCACCTGGCATGACTTTTCTTTCTTTTCTAATTAAATCTTATGCATAACTCATTTATGCTGAACCCTACAGACTAGAATGTTTTCATTGAACAGTGAGGATCCTGTGTGTGTGTCTGTGTGTGTGTGTGTAGATAGATATAAACATATATATATATATATATATATATATATATATATATATATATATATATATATACATAGTATACTATGGCACTTATTTTTAAAGGAAGTTACCACAAAGTTGAGGTGCTAGGTCAAAGACTACATGTATTATTCATTTTAATAGATATTGCCAGATAGTTTCCCAAAAGCTATTTATTTGGAATTGAAGGTTTCTACATCTGAAACACTGTTTTGGAATCTTGAATTTCCTGGAACATTTTGAGGATCACTGGCCTTGGGGTTTAAGTCATTATGTTTCTGCCATGGTTGCCTATGTGTCCTCGGCTAAATGTGAAACTCCGTAAAGTATCTTGGTTTCCTTGTCTATGACACAAAATGGAGAAGTAAAGAAAAATGCCTGACTGGATACTAAAGAACTGAGTGTAGGCCTGACTTCCTGTTTTCCTGGACTAACTTTATGGTTTGGAAAAGGGACAAAGGTCCCCAGAAGGGGGTAAAGGAGACTTTCACTTATACTGCATTTCAGAACAAGCATAAAAAAATATTGGGAAGTAATTGAGGAAAGCTCCTCGTTGTTTAATGAAACATTCAGTTCTGTGGGGTTCTGCATCTTATTCAAAAAGGGACCCTCCAGGAACTCAATATTCCAGCAACACTTTGTACAAAACTAGATGAAACAAATTACTTTAAAAAAAAATCAGAATCAAACATTCTTCTCAAAAGTAGCTTCCCAAAGTCAGTGTGAGCAAGACTAGATGAAACAGAACAGTGACTGTGAAATAAAGTTTAGAACACATCCTTTGTGAAAAACTAGTTGTAGCTCATAGGAAAGACTGGGTCTTAATTAACAAAACTCAAAAGCAAATTTGGACCAAATCAAAATACACAAGAAATTCATATCTGCTGCCCTGGATTTTGGGGTCTACTTTGAACTCCCATCCTATATATTCTCATGGATTTTCTTCTTAAGCCCTTAAACTCTCAGGGGGGAAGACTAATGACTTCTTAAAGAGGCACCTGAATTTCCACTTTGCTGTCACCATAAATAAGCAGCGCACATCTCTAACAAATCTCCAGATCAACGCAGAGAAAGTAAATCTTAGAAAAGAAGAGAGGAAGGAAAGGAAGAAGGGAGGGAGGGGGAAAAAACATTACCCAAGCAAACCTTCAAGCATTCAAAATTTAGACCTAAGGGCACTGTGGCATTGGACAAAAAAACCCAACAAAAACAAAAACAAACAAACACACAAACAAAAAAAACCCTCCATCTTGTGCCAAAACATGAACTGCTGAGACTTTAAAAAGAGAGAGAGAGAGAGAGAGAGAGAGAGAGGTAAAAGAAAAAGTTAAAATAAGCAACTAAGCAAACAAACAAATCTATGGTATAAAGGCAAACATTGGGATGCATTCAATGAATCCCTTTTAGATCAATTAATGCCATTGTTTATTTAATGTCCGAATTCCATCACATGTGGCAGGCAGGCCTGCTGCTCTTCTTTTCAACTGAAACAGCACAAAACATAGTCTGGATCCAAGGAAATCTTGCCAGAATCCCTGGCAATGTATCACTTCTTTAAGCCCTGTTTTGCTTTTGTGCTCATGGTAACGTTTGCAGCTGTTGAACGTGGCTTTGGGCTGTCTGACTCCCTTGAGAGAATTTATGTGTTTTTCTACTTCCTTTCCTTATTAGGAGGCTGGAATCTGCAACACCTATTAGAACAAGTATGCATAAAGGGTAATGACCGTGCAATTTATTAGTGGTCTGTTCTTCCTCAAATGAGCCCTCGGCCCCCAGCTCCGAGAGGCCGTGCCCATGTTTGAATCACCTCTGCTTTCTCGGCAGCAGGTGGGCCAAGCAGCCTTAATCAAGGGGGTGGGAGAGACATTGGCCTCTAGGAAAGCAGTTTTTTTTCTTCCACAGCAAGGCATGGCAGGGCCTGGAATATCACGGTTTGAATTTCATGAAGATGAAGTACTAGCTGACAAAGTGGACAGGATGAAAGTAAGGAGAAAATGTGAGCTACAAACTTGTTCATGATAGCTCTGTAGCAGAAGAAAATGTCTCAGAGCCTTTCTCTTTCCTTCTCTCTAAAATGGGAAGCTGTGGGGGTAATTCTTTCTCTTCAAGGCCTGGGCTAGGGGGATGAGCCTTTCTCAAGAAAGAATGGGAAATCCTTGCTTCCTCTGAGTTTCCAGGGAGCAGGTGGTGGGGAGCCACCATTCAGGGAAAGGATGACTGAGAAGCTAAGAGTGGTCTCATGTGGGCTGACCCCTCCCCAAAATCTGCCAATAGGAGGCAGGAAAGGAGTTACGGTTTCTAAGAAATGCACATCATCAGCCTGAAAATGCCAGGCCAAACTGGCCCCTTCCAGGAATCATGGTAACATTTGGAGTCCAGACAGAAAGTTCAGGAGAACAGAATGCTTGGGGACAAAGTCATTTCTCATAAAATTACAGGTATATTCAAGAAAACGTAATCCATATGTTTTTGATTCATTCACATTTATTTAGCTTACCAAAATGTTTTGGGCAGCCATGTATACAAAGCTTGTTAAGTCATTTTTCTTCAAGGCAGGAAACCATTTTTGGCCACAGAACGTGGATCCTAACCCCTGGAAGGCGGGGTTCAAACTAGAGTCTCAAGGTGTGAGTAGGCTCTGCTGAGAAATAGCAGGACAAAGAACATACACACTTTACTTGTGCAGGTTTTAGGTGTGGGTAGTTTTGCAGGGGGAAGGCAGTGAACCAATGTTCTTTTGAGCATGATCTGTATAGTGAAATGAAGAAAATAATGCAAATGTACTCTAACTAGTATGGTAAAAAAAAGTCAAAATTTCTCCATAATGGATTGCTTTTTTCCCATGAACCCTCAAAGATTCTTCTTTTCTTCTAACATCACCTGTGCCCCCTTCCCTCACACACTCATTTTCATGTCCCTTTGGCCCAGTACCTGGCATGTTCTACTAGGCCCTGACAAAGCTGACCTGAGCTGAAATGACATGTGGTTTCAATGCACTGATCATACACAGAGCATTATACCTCTGGCTTAGATGAAATGATGGCCAGCAGCCTGTGCTGTTAAAATCGGAGAATATGCATTCTGTGTTGAGAAAGTAAAAGTGATACATAGAAGGAAAACCCACTGGTACAGATAAGCAGGGGGTTAAACAGGTAAACAGGAAACATTAGAAGGTGTACTAATTAGCTTCCTCTTCTCCCCAGTGTTCTTGAGCTTTTTCCATTTTGAACATAACACTGGAATAAAAAGGGAAAGAAACCTGCTTTAGGGTTTATCCAGAGCTGAGGGAGAGCATTTCATTGTGGTGCTTCAAGTAACTGACTCAGATCCCCCGACACATTCACCCCAAACTGCATAAATCTCTCAGTGAGCAGCAAATGAGACCCGTGTTTTTGTTTCTGACTAAACTTCTGGCTTATTTTCCCTCTTTGCTCAGTCATTTCAAGTCGACTAACCAAAGCTGCTAATTAGAGAGGGGATGATTTATTTCATAACTTTCTTTTCCCTTCAGGGAACATAACTCAACTCCAGGCCCAGCAAGTTTGCCTTGCTCTATTCAATATAGTACACCCACCTCATTAATACTTCATTAGGAAAATTGAAAACCCCATGACAGAGCCTCAAGGAAGGAAGGGGTTGACTGGTTCTGACCCAGAAGGCAGAGCGGACCTGATCAGATGGGCCTTCGGGCTCCCAGGCCAGGTGGCTGAGCCAGTGAGTCAGCTTGTGTGCTTAGGAAGTTCATTCTGTCCTTCACTGCTTTCCTTGGGTGAATCCTTCACTCATTTCTTCTTTGTGAGATGGAGGATAGGGAAACCTGTCTTTAATCTTCTTAAGAATTGTCATAATTTAAAAAATAGACCCACAGACATAGAGAACAAACTTATGATTACCAAAGGGGAAAGGGAGGGGGAGGGATAAATTAGGAGTTTGGGATTAACATATACACACTCCTGTACTGTATATAAAATAGATAACCAACAAGGACCTACTGTATATTGCAGGTAACTATACTCAATAGTTTGTAATAACCTATAAGAGGGAAAATAATCTGAAAAAGAATAAATATATAAGTGTATAACTTAATCACTTTGCTGTACACCTGAAACTAACACAACATTGTAAATCAGCTGTACTTTAATTTAAAAAAAAAACCTAAAACACTATGGACAACAAAATGTAGATATCAGTAGTACTTCCTCACACAAGTTTCTCCATCAATGAACACATCACCATGGTTTAAGCCCACGATGCCTTTTTTTTTCTTTTAATAAAGGAGAGAGGCCCCAAAGCTTATACATGGTTGACTTAGCCTTTCCATATATAAATGTGAACTGGAGGAGAGCCAGACAATGCCAGCTCCCCAGATTCTCTATACATATATGGCAAGTCAGTTCATCAGTGCACTGCAGAAGCAAATATACGTACAATGAGAAATCTAAAACTAATATACACTTAAGGCACTTTGGATGCTCCAAGTAGTCCACTAATGTTTGACCTGAGAGTTATAGAGGTGAGACTGCTGCTTCTCAAACTTCAATGTTCATACATATCTCCTATGGGTCTTATTCAAAGGCAGATTCTGAAAGGTCTGAGGTGGGACCTAAGAATCTGTATTTCAAACAAGCTCCCAGATGATGCAGATGTTGTTGGTCCATGGACCAATCTCTGAGTAGTAACAGGCTGGGAAACATCAGCCACCTTCTGGAGTTGCCTAGTGGATCCAATAACACTGGAGTGAAAAGGTATTAAAAACCAGGTAACAGTGTGTGTTGTATTCCTCCTCCTATAAAACCATCCTGCAGAGTAGGGTTGGCAAACTTTATAAAGTATCAGTTAGCAACCATTTTAGGCTTTGTAAGCCATCTAGTCACTGGTGCAACTACTTGACTCTACCGTTATAGCACAAAGATGGCCACTGAAAATATGTAAAGAAATTGATATAGCTATGTCCCAATAAAACTTTATTTATAAAAATAAGTCAAGAGCCAAGTTCGGTCCATGAGCTGTAGTTTGCCAACTCCTGTTCTGTACCAATGACTTCCAAAACATTGTGACTGTACACCCAGAACAGTAAGCCTCTGTGATACTAGTACATTTATTTATAAATCCTATACACATCCTACTGCAGTAATGCAAAAATGAAATGCAAAAGAAAGAAAACTGATATAGAAACTCTAATTTTTCTCTGTTCATCCCAATGGAGTATCTCTGCTATCCCCTGCATACGCAAACTCACCTTAGAAACCGGTGACATGGAAAACTTTAAAATGTTTTTTCTCTGCAAAAATGATCACATTGATAACAGAAGTATTTGGGATCTTGATGGTCTTTGAAGTTCTAGGACGTGGAACAGCCATAATATATCGAGACCTTTACAGTAAGCAAAGTGAAGGAAAGAACTGAAAAGAATTATTTATGCAAATCAATAAAGTGACATAGTCACTCTGCCCTCTTTGGGGTTGATTTGAGAAGTCCTACGAGCCAGGTGCTGAACTAAGCACTCTGTACATACTATCTCATTTAATGCTCACATCGCCCTCTGAGGTAGGGGCAACTATTCTTTCCATTTTACAGAAGAGAAAACTGAGACTCAGAGAGGCTAGTACAAAGGAATACAATTATGTTACTATTTATTTATGGTGTGATGTCATCACACTGATGGAAAATCCCACAGGTTATAGTGAATGGGTTTAGCAGGCCTTACCCACAAATCCCTTCATTCTGCCAGAAGTTGCATCTGGAGGAGGCGGGGATAGCAGGCCTCTGTGCTGAGAGAGAGGGCCAGCTAATTTCAACTCAATTGTTGGTTTCTTTAAAGAGATTGCTTACTGGCTATCACGTACTGAGAAGTCTCCCTCATCTCAACAGTCATGTGCTGAAAGCCCATTTATTAAGGAGGAGTTTTCTGGGTTTTGTTTTTTGTTTTTTGTGGGTTTTTTTGGCAGTACGCGGGCCTCTCACTGTTGTGGCCTCTCCCGTTGCGGAGCACAGGCTCCGGACGTGCAGGCTCGGCAGCCATGGCTCACGGGCCCAGCCACTCCGCAGCATGTGGGATCTTCCTGGACCGGGGCACGAATCTGTGTCCCCTGTATCGGCAGGTGGACTCTCAACCACTGCTCCACCAGGGAAGCCCACAGAGGTTGATTTTTGAGGTTAATAGTTTACTTGCTTTGCAATTTATTCCTAAAGATCTGAATGAGTAACACAGGGAGCCTATCCATATACTTCACTCAAAAGTGAGTGAAGGAAGGCACACAGGAAGGTTTTAGAATTACAAAACATGGCTCTGCATTTTAAGAGAGAAGATTATTGGCGTACTGAAAAACTTTCATTTCAAAATAAATAATGAGGCATTAGGGTAAATGTGTAGCAATTATATCTGGTAGCACCAATATTCAGACTGAAGGTCCAATCAATAAGCTTTGGCCAGACGATTATCAACTGTAAATCAAAAACAAGGGAATTGTTTCAATGAGAGGACATTGGGAATAAGAGTGCAGACAAATCTAGAAACAACGAGACCAGAAACTAGGGTGATGAGATCCATGTTTTGAATTAAAAAATCAAGACATATTATCTGAAACATGGTCTGACACATATTCCTGTTTTCAAACATTCTCTTTGTTAGATTATCCTGAGAAACCTAGGACATATAATCACTGTAGATTTAGTCCTTCATAAAGCTACTTAAAATACGGTACTTTTCAGCATTTTTCTAGAAATATGAATTGTATTTCCAGCCCGACATTCTCCACGTTGTTTAATATTACTTTCAAATGTAAAATTCAGAGTCTGATTGGCCCTCCTTATTTATATAATTATCTTACCACAATTAAAATATTTACTTTAAAATGTTTTAGTATAGTCTGTAAACTCAAAAAGGCTATCAAAGATATAAAAGCAGGCTACAAACACTGAAATACAGTTCCATCAAAAGTAGGATACCCTTAATTATTAAACACATAATCGATGTTTTTGCATTTTAAATAAATCAATTTCATAAAATTCTTGAGCGTTAAAAAGTAGGTAACTTCCGGGCTTCCCTGGTGGTGCAGTGATTGAGAGTCCGCCTGCCGATGCAGGGGACACGGGTTCTGTGCCCCGGTCCGGGAAGATCGTGCATGCCGTGGAGCGGCTGGGCCCGTGAGTCATGGCCGCCGAGCCTGCACATCCGGAACCTGTGCTCTGCAATGGGAGAGGCCACAATGAAAGGTGAGAGGCCCGCGTACCGCAAAAAAAAAAAAAAAAAAAAAAAAGTAAGCAACTTCCTTGTAAATTCTGTGAAATAAATTACTTGTTAACAATACCAAAACACTCAGCTGACATGATTATATGATATATTTTGCCTAATAAATGAAAATATAAGTACACATATATAGACAAAACCTCCAGCCTTGAGATCTTTATTCTACACTGTTTTGAGTTTAGTTCCTTGGCACAAAATTTGGGCTTTTCCTTTATCATACTTTTAACCTTTCTATAAAATTGTCTACATTCTTTTCACAATTTATAAATTCCCTTAATATTAATAGATAAGACATTATTATTCCTTTAATAATAATTTTGTCTCCGAGATCTATTATTATAATTCAGATAAAAAAATACTTCTCTAACTTTCAAAATGCTTAATTTCCATTAGTGACATAACTAAAAAATACTGTGATTGGTGAAGAAAGGAATGTTCAGTAGAGGTATAATGTCTATTATACCTGTGCCTTAGTAGAAAAATAATTTTTTATTGTCCAGCAGTCAAAACCTTCTTTTTCTTTTCAGGGAAAATCCCTTATTATATGTAGTGTTGTGGTGATTCCATGCTCCATAACTTAGTCTGAACTTTCTTAGAGGAAAACTGAGGGACAAGTTCAATTGCAAGGAGCTTATTTTGAAAAGGACTCCAAGTGACACTGGCGAAAGGGTGGGTAGGTGGGACAGCAAAGGGAATGAAACCAACAAATGCTTCCTTATCAAGCGAGTCATCCCTGTGGGCAATGGGAGCTTACGCCCTACATGGAACTCTGGGAAACGGTACAACACAACTCTCAGAGTTTTCACACCAGCAGGAGGGAGTGGGGAACTTAAACATGAATGTTGTGATAGCTCATTTCATGTGTCAACGTGGCTGGGCTAGAGTTCCAAGATGTTGGGTCATAAACCAGTCTAAATGTCTCTATGAATGTATTTTTTGTTTTTAGATATGATTAACATTTAAATCAGTAGACTTTCAGATTATCCCTCAAAATGTGGGTGGGCCTCATTCAATCAGTTGAAGACCTTAAGGGAAACAGACTGCTAGCAGACTGCTTTTGGACTCAAACTGCAACATAATATCTTCTCTGGATCTCCAACCTGCTGACCTGCCCTGCAGATTTCAGACTTGGCAACACCACAATCATGTGAGCCAATTTCTTAAAATCTCTCTCTTTGCTTTACACACACACACACGTGCGCGCGCACGCGCGCGTATACATCCTATTTGTTCCGTTTCTCTGGAGAACCCTGTCTAATACAAATACTCTTCAGTATTGGTATTTGGTTGAGGACCCCTTCAGGTAAAGAGGTACAAGTACTGGCATTAAGAAGCTGTGCAGGTTTGCAGTGAAATGAGGTGAGGGTATGATGGCAGGTTACCAGCAGTGGCTGCTGTATACTCTGCCTCCCATTACTAAAGCCCATATAATCAGTGTCTAAGGGCAGTAGCTTCCAGGGGGTGAAGAATGGAGTCTATATGGTACCACATAGAAATGTGGATCCAAACAACAAAAAAAGAAGGGTGCTGAAAATGATTTGAAAATTAGGGCAAATATAAAAGATACGTTTTTGTTTTTAACTTCTGTATAATTGATTGTCTGAAGCAAAAACAGTACCAATGCATTTTGGTATTTATGCAAATCTGTAGGAATAAAAAGTATGACAAGAATTGCATAGAGGATAGGAAGTTAGAACTGGAAGTATGCAGTTATGTGTTTCCTATACTGCACTTGAAGTATTATAATATTTTTGAAGATAGACAGTACTACATTAAAGATGTAAATTGTAAACCTTAAAGCAATCATTAAAAAAGTAAAATAAGAGGTACAACTTACAGTGCAATGGTGGATAAAATAGAAGCATAAAAATAATATTCAATGAATCCAGAAGAAGACAGGAAAAGAGTTTTGGGGAAAAGAAAAGAACACATGGGACAGATAAAAGTAATATGAAACTCCAGTAAAGATGTGTAAAAAAAAAACTAATATGGAAATGGTATATTATAGTCAATAGGATGGCTATAATCAAAACAATAGACAATAACAAGTGTTGACAAGTATATGTAAAAATTGAAACCCTTATACATTGTTGGTGGGAATGTAAAATTACATAGTCATTTTGCAAAACATTTTGGAAGTTCCTCAAAATATTTGAGTGAACATGACCCACAAATACTACTCCTAACTGTATACACAAGAAAATGAAAACATAAGCCCACATAAACGTTGTACACAAATATTCATAGCAACATTATTCATGATATCCTCCAAATGAAAACAATCCAAATGTCCGTCAACTGATGAATGGATAAAAAGTATGATATATTCATACAGTGAAATATTATTCAGTAATGAAAATGAATGAGGTAGTGATACATGCAATGACATCGATAAATCTTGAAAACATGTTGCTAAGTGAAAGAAGCCAGTCACAAAAGACTACATATTGTATGATCCCATTTATATAAAACATCCAGAATAAGCGAATATAAAGACAGAAAGTTGATTAGTGACTGCATAGGGCTGCTTTAGGAGGCAGAATGGGGAGTGACTGCTACTAAGTATAGGATTTTGGGGGGTGGGGATGAAAATTTTCTAAAACTGGACTGTGGTGACGGTTGCAAAACTCCATAAATATAATAAAAGTCACTGACTTGTGTACTTTAAATGGATAAATTATATGGT
This sequence comes from Mesoplodon bidens, assembly GCF_964165515.1. Taxonomy (NCBI): domain Eukaryota; kingdom Metazoa; phylum Chordata; class Mammalia; order Artiodactyla; family Ziphiidae; genus Mesoplodon; species Mesoplodon bidens. Next base: position 41,584,882 of record NC_138162.1, on the reverse strand, counting down.
GTGTGAATTATATCTCAGTAAGTCAGTTTCTTAAAACAAAAAAAGACAGATTGTCAGATTGGTTAAAAAAGCAAGAACCAACTTCATGCTTTTAAAATACAAGAAAGCATTCAAAATATAAGAAAGTCAAGTGGGGAGCAATGAGGCTGCAGGGGTAAGCAAGGACAAGATGATGCACAATGTATACACGGCACTGAGAGCTTGAGCTTTACACTGAGGGACATAGAGATTTCACAGAAAGTTTTTTTTTTTAATTGAAGTGTAGTTGATTTACAATGTATAGTTAGTTTCATGTGTACAGCAAAAGTGATTGCTATATATATACAAATATATATGTATATATAAATATATACATATATATTTATAAATTCTGTTTTAGATTCTTTTCCCTTATAGGTTATTACAAAGTATGGAGTATAATTCCCTATGCTATATAGTAGGTCCTTTTTAGTTATCTATTTTATATATAGTAGTGTGTATCTATTAGCACCAAACTCCTTTATCCCTCCCCAGCTCCTTCCCCTTTGGTAACCATAAGTTTGTTTTCTATGTCTGTGGGTCTACTTCTGTTTTGTATATAAGTTCATTTGTATCACTTTTTTTTAGATTCCACATATAAGCGATATCATATGATATTTGTCTTTCTTGGTCTGACTTACTTCACTTAGTATGGTAATCTCTAGGTCCATCCATGTTGCTGCAAATGGCATTATTTCATTCTTTTTTATGGCTGAATAATATTCCATTGTATATATGTACCACATCTTCTTTATCCATTCATCTGACAATGGACATTTAGGTTGTTTCCATATCTTGGCTATTGTAAACAGTGCTGCAATGAACATTGGGGTGCATGTATCTTTTCGAATTATGGTTTTCTCTGGATATATGCCCAGGAGTGGGATTGCAGGATCACATGGTAGCTCTATTTTTAGATTTCACAGAACAGTTTTAAGCAGAGCAATAATGCAACAAGCAGGGCCAGGATGCAGGGCTTAACAACAGTTAAGGTGAAACCCACTGTCTGGGTCGTGCACAGCATGCAGCCCCCTATTCTGAGTTGAAACTGGAAGCATCCAGTTGTAGGTTCTTATAGGCTTGAAGTGCTATAATATTTTGGAAGATACACAGTAATACATTAAAGATACAAGTTGTAAACCTTAAAGCAGTCACTAAAAAAATAAAATTAGAGATGCAACTTATAAGGCAATGGTTGTGCCTCCTTAGAGATTATATCCTGAGTGCTGACCTGCCTCACCTTTGTCCTGGCAAAGAGCAACATGCTTTTGAAAATGCACCCTCCATACTCTACAACTGGAATGGATTTAAAGAGAGAAAAATCAGAAGCAGAGAGATCAATGAGAGGTTTATCGATTTGTTCTACACATTTTCTTTGTGATGAAGAGAGAGTCACTCTTTCATGCAGCCAAGATTCTGATTCTGGCAGGGGAAGGCAGATAATAGACACTTACACTAATAAATAGTGCCAAGCGTGTGGTAAGTGCTAAAAAGAAAGCAAAGCAGGATAATGGGTACCAGTGACTGGATGAGTTGAAGACTACTTTAGGTAACACTATGGTGATCACTGTAATGTATTGTACAAACCGAGACAGTTTTGAGAGTGAAATGGAGAGCTAATTGTAATTTAATTGTATAATTCTGGAAATATTTATTTTTCTAATAATTTTTAACAAATGCTATATTGAAAAATTAAAATAGCACATATCAATATAGATTAAGTCAAAATTGAGAAATCTTTTCACTCAGTGTTTGAAATTGAAAAACAATTATTCTTAGAAATATGCTGATTTACTTTAATCTTAGATATATGTCTCTATTTGTGTCACTACTATTTTTCTAAAGATTTTTTAAGTAGTCTTAGTATTTTTCTTCACACAAGTGCCAAAAAACTTCAAATTTGCATTTTATGGTTAATTAATTTCAAATGGTTGCAGTCTTCAAGTATCCCTTATCTATAGATGATCATATTTTTAATTGAGAAACTCCTGTTAAATGGAGGATGTTTTTAATTCTATTGTTTTTTGTTGTTGTTTTTGCGGTACACGGGCCTCTCACTGTTGTGGCCTCTCCCGCTGCGGAGCACAGGCTCCGGACGCGCAGGCTCAGCGGCCATGACTCACGGGCCCAGCCGCTCCGCGGCATGTGGGATCTTCCCGGACGGGGGCACGAACCCATGTCCCCTGCATCGGCAGGCGGACTCTCAACCACTGTGCCACCAGGGAAGCTCCTATTGTTTTTTTTTAGTTATAGAAAGGTGTAACTATTTTAGCCTGACTCCATAGTTGGCTCCCTTAGCAAAACTGAACAAAAAGGTAAATGGTGTTATCAGATACTTCAGATGGAAAATCAGCTGCATTAATCCTAACAATAGTTTGATTTCTTCTCCTAACTCATAGAAGCAAAGTAAAACTTTTAAAAAGTTAATTTGGTTTAAGGTGAAACATCTACCATTGTTGTAAAAACTGTTGAATTAATTTAACTTTTGAGATTTAATTTTAAAACTATTGAAATTAATTTTAATCTAATTTTAAATTAATTTTAAAACTTCCACATTAAAGATAAGAATATTTGTTTTTGCAGTGATAACATAAATACAAATTTTGGGTGGAGTGCAAATTAATTTCCTATTGTTGCTGTAACAAATTACCACAAATTTAGTGCCTTGAAACAACCTAAGTTTATTAGCTTACAGTTCTATAGGTCAGAAGTCTCACTGGGCTAAGATTAAAGTGTCACCGTGGCTGTTATTCCTTCTGAAGTCTCTAAGGGAAAATCCATTCCCTTGCCTTTTCCAGCTTCTAGAGGCCATCTGTATTCCTTGACTTGTGACCCCTTCCTGCATCTTCAAAGACAGTAATGGAGCACCTTCAAATCTCTCTCTGACTCTTACTCCTACTTCCATCATCAAAGCTCCTTCTCTGACTCTTACCCTCCTGCCTCCCTCCTATAAGTACCCTTGTGATGACATTGGGCCCACATTGATGCTACAGGATAACCTCCCCATCTCAAAGCCTATAACCTCAATCACATCTGCAAAGTCCTATTCACTAGGTAAGGTAGCATATTCATAGGCTTCAGGGATTAGGATGTGGACATCTTTGGGGAGGGCAGGCATCATTCTGCCTACTACAAAGTATCGTGATGAAAATACTCTTTTCACTAAGTTCAGCAACCAGTGGGGCTGAAATGTACCTGGAAAATGTTGGGTGTACACATCATTCATAATTTCACAGTCTTCTTAAAAGAATTAGTGATATTTGAAGTCTTCTGGTGTTCACATGGTTACTGGTATCCCTTTGACCCCTGTGGTGGATGGTAAATGTTGACGTTTTGTGTAAATTGCATATCCATCATGAACTTTTCTGAGAAATGGAAATGTCGTTTTTTGAACTTGTCTTTTGAGCTTATTGTTGCTGAAAGGGCTTACTGAAAAATAAAAATGAGTTGCCAAACAGTATAGTGCACACTTAGTTGAAGATTGACAAGTAAACGATACAACTGAGTGTTCTGTCTTTCTCTACACGTTCTGTGGTAGGACTGCTCAGCTTCTATTGCTTACACATATTCAGGTACCCTTCATGTATTAGAATTTCCCACATTTTGCTTATTCTGCTGACTAGTGGCCTGGTGGCCTTGTGTACCTTGCAGGCTGTGACACAGGCCATGGCACAGCTGGCCAACAACAGCTGGGCAGGGGTAGCAAGCAGCTTTTAGACTTCTCCTACCAACCACCCAATAGTTGGGAAGTTAGTTGCCTGAGCACACTTTGTTTTTATCAGCAAGCTTCCTGCATTTATATTTGAAATGGAGGTTTTAAGTAGGTTGCTTCTGGAAAGAGTCAGAGAAAGAGAGTAATCTCTGGAGGTCTTTCAGATTTAACTACACATTGCAGTGAGAACTCTGTTCACTGCACATGAGCCTCACAGGTTACCAAACAGACCAGCTCATGGCAAAAGCTGGAAGATCAAAGTGGAGGCCAATCAGACATATCCTAGGTAAGTTTTTGTTTCTATAACTAACTATATTTTATTAAAAAATAAAAAATCTGGAACAAATGCCAAATCAAATAGGATGCCAGGGCAAGAAGCATAAATGGAGACTGTCCCAGGGCTGAGTGGCCCTATGAGTAGCCCAGCCCGGGGCAGCAGGACTTTCTGAGGTGGAGACTGGTGAACAGAGACCTGAGGGGAAGGTGTCAGTGTCCCAGTGACCTCAGGGAGAAGGGTTGCAGATTGACGGAACATTAAGGGCAAATGACCTCAGTAAGAAGACCAGTGTGGCTGCACAGAGAGAATGGGAGGGGGGCAAGGGTAGAAAATGAGGAAAGAGAGGCAGGCATGGCCAGATAATACAGGGTCTAGAAGACCATTGAAAGGAGATTCCATTTTATTCTAAGTGGAAAGCCACCAGAAAGGGAGTAAGTGATACAGTGGTTTCCATTTCAGAACGATGATTCTAGTTATTTTATGGCGAATAGTCACCAGGTGGTGGCAAGAGTGAAAATTAAAAAGAGAAGTCATTGCAGTATTTGAGGCAACATTCAATGTGGCTAAGACCAGTGTGGTAGCAACGGAGAGAGGGAGAGATGCTCAGATTTGGGATATGTTTTAAAGGTAAGATCCAGAGAATTTGCTTACAGATTGGATGCAGGTAGGGAGGGGTAGAGAGGAGGTAAAGACTCCAAGCTGAGATTCTAGAATGGGTGGTGGTGTCATTTACTGGAAAGGGAAAGCGAGAGGTGGGAGCAGGGTTTATATGTTGCTTGTATGTTGTTTTGTTTTGTGGGAGGAAAAAATCAAGGAACTGGTCTAAGAATCTGGACAGTAATAGATGACTCAGGCAAATGGGTGTTTGATAAACAATTGACAAGACTTGCCTATGAGTGTGATATTGAGAAAAACATGGAGGGAATCAAGAAAAATGTCCAGTGTCTGCTTAGGCAAGTGAGTGGATAGTCATAGTAGGACAGCATATGGTTTGAACATCCAGATTTTCAAGCACGCCTGAGATATCCAGGAAGCAAGTCTCTAGATGGTTTTCCAATGAAAAGATCTGAAGCTCAAGGGAGATAGCTTTATGGACTAGAGAAATTTAGAGAGACCTCAGCATTAGGTGTGTGTGTGGGGGGAGAGGATTGTCTGAGAGTTTGTATGCTGAAATGGGAAGAAGGGATGAAACACTGGGAGAAAAGAGGATAGATTCCTGATGGGACATGAGCATCCAAACCCTGTGAGGTAATGTAAGGTTACTTCAAACCTTAAAAAGAGACAGATGGAGACAGAGAGAGTTAATTGCAAACAATCATGCTTACTTTAGCATTTTGCCTAAAGCTGGTCTTCAAGCAGGGATGATGGATGACATTAAATTTATCAGTGCTTCTCAAACTATTCTTTGCCCTCCCCCAGAACTACTGATTTAAAATCTTCTGGAGCAGGACAGGAAATTGGCAGCTTATTTCAATGGAGGACATTAAAGCTTGCGAATGATGGTGCTATGGTTCATGACATTGAGGAAGGTCTCACATGAATCACTTGAGCTGTTCATGCTTTACAGACACTGGGGGCTCCATACCATTGACTCAAGGATAGACTTGCTTTTAGATCATGTCACAGAAGTCCATGTCTTAGTCCCGTGAGCCCTGAACTCATCTGATCACAAGGATCATCTGGGACTTTGGTAAAAACACATATTTCCAAACCAATTCCCTAGAAATTCTGATTCAATGATGTCTGGGTCTGTGCATTTAACAAGTAGTCCCGAGGCAATGCTCATGATCCGGCAAGGTTGAGAAACATTGCTTTAGTCAAAGTATTTTTTGTCTCATAAGTGAAAATCTAGGAGCAGATCAGAAACAAAGGGCAAACAAACCCCCAGCTGAAGAAGCAAAATAATATCCAAAGTCTTCCAGATGTTTCCATGTTTATGAAGCGAATTCTGGTTTCATTAGCTGCCTTGATTTCATTTATGCTGCTGGTTGAGTCAAGAATCCAGATAATACAATACATTAAACAGAGACAATGATGAGAATAGTCACTTAGATTATCAAAAAAATAAATAAATAAACAAGCCAACAAACAAAAAGAGGATGCAAAAAAGATGGGGTGGGGAAGGAAAGTAGGAAATTCTAAACTCATTTCATTAAAGAAGAAATTTTTTTGAATTGGCCATAATATCAGAGGTTCTCTGTTCTATATAATTCCTTCCTCATTGCCACTTCCCAAGTCATGTCTCAACTCTCTTACAGAGTGATAGGTCTTTTCACTAATTTGTAATTCATTGCCTAGCCACAGTTAAACAAAAAGATCTACTGAGCTTTCTCACATCTCCACTATTTTGTTCCAACCTTCTTCCTCCCCCATGAAATATGCTTTTGGGAGTTGATTAATGTATCCATCTCGAACCAATATACCAAATTCCTGGTTCCAATGTCGAATATTCAACTATCAAGTTTAGACAACAAGGGAGGAAGGATTGTCTGAATTGATTTGTGTTCTAAATTTCGGAAAGCAAGCAGCAAGTCTTTGACTGGCAAGAAATTTATCTGAAATTGCCTTCTAATCTTTTCAGCTTTTGAGTGCAGAGGGTAAAATTTGGAGAGCAGGAGTTGAAGGAGCAAGGGGTTACTGTGATTTATCATCAGTGACACTACAGCAATGTGGTGTCAAGCATTGTTCATAAGGTAAATACTCGAGACCTGAATCAAATTTGTTACTTGTCAAGTATTTGAGAAAACACCAAAATATTGTCACCTCTAAAACATCCTGTTTCTTCTTTCCTGGTTGGAGCTAAAAACCACACATTGGATTGTTTTAAACATGGATGAGCATGGAAGGAAAACACAGATGTTTGGCAAATTATGGCTCGATACCTTCCCCACGGCACCAGCCACAACACAGAGACCCCATGACCTTAAACTTCAACCATATTTGAATATTGCATCATTGGGTCTTTCATGCAAACTAATCTTAGACTTGGAATTCTGTGATGTTTCTCCTTAATCTTCTCCTTTGAAATATCCTTATAACTACTCTTTCTCTCCTTCACATACAATATTTGTTACATACGCCCAGCTCTGATTTAAAATATCTTTTATTTTAAAAAGTAGATGACTGATAAATAAATTACATAACACATACAGTGGGAAAATATTCATTTAGTGAGAGTGATAATGTAGATATGTATTTATTGACATGAAAGGTCACATGCATATTATTTAGAAAAAGATACTCTATAACAATAATGAATCTATCATTGTTAACACATACACACACCCATATTAAAGATTTTCAAATACATTTGCCTATTGTCTAGGTAGTGAGATTGTGGGCATTATAAATTTTCTCTTTCCTTTTTAAAATTTATGATTTTTACCTTTTATGTAATTACTTATAAGGAAAAATAACTATTTGTATTCAAATACTAAAATGAAGATTTTCCTGGATTAAATTTGCATATTGACATCTACAAAACTAAGAAAAAGCTAATGATGTTGTGGTAATGAACTCTTTCTGTCCCATCTCTGAGTTGCAGTATGTACAGAAAAAATTTAAGAAGCTCACATGCTCACTGTTGATTATATTACCTACACATTGTGCTGGTCTTGAAGTACAGTATTGAGAGAGACAACCAATGATGTGTAACATAATTTTTTCCTACACAGTTGAGTCTGTATAGGAATGAATAAAAGTATAAGTGTTTCCTCAACTACAGAATGAGGATGATAAAAAAAAAACCTAGCTCCTGGAGTTGCTATAATGATTAAATAGGAGAATATTTTATAATGTGCTCTATAAAAATTGTTAGATCAGACTTCTTCTGTTGCTTATACCCTGATTGAGAGGGAAATAACACATTAAATCAGACCCCCTCACTTATCTCAGGAAAAAAAGTGTAAATTAGTGTGTTAATTAGTCTTAAGAGAAAAGTTTGTGCATTAATTAAACATAAAAAAGATCAGACAAGTATACATAAGAATCAGGAGTGTACAAGAGAAAGCCTTGGGTCAGAGGGAATCAGACTTAAGGATCTAACACCTCACGTCTCCAAATTCTTATGGTTCTTTCTTTTTTTCATAATTCTTTTTCCCCTTTTAAGGTGACAAGATATTGAAGTGTTTAAAGGGAGTCACAGTAAAAAATTAAAGGCAAAAACAAAGCAAATAGAAAAAGGAAATCCATAGGAGTATGTATACAGTTTATATCCATATTTTTCTGCCTATAAGAAGATAGATACAGAGATTGAGATGGGAAATGGATAGAGATACATACAGATGAATTGAGATTATGGGTTGATTTGGCTTCATCTACTTTGTGACCTCTATTTTTTTCTTTTTTCTTTATTTTGGTTTACTTTGTGACCTCTAGATTGTTGATAAATTTCCCAAATTTTATAGAACATCACACTGAGCTACTACAATGAGGATATTTTAATGTGAGATTTTAAAAATCATTATTTTTATTTTATTTCTTCATTCAAAATTTTATTTCTCTCTTGAAATTTTTACCCATATTAGGCAATATGGCTTGACACAAACCACTTGATGTCTATTTTCAGCTTCCAGGGGTCTCATACATGTTACTGTTGAGAGCATAAACTATGAGAAAACATAAATAAATACAGTAAGTGTAGAATGATTGGTCGATAAGATAATTGAAGAAGTTTCTCAAGGTATTCTAAAGACTTAAATGGATTTAGAGCAAATTCTATTGATTTAGCATTTGGAATAATAGAAAATTATAAAATTTGTTATCATTTTTAATCCAGGTTATACATTACTAAGTATATAAAGCTAATTGTTATGGTACAGTTATTTCCTGCCACTACTTCAAAATTCTCTCTTCCTCCTTTTTCCACATTTTTTATGTTCCTGTTATTTTTGATGCCAGAAGGAAGCCAAGAGTTACGAAAATAATGTTATGTAAGTGTAGCTGATTATGAGGCATCAGCTGATAAGTTCAAAGAAGAGAATAAGGTTAACCCTTTAGTGCTCTCACTGGCAACATTTTTATTATTCCATATGCTACTGACAACTTTTTCCTAACTTTTTCTTAATTTTTGGAACTCTGGACCTCTCTGGTGTTTATTTCCAGGTTCTTCGTGTAACTGGGATTTGAGATTATATCTCTTTCTGTAGTTAATTTATATACATTTTTAAGCATTTCTAAAAGCAGTTGTCAAATGTACTCAGGGACTAGTAATGGAGGCATAAATGCAGGATTTAATAAAGGAGCTATTTCTCAGATGCATTATTCCATGCCGTGAAAGGTAAGCGATATGTTCAGTGCTTAGAAAAAAATGAATCAAATGATGTCATGGGTTGAATTGTGTCCCTAAAAAAGATCAGTTGGGGGCTTCCCTGGTGGTGCAGTGGTTGGGAGTCCGCCTGCCGATGCAGGGGACGCGGGTTCGTGCCCCGGTCCGGGAGGATCCCACACGCTACGGAGCGGCTGGACCCGTGAGCCATGGACGCTGAGCCTGCGCGTCCGGAGCCTGTGCTCCACAACGGGAGTGACGACAGCAGTGGGAGGCCCGCAAACCGCAAAAAAAAAAAAAAGATCAGTTGAAGCCCTAAACCCCAGTAAATCAGGTTGTGACCAGATTTTGAAACAGGAATATTGTAGATACAATTAGTTAAGTTCAAATGAGGTCACAAAAGCAGTAGGTCATAAAAAGTAGCCCCTAATACAATATGACTGGTGTCCTTATAAGAAGACAGAGACACAGGGAGAATGCCAGGTGGTGACCTAGGCAGCGACTGGCTTGATGCAGCTGCAAACCAGGAAACACTAAAGATTGACAGCAAAATACCAGAAGCTAGGTGAGGCCAGAAGGATTTCTGTGCATCTTTAGAGAGAGCAAGGCCCTGCTGATGCCTTGATTTCTGAGCTCTGGCTCCCAGATCTGTGAGACAATAAATTTCTGTTATATTAAGCCAAATAAACAAAGGGCAAAAGCAAAGACTAATCATTTGCTGTTTTAAACCGTCCAATTCTTTGTCCATATCTATCTGGTATTTTAGTCTTACATTCTCCGTCTGGTCTCTAAGACTCCTACAGCCCTTCTCGGCATTCTGTTTGTAGTGCATTTAAAATACAGCACAGAGCAATGTGTTAAGCCCACCTTATTTGATGGTGCTCACACACCACTAAGATTGGATAGCTGTCTCTTTGGTGGGCAGAGAATGGAAACCTGAGGCAAAAGGGGCACAGAAATTATGCTTTTAGGGAACTATACTCAATATTTTGTAATAACCTATAAGAGAAAAGAATGTGAATCACTATGCTGTAAACCTGAAACTAACACAACATTGTAAATCAACTATACTTCAATAAAAATTTTTGAATTAAATTAAAAAAAATAAGAAATGTTTCAGTTTTATTATCCAGAGAAGAGCTCTGTAGCCCGGGGCCTACTTTATAAATTTCTCCTGGTATCAAATCCATCTTTTAATTAATAATCATTTTAAGACTTAGCTCTAAGTTCACGGAATCAAGCAAGAGATGGTTAAGAGCATGAAGTTTGGAAATGAGTTGTGAGTTCTGCATTATGCCTGGCAAGGTGACATTGATCAAGTTACCGTACTTCTCTTAGTCCCAGCTCTGTCATGGGTGAAATAGGGATAGAAATTCCTCTGACATAGGATCACTGCAATGATTAAATGTGATAATATCTATAAAATATTTAGCAAAGCGCCTGGCCTGTGGAAAGCACTAAATAAATAGGACCCATCATTGTCACCATTCTTATTCTGTGACCACTGCGACACCCTTTACCTTTTTGCTAATTTAAGAGAATCCAATCTCTAACAAGTCAAATACAGTGTATTTTCCTGCAAGGTGTGGCTCCTGTAATGTGAAGAAGGCCACAAACATATGGTAAACAGGGAAGTGCTACCAGTGTAACAGGAAATTCGTGTTAGCTCACACACGAATTTTCCTGGACAATGGGAGGCAAAGAAGGAAGAGTAGAATTATAACCTTCCACAGGGAAGGAAGATCTCTCAACCTGACTGCTGTACTTGTGGAACAAGCCCTTTCATCTATGTTTTAGGAAAATTTGACACGAATTCCTGCATTCCATCTTTCCTGCCCCTCCCCAACTCTCCCCCACTCTCCCCCACTCTCCCCCAACATACGGGCTCCCTGCTGTGAGGATGCTATTGGCTCTGGGCAGGTTGCACTTGCTCTCACCTTAGCAGCGGCCCCTTCCACCAGCCTGGTCTCAGTTCCTGCAGCTGTGATCCAATCTAATGGATTGCTGGCAGGTTCACTCTACTGGTTTTATTCATTTTTAATATCTGCAGCCAAGAAAATTCATGATGTCTTCCCCAGGTTCAAGTCACTGCTTTTGTTAAGGCTCTAGATACACAGGGCATCAGCACTGAGTGCTTTGCCACACTCCTCTTATTCATAAGCCCGCTTACTTTAAGTTCATGATTTTACAGAATATAAAGTTTTTCAGGAATGCCTTATTTAAAAAACACCTCGGGCTTCCCTGGTGGCGCAGTGGTTGAGAGTCCGCCTGCCGATGCAGGGGACACGGGTTCGTGCCCCGGTCTGGGAAGATCCCACATGCCGCAGAGCAGCTAGGCCCGTGAGCCATGGCCGCTGAGCCTGTGCGTCCGGAGCCTGTGCTCTGTAAGGGGAGAGGCCACAACAGTGAGAGGCCCGCCTACCGCAAACAAAAAAAAAAAAAAAAAAAAAAAAACACCTCAAGTGTGGTAGGCACTAGCAGGGGATCCATTGAGGAATTACTTCCCCAACTCTCATACAAAGTAACTCGGTCATGAAACTACACACTCCAGTTGAAGATCTTCCCTCCAGATCATTTGGCTGATATCAGCGACGGTGGTGGAAGTCAGGAGGGGTGGACAAAGATTTCAGAGAGACAGCAGCAAGAAACATGGGGAAAAAAGGAAAAGTACATGATAGACGGTCTTTCTAAAAAGTAGTCATAAATCCTGAAAACAATTTATTCTATTTTGCAACAGCACACCCACAGACATTCTTTCCAGTTGACTTTTTGATTTGAGAGTTTGTGGGTCATTCACTCAGTGCGTGTGTGTGTGTGTGTGTGTGTGTGTGTGTCTGTTATAACCCTGGTTCAACTAAAAATAAAGTGGGGTCAGAGTCAGCAATCTCACCAGGCAGCCAGAGAGGCTGGGATCAGAGCTTGTGATTAGTGGTCAGAGATGCTGTCAAAGGAAACCGACCAGGTCATCATCCTCGGGATTACAGATGCCTCAGTGAGGATAAAACGTAGGGCTTTCTGTGGCCCTCGATATTGCTACTGTGTTAAGTTTTTTCTTTAATCCAAAAGATATTTAATACAGTTGATCCTTGAACAACACAGGGCGTGGGGAGGGGGTGGTGTTGGCAGGGTGTAAGGGCACCAACCCGCCACTTAGTTGAAAATCCTTGTGTAACTTATAGTCGGCCCTCCATATCCACAGTTCCACATCCATGGATTCAATCAACCTTGTAATAATGCACTATTTACTATTGAAAAAAAGCTGCCTATAAGTGGTGGATCCACACAGTTCAAACCCATGTTGTTCAAGGTCAACAGTGTTTACAGTTACTATTGTCAGAAACTTCCAAAAGATTACCTTTTAAAGAATCAGCAAAGTGGATTATAAAGAAATACATCAGAGTGCTTCTACCTCAGGGATTTGGTCCTCGCTGGGAATCTGCTTTGCACAGACATCTGCATGGCTTATTGCAGGGATGCTCACTGACTGCCTTTCCCCAGGTGTTTCCCATCCTCTTTCTTGATTTATTATTCTTCAGAGCATTATCACCACTTTATACACTCTGTGGAAATTGTGTTTGTTGACTGTCAGCAGATGATCCAGAAAAAAAATGTTTACAAATTCTGAGGCTATCCAAATTAAAAACCAGTTTCCTATTTGATTTGCTCCAGGTGGGAAGAATCCTTTTACCAAGAGAAAGAGAAAAACAGAGAGAAAAAAATTGAGAGATGGAGAAAAAGGAAGGAAGGGAGGAAGGAAAGAAGGAAGTGAAGGAAAGGGGGAAGGAGGGAGGGAGGAAGGAAGGAAAGAGAGAAGAAATATAATTGAAGAAAATGCTTTCATGTGTAGCCTTGTTCAAGTCCTTCTAAATCACATCCCAGAGGACACCTTGGACCCAAGATGACATCGTGAATATTTTTAGAAGAGGGCAGAAAACATCTTCTTAAAAGCCTTTGCTTCTTAGGTATTCAAAGGTATCACTTTTCCTGCTCTGGGGTCACTTTAAAATATAATTAAACCATAGAGCTTAGCATGGTGGATGAGCGGTGGTCCCTGCAGTGAAAAGTACAAGGCCGTGTGACTTTGGAGAGGCATGGGGGACAGAAAAAAGAATACAATTTTTACAGATCAGCTAGGCACAATTCAGGTTAAGAGATGATCTAGAGCTGTACTTGAAAACATACTTATAAAAAAGAATGAACTGGCTTCCCTGGTGGCTCAGTGGTTGAGAGTCTGCCTGCCGATGCAGCGGACATGGGTTTGTGCCCCGGTCCGGGAGAGGCCACAACAGTGAGAGGCCCGCGTACCGCGAAAAAAAAAAAAAGGGAATGAACTTCTGATATATACAACAACATGCATAAAGCTCACATGCATTATGTTAGGCAAACATAAAGCCTTTGAAGCTAAAGGCTGTGTACTGTAGGATCTCATTCATCTAGCACTTGGACCAGGCAAAACTATAAGGACAGAGAACAGGTCAGTGTTTACCAAGGTCAAGAGACGGTGGGTGCTGGTATTGCCCCGATTGGTTGGAAACCATCACATGCTGTGGCTATGGCTGTGGAACTCAAAATCAAGCAAACTTTGGAATCATTGGCACAAATTCTCACTACCAGAACCCTAAGAAATCAATGGTAGGTATGCTAGGGCCTGGAGAACAAGAATGAACATGGGGCATGCGCCCTGGAGTTGGTACAAGGATGGCAAGGCTTGGCAACAGACAGATGCTGCCATTTATGTGAGTTTGTGGGGCCTCACCTTAATGTTGCTTATGGGCTTAATATTGTGGGCTTCAATTTGTGAAAGCCCAATGAGAGAGGATGAAACACTGTGGATTCTTGATTGCCTGAGGCTGAGTTAATCAGTATGTGGATTATTCGGTGAGGTTCCTCTAAACAAAGCTGTTCTGCCTTGTCAGCATGTCCTTAACTTCAGTCCATCTGCTTCTGGATCATGGGCAGCGACTGTATTTTCTGTCTGAACCAGAATGCAGAATATCTCTGGCCACCACCCCACACACCCAGTACCCTGGTAAGCAGAAACCCTATGAGTAGGGGAGTAGAGAATCTGAATCAACTTCACCCGGACTTGGGGAGATCCAAGAAGGTCTTGCAAGGTGTGACTTTTGAGCTGAAACTTGAAAAATAAAGTTCTGAGATGGAGAGAATGTGGAGAGAAGTGTTTCAGGAGGAGGAAACTGCATACTCTAAATATGAATGCATAATTATGATGTTAAATGTGGAGTGCTTTGAGACATTGTTGTGTGTGTGTGTGTGTGTGTGTGTTCATAATGTAATTTTTTTAGAACATAAAAGTGGTGGAAAGATAGGCAGTGCTTGGGGAGACCATGGAGGAACTTAATTACCATCCAAAGATTGTAGCTTTTTTTCCTCCCTCCTCTGACACTTCTCTCCTGGAAGGCAAGTAGCATAATCAAAATTTTGCTGATGTTGCATGAGATGGAGCACCAACTGACCATTTGTTCAAGGGTGAGTAAACTGGTAATCTAATGCTGAACAGTAGAAAATTGTTTATATCTATGACTGTAATGGCCAAGAATCAGACACACAGGGTAAAAAATATGTTAAGACAATGTCATTTTTTACGTAGGCCAATTATTAACCGTAGCCACATTCTAAATTCCCATGTATCTCTCCCCTGAGTTAATTAAAATTAGCAGGGACTCACCAATCCTCAAAGGGATTCACAAGCTTTAAAAGATGAACCATTAATTAAGGCTTCTCTGTGTCAGCTTCAAATTGATTTTTCAAATCTTGGTTGACTCCTACACATGCAAGTATGAAGCAAAGAGAATCATCATTTTCCTTAGAAAAGAAATCTGCAAATCAGAACTGGTTTAATTCCAACATAATTTGGCAAATTACAGAGTTAGAAATAAAGAAGGAATATCAGTTTTAGTGAATGTGAGGATAAAAAGTTAACAGCTTGATTTTATTTGGGACAATTCCAAATTGGCTTATTTTAATCTCATGTTCCAACCAAGGCAACGAGTCCATGTGGAACCGGTTCTTAGTATGAAATTCTTCCATTTGGTGTTGCTTCCAATTCCCAGGGGCTGTCCTGTGAAGTTTGGATGGGGAATTTTCTGTTGAAGTTCTCTATGTATTGCTTGATACAAAATAGTAACTCAATAAATACTCATATTATCCAAATTTGAAAATCAAACTTAATGCTCACTATCTGAGCCTCACCATAATCCTGTAAGTAGAATCACTCCCATTTTACTGATGAAGAAACTGAGTCTTAGATTTAATTACCAGTTATCATGGTAGGACAATGCACATTCCTCCTTCATAAGATGATTAAGGTGCTATTGTTTTGTTTGCTTGTTTTGGCATATATGTCCCTAAAATGTGCTTCCTAAAAGATCTGTTTACTGTCTGTCTTCCCCATTAACCTGTGTATCCTAAAAGGAAGGGACTATGCCTGTCTTGTTCAGAGCTCCATGCCCAAAGCCTAGGACACTGTACAGAAAACAGAAGTTTCTCAGTAACTGTTGAATAAGTACACCACAAAATATACTTTAAATTAATTTGTCCTCTCTCCAGCTACTGCAGTTTTTCCTACTATTTGGAAGTTTAGCATTAATCAAATGGGTCCTTATACCTAGATACCCATTAATAGGTTTTATCTCTAAAGAAAAGCAAAGTGAACAAAGGTTTGGATAGTTTTGTTTGCTCTCCACACAGCAGAAATGAGCAAATTGGTGCGTACATTCTAAAGTCTCCCTGAGATCTGTTTACATGGAAATGCAATTATTATGGGGATACTAGGCTCACACTTACAGCTACAGCTGGGCTTGTAGGAGGAGAGCATCTGAAAGTGTTGGTTGGATTCCACTTGTCTAAATATTGCTGACCTGGCCCCGCCATCCCCTTTCATCCTGCCTTTCAGCTGATTTATCTTGAAGGAGGAAAACTAAGCAAGGAGTAACAGATTTCTGTGGTAGAATATGAGAAATAGGATCACAAGGCAATTGTACATTTCAAAGCTGTAGAAAGAGACTCTATCTCATGCATACATTTAAGGAAACATAAACCTGGAATAATTAATTTTCCACTAGAAATGATCTTGAGAACTTTTATTTTCAGTGAAATTCCCAATCACAGTTGGGGATGAATTTAGCAACAATAAGGTGTTTTTTTTTCTATCTCAGCTTTACTTTCTGAAACTGTCTTTCAAAAGGCCAGAAAGCAAGTTTGATTTTTTTCACATGCAGAAAGAAAAAAAAAACAACAAAAAAAAACACAGAAGGACTTGTGTCTTGAGATGTAGGGGCAAGCTTAGTGCCCATGTCTGAGTCCTGTAAAACACAAAGAAGCCACTAACAGTGGGGTGAAAATACAGAACTTTGCACCTTTATTTCAGTTGAGTTGATGTACTTTATTTATTTAGCCATCTGGACAAGGGAATTTAATATTTTCATGCTCTCACACACAGATGTGCCAAGGCCTATATGCAAGGGGAATATTTCATCGATTAATCCATGTCCGAAGCCAATGCTCTCCTTCCTTCCTGCAGTCATCTGCCTTCACTAGTGTAGATAACACACATGATACTCTTAACCACATGCCAGGGACCTGCTAAGCGCTTTACCAGTAATGTCTCACAACCACCCTCCAAGTTTTCTATTTTTATGATCTCAATTTTACATATGAGAAACTAAGGCCAAGAGAGATTAATTTCCCCCAAGGTCACCCACTTAATAAGTAGCAGAGCAGGAATTCGGCATGTTTAGTTCCAGAACTTGGGTCCATAATCGTGATTCTGCCCTCCCCCATCTCTGTAAGCACGTGTTGCTCAGAAATGGGGGCTTCTCTAGTAGCTGTATCAAAAAGACACTGGAGAGACAATTCCATAGCTAATTACGTCCTTCAAAAATGCATTTTTGATGATGATAATGACAATGATCCCCTTAAAGTATTTACTTTAGTCAGCTCACCGTCATCCCTAGCTAATGAAACATGATTTCCCGCCCCCCCCAAAATGTGTTTTGTCTCTCTGGCTCACCAAAGACAAAACTTATAGGATACAACTTAAAAGATAACAGTAAATGTGCCTTGCTAAGAAAAGTAGGGCTGTCGGCCCAGCCAACATACATTCAAGTTGACAGTGGGATTTCGCTATGTTTACTTTAGAAGCCAAAAGCCCTGCATTGGGGTTCAGGAAACCTATATTCTAATTCTAGCCCGATAACTTTGGGCACTTAACCCTCCTGAGCCTCAATTTCCTCATATGTGCATTGGGGAATAATACTTGTTTTGCTTACTTTGCCTTAGTTACTGTGAAGGGAAGGAAACTGCGGCAACAGGGAACATCAAAGCTTAGATCAGTGTATCATTCACTCAGCCATTCACGTAACAAACATTTTTACTGGGCGTGTACCCTGTGCAGGCACCATGCTAGGTGTTGGGGCTACAAAGTCTTCACTCTGGGGGAGGAAGATTCTGGACTGAAATTCAGTTTGGCTTTTTGGGTGGTTAATAGCATGAACTTTGTTGGATTTCTTTTTAGGACTCAGTATGTATAAACAGAATTGAAAATTTTGGAATGTTCTGGATCTCTCATCCTATATTTTGCCACAGAATGCATGGAAACTAAAACAGAAAACAAAGCAACCAAAAATGCATCAATGGAGCCCAGCCTGGATGGGTCATATCAAGGGAAATCCTGGCTGTCAAGAGGGTGACGGTTCCCATGACAGCAACACTGTTCCTCTGTGCATGACAAAAGGAAAACACACCCCACTTGAGCTATGTCCGATATGGCCCAGCCAGTTCTGCCCTCCACACACACCTACTCAGATCTGAGATTAGCCAGTTGGTCGTAGTGCCTGGTGTTTACGGGGTGGTGGAGGGGTTAGCGGCAGGCGTGCTGTGGAAGGAGTTAGCTTCTGCCACCCATGGCCCTTCTGGAACCCTTCTATTTCCTCCCATTCAGATGCATGTCTTTTCATGTGTGAAATGAAATTTCTCATTTCTGTGAAGTCCTTAGGGAAATAAGCATGGCAGTAAGCATGCCTACTGGCCATCTTAATTGGCAACAGGGCCCTGCTCTCAGAAGGGTCGCTCTTAGAGTTCAGTACTCTGCAGTTGCCATCTTGCAATTCCAATAATCTAATCTTCCACTTTGTTTTGTAAACGAAGCCTGATGCGACAACTGAGTATGCACTGGATCTTGAAAGCTTGTTCGTACAAGGTCCAGCTTCCCACTGCCTCTTTCAGGCATGCTCTTGGCCTTCCCCTCCCGACTCTCTGAAGCTCTGGGTCCTCCCCAGCCTCATTCAGCTCCCACCCAACAAGTGCCCCTGGCGGGGAACTGGGCACAAGAATGGGGACAGCTGCGGTGTCGCACGGTGGCCACAGCAGAAGGCCAAGGGGATGGGCAGGGGGGACACAGCAGCCAGTACGCTGCGCATGCGCACGCGCATACTATGCTCTGACGGCGGGCCCCCGGGGGTTCATGAGGGTCTGCGCTCACCTCGGGGCATCCTGGTGCCCAAGGGGGCATGCCGTTAACTAGGAAATAAACACCATGGCAGATAGACAGAAGCCAAGAAAAAAAGGAAATGGTTTCTATACCTTCCATAGCACTGTTTGCTGCTTTGGAACAGAGACCTGCACTTTCATGTTGCGCTGGGCCCCCTAAGATTATGCAGGGGCCCTGCTGGGAAGCTCAAGTTTCCCGGGGTAAAGACCTGACTCACTTTTTAACGCTCACAGGTTAAAACAAAAAACAAAACAAACAGCTGACAAAAAGGACCCATCTCCCCAGTGAAGAGGAAAGGGAAAACACAGGGAAAGTTACATTTACTAATGCCCTTTCCCAGCTGGAAGGAGGCTGACGCTTTACTGACATCATCTTTTAAAAACTCCCAGAGAATCTGTTCGGGTGGGGTGGGGTGGGGGAGAGATTAGCTTTGTTTTCAAGATGAGGGAACAAAGGCTCAGGAAAGTAAACTGACTTGCCCAAGACCCTGAGCTGGTGTCTGATGCAGGGCCAGGATGCAAACTTGGGTTGCTGGGTGCTAAAGCCCACAGGCTCTGTGTTCCCAGACCTCGATACGAAATTTTTGTAAAAGGAGATAAATGCCATGGACCCCGACTCAAATCATCTTTATTATAATGTCACTTAAATGTATAAGAATATAAACCTAGGTATTACCTCTTTAGGCTTGATATAAGTTCTCAGGTTAAATACAAAGGAAACTGCAAAATCAATTAAATTCACATTAAAAACAATAATGTAATAGATGGTGTTTTGCTCAATGTTAATTAAATTCAAATTAAATTTGAATTTAATTAATATTGAATTTAATTGTGGAAAGATGTATTTCATGGCTTGTTCTATATTTAATTTCTGAATTTAACTTTATGCATACATAGGGAATTCTTGAACACATGAGCATATAGTATAAAATTATGTTAAAAATTTGAAGGTGTTTTTATTATTTTGTTTTATTTTATTTCATTATTATTACTGTATTTCCAGGTGAGGGTTATCAGACCTTATGCTTAACAAAAATCATCACTCTTGATGGTGAGTTGCTTGGCCACTTATAAAATTGTACTGTTCATTTAAAGATAAATTTAGCATGACAACATTAGCAAATCTCTTCCAATTATTTCTGGACTAGGAATTATAACACTTTATTGCACTACTACTACACTTTCTGTTAATGAAATGTTGTAAATAGTTGACTAGAAAAGACAGTGGCTACTAACCAATTGGTATGGAGGTATTTCAGTATTTTAACACATGGTTATGGCTGCACCATAACAGCTCAATACAGTACAATACAACACATGCCTATTACAGAAACTTACTCTGCCCTTGGCCATGGCCTTCCCAATCACTGCTCATCAAAGAAAGCATGTAAATATGTGTATGCTTGTGTTCCTGTAGTGTGCAGGATTGTGTGTGTTGAGTATGAATGTACAGATCTATAAATACATATGTATATATTTGTGAATATGTATATATGTACATGTCAGGAAATTTCTGGGCCTGGAGGGAAAATACAAGGGCTCATCTTTTATCCTTGCTATTGAAAATATTTGTTCTGTACATAATAAGTACACAAAAAACGGTATTGAATCTTATGTTACCAAATACTCTCTTTCTCAGGTGTTATTTTTCCCTCAGTCTTGGGTTCCCTGCCAACTCCAACCCAGTAAAACATGTTATCCTATTGTTGGATTATCTCAGGCTGGCAAAATAACTTACATATAGTTACTTTATTATTATTATCTTGGTTTAACCAATAATTACGTAGTGCTTACTTTGAGTAAGGAAGAGGTCTAAGCGTTTTATAATATGAATTATGTCATAGTTGTCTTAGGCTGCGTTTCCCTGTGACTAGAATTTAGAGGAAATACTTTGTTTGGGAGGTGACTCCAAGGTGTTTTTGTCTGGTTGGAGAGTGAGATTGGGAAGGAAAAGAAGCCATTGGGGGTGCATTCATGAGTGGTTACCATTGTTGGGAGCTGGGCTTGATTCTTTTGGGGGCTTCTGAGAGAGGATGGTGAACAGATGCCTCAGAGACTCCCCACAGGGACAAGAAAGCTGGAGTATTTCCTACCCATCTCTTCCTTCATTGGTTAGAGGAGCTGCTCCCAGGGGTCATTAGCTCCATGGCACTCCTGGCCTGCCACACACGTGGCTGAGCTGTCCAAGAGCCCCTTCCAGAGAGGCTCGGGAGGGTGCAGTAAGAAGACATTGGTGTTCAAAAGGAGGGTGCCCAGGGGGCTTAAGGGGGCCGCCAGCATCTGCTGCCATACTAAGAGCAACACCATCATCACACACATTTGACAGGCGAGGAAATGAAGGCCCAGGGAGGTTAAGTGCATTGCCCCAGGTCCTAGAGACAATGAGTGCAGGAGCTGGGGTTCTTACCCCGTGGTTTGGTTACAGTCTGACCTCTTAATAACTACAAAGGGAATCAAAAGGAATTTTATCCCTCTGGGTATTTTTTCCCCAAAATATTCCACTTCAAATCATAAAGAGGTCTTAACCATGCATACTTTCTAATTCGCTGTAGAAGAAATCCATTGGTAATAATATATTCTTTCCTTTTCTGTTGACTCTGAAAAAATATTTCTGAATGTACTTCACCTTTTTCTTGGATGGTTCTTAGATGACTCTCTAGGATAAAGTCTGCAACTTTTCTATCGAATGCAAATTACCTAAAAGGAAACAAAGAACAGTAACTGTTTGAAAGAGATGGGAATGATGTTACAGTCAGGAGTGGAATTATGTGTCCCAAGGATCAAGGGATGGGACTGGGTATCTCACAAAATACGAGTCATACTATTTACTTACAACACTTACATAAAAGTAGAAGGGAGAATGGCTCAGAGTCCAGGTGATGGGCCCTTGTTGGGAGACAAAGTGTGTCTCCCTCTCCAGGAACAAGATCCAAGGCTGACATGCCATTTACGGGATGCCATCTGGAGTGATGTGAGGTGGAAACTCCATGGGCCTGTGACACACAGATCAAAGTCCTGGAACTAAGTCACATCCATTTCAATCTGACTCAGACATGCACAGAATGGGTCTAGCTCATGCATTCCACATCTGTTCCCTATGTTCAGTGTTTTTTGTCAGGTGACATGACAAAAAAGGCACAAGACACAGCCCAACTGCAAAGAACAACCCGATGTCGCAGGAGATATATTGAGATATTCATTTGAGTCTGCTCTCACTACAGTCCCCTTTCCAGACCCCTCCCTGCTTCCAGAGGGGCTCCTTTGTCTCAGAGGAGTTTTGTGGCAGAGCAGGAAACTGAAGCTTCTGGAAGCAAGTAGTCTATCTCTTCTTGCTTTTGTAAAAGCCTGAATTGATGAAGACGTTTTTCTGGGTGTCCTTGATACAAAGAACTGAAAGGGATGTATCTTCAAGGGCAAAAAGAGAGAAGCAGAGATTCCCCCCCCACCAAGAAGCAGGTTGAAGTGTTGAGTTTGGGGAAACAGGGACCTATAAGGGTCCCAGGAACTGAGATCTCAGCCTTAGAAAAGATTCTGAGCCTTATGCGTGGTCCCAAAGCTGAAAGCCACCATACTGTACGGCAACAGTATCACGGTGATTGTGACCAATGGGACATGAGAGACCCTTCCCTCCCCCCAAATTCCAAACAGAAACCTCTCAAATTCTTAAGAAATCTAGAGAGAGAGGAAGAATTCACAGCAGTGACTAAAAATGACTTTCTATTCTGCCCAGTGTGATGAAGTTGAGGGCAGTTTTAAAGATGTTTCTTGAATACTTGAATTTATAGAGTGTTTCATACTCAACACTAAATAATAGCTAACATTTTAATGTGTGTTTCAGGGACTTACCTGGTGGCTCAGTGGTTAAGAATCCGCCTGCCAATGCAGGGGCCACGGGTTCGATCCCTGGTCCTGGAAGACCCCACATGCCACAGAGCAGCTAAGCCCGCATGCCACAACTACTGAAGCCCGCGCGCCTAGAGCCTGTGCTCTGCAACAAGAGAAGCCCTTGAAATGAGAAGCCCACGCACCACAACAAAGAGTAGCCCCCGCTCAATGTAAATAGAGAAAACTGGTGAGCAGCAACAGAGACCCAACGTAACAAAAAATAAATAAATAAATAAAAATAAAATAAAATAAATGTGTTTCAGTGTGCTACATGCAGGGCTAAGTATTTTGCATGAATATCTCATACAATCCTCATAGCAATTCTGTGGGTTTGATGGTTTTGTTTTCCCCGTTGCACAGATGAGGAAAATGAAGCTGAGTTTGCGACTTGGCTCAAGCTAAGGCCCTATCAGGTGAGATGTGACCAAGTCCGGCTGACCAAAATGTCTGTGCATTTAACTCAATGCTGTAAGTCTAGCTCATGAAATAATTAGGGCACCACACATAAGAGTACATGGGTAAGGATTCAATTCAGTGTTTCAGCTACAAATGTTGCAACTTCAGAGGAAAGAGAGACCATTGAAGGCTGCAGAGAAGAATGTCAGCACCATGAGGGCTGAAAATTTGGTTGATTTTGTTCAGCGGTGCATCCCAAGTGCCTAGAACAGCACCTGGCCCATATTAGCAACTTAATCAATATTTGACAAGTGAATGTATGAATGAATGAATGACAAGGACCCGGAATCCTGCCTTTTATGATGAGAGGGCTTTCGAGAATCCAAAGGAAAGCCATTCCAAGTGGGGTAAACACCACTTTGACAAATCACCTTGTAAATGGTTAGGGATTTGTATGACCAAACACTACTTGATGCTTTTCCAAAATGGGCTCATTATCCTTGCTTGTCTCCTCTTCCAAGCCCTTAAGTGAAGGAGAAGGAATTCTTTCTGATTCTAGAATACAGATAGACTCCATTTGCACAAAGTAGTATTTTGGGTAAAGATGAGATAAGCCAAGGTAAATACCTAGATTAATGACAACAGATCCATATGTTTAGCATAGAATTATGTTTTGATTGTCCATAAGCATATAACTGCTCATTATGTCTTCATTAAAGAGTTTCGAGGGATCCCCGGTTGAATTATAATGATTAAAAGTAATGCAAAGCAAAAAGCTTTTGGATCTACCTCTCGGAACACAAAGACTCTTCTTAGAAGGGGATGGTGGCTCGACTCTAGAATTTTCATAAAGCAGTCTAAGACAAGGAGAAGTCTGTTGTAAAGAGTTTTTAGGGTAGAAAATACAAGGGTGTGAATTCAAGAAGATTCATTTTAAAATAAAACTATAAAGCAATGTAGCAATGTGTTTCAGAGATCCTGACAAGGAAATGGCTTTATTTCTGTTTTACTACTGGGGCAAGTCAGACCGGGAACACATAAGGGATTTTCCCTAGGATAGCAGACCCAAGCCTCCTAATACCATCCTCAAATCTGTGGAGAGACCGGGACCAAAGAAAAAGTTCGAAGGAGAAATCACCTGTTAATATTCTAAGACAGTCTGCAACCAAAATTAATGGTGAAATGGAAAAGTATATACATACTGTTCATTTCCTATATGAACTCGAATGACCTTCTGGCTTCTCTAAATGAGAAGTCTGATGTTTCCCTTGGCAGTATTGCTGGGGAGATAAGATAAATTGGAATTCCTGAGATGGTCTGGGATACTTATCAGTAGAAACAGCTTCAAGGGAAATGTCTGCTTTCTATCTCTTGAAAATTAAGAAACCACTGACAGGAAGAAATTTTGGTATTTGGTAATAAGAAGGCAGCATGTACCACAATATTCTAGGGCATACAGTAAACAGAAATCGATCTGCATAAAAACTGACTCATTGAAACACCACTGCCTGCTCCTTGCTCCTGCCTTAGCTGCCCCCAATCTGGCTCCTCTGTCTGCCCAGAGCAGCAGTACTGTTATGTCAAAGGCCCACTGTCCTGTTTGTGTCCATTGGGGTCATTGTTACCTTTTTTTTTTTTTTTTTTTTACCATTGTTACCTTTATGTAAGCACTGGCACTTTCCTGACATATGCTCCAACACCAAGGAGAGCAAGGGAGAGAAATGTTGGTAGTGACTGTCAGTGTCTAGGGATATAGTTTACGATGACAGTGGATTCTATTCCACTTTCTGGACTTTAGGGTAATGTTCACCACTGCCCCACTGGGGCCAACTATGGGAGTGACACTGGCCGTGCTGCACAAAGAGTATGTAAACTTTTTGGTTCTTTCCCAACGTCAAATTTAATCCCCAAAGGCAAGCATTCATTTCACTTCCTCACTTTCCTAAGACTCAGTGCTAAAATTCCAGTATGTTTTTCTGCTATAAGATTTGAAACTTTTACTAGTCCCGGAGGTACCAGAAAAGGTACAGAAGAACCCTTGCTTGCAGTACCAGCTTCAAAAACTTTGAGCTAAATGCAGGAAACTCGAAAGCATCAAATATAAAGGCTGTTTTGATTGAGACAAATCTTTTGCACTTGCATTCAGATACGAATTCTGAAGGCAAGATGAACATTAATCACATAGAGAAAGATCTACGTAGAGGTGAGATAACTCTGACTATTTTCAGAGAGAATGGCTGGCGTGTGTTGCAGACAGATTGTGCAACTACAGTGGCCTCTTTGAAACACAAAGCTGACTGTACCACTCTCCTGTTTAAAACCTTGCACTGGTTCTCTTTGACATGAATGCATATTCATCAGAATCCTGTTGGTAGTAAGACACAAAAACCAACTTAAAAGGGTTTAAGTAAAAAGTATGTTTATTGGCTTATGTGGCTGAAAATTTCAAGGTATGGGACAGGTTCTAGATGGATCCAGGGGTTCAAATAATACTGCCAAGAATTATCTACTTCAGGGTGGGGTCTGGAGGGAGGCATGCTGGGTGTCTAGGGTGCAGGTTTTGAGGCAACTGAGTTGTATAAGTGCTGACCCCATTCTTAAAGGGCCCTGAGAGCCAGAGCCTGCTTGCAGGGCTTTGCCTCCTTATATTTGCACCTTAGGCATGTTGCTGGCCTTACCTGTCAAGGCCCTGGGTCATCTCCATCTCTCAGCTCTTGTTTTCACCTTAACTTCTTTTTCAGGTGAGTTCTTCCCTTTCAGTGGCCATAAGGTCCAGACATGATTCTGTCATTTTAGTAAACTTTCCCCTTTCCACCTATGCCTCCCTCAAAATCCTTTCCTTGTAATGTCAAGAAAGAACAATTCCAGAATTTGGCTCTGATTAACTTGGGTGTGGCAGAATCATTTAATACTATGTGGTCCCCAATTATTTCCTTTTCCTCCTGGGCATACAGCTAACCTATATTTTGCATCTCGGTTGGGTCATGCATAATGATCTCCACATGACCTCCCTCTCCACTCATTGACTGGCTGGTACAGAGGATTCAGCAAGTGGTTCCAGGGGCCCAGAGGATTCTGAGGTCCCAGGTTGTGACACAGCCATTGTTGAAAAGAGCCTGGCTTCCTGAGGAAGCCATCCTGAAGAGCTACTTGATCAGGAACATATGCGCTGGGTTTTTTGTGAGAGAGAAACCAAACACTGAGATTTGGGGATGTTTGGTACAAAAGTTAGTGATTCTTGTCCTGTTTAATCCATTGGGTATGTGCTTGTTCCTGAACACATTACTGTTGCCAGAAGGGATGGGGTATTCTGACTGGCTGAGCCTGGGTCATGCACCCATCTTTGGGGCCCTGAGTTAGGTAGAGCCCTGCCCCAAACCACACAGATGCAGAGCAAAGAAGGAGCATTTCCCTAGAGGACAATCAAGATGCTGTTACCAGAATAGGGAGTGGGGTGTTGGACAGACAAACAAACAAACCAGCAGTCCACTACAGACCTTCACAAAAACTTTAGGCTTCCCCTTGCAATGTTATGCTGTAAGAATG
This sequence comes from Mesoplodon bidens, assembly GCF_964165515.1. Lineage (NCBI taxonomy): Eukaryota > Metazoa > Chordata > Mammalia > Artiodactyla > Ziphiidae > Mesoplodon > Mesoplodon bidens. The sequence continues at coordinate 41,558,275 of NC_138162.1, read as the reverse complement.
CCCAAAATGGTGAGTCATTAATTATATTATCAAAAACCATGGAATCCTCAAAGCAGGGAGGGGCCTCATCATCACTTCATCCCCAACACTGAGCACAGTTCTTCCAACTGGTAGAAATGTTCAGATGAATGAAGAAAGGAATATAGTCCACTTATCCAATTGTGGACTAAACTCACTTTTCCAGAGGATATTCATGAGATATTGAAATCTACTTTTTCACTCATATCATTAAGTGAGAAATTTAGCAATCAAAAATGATCAGTAGCATGAATATTTCTGAAACCACTTATCTATTTTACAAATCTTACTGTGTTCATGAATCTAAAGGATAACTTTTGAATATAAGGTACTTATCATTTATTTCAGAAGAGAGGTATTATGATAACTTAGTTATATCAAGAACTTACCTGCCTTATTCATGTGTGCATGTGTGTGTGCCAAGGGAAAAACAGGCTAAAAAGCAAATTTTAAGTGAAAACTACTTTGTGGAAGTAGGGTTTATTCTTTGCTTTATTTTTCCTTTCTTTTCCCATTGTTTGGGTCTCTTTAGAAGACTAGTATCCAACATATGGCTGATATGAGGATGAAACTGTAAGCAATGTCTCAGATTTTATTGTGATCTTTCTCTCTTAAAGATAATGTCCTCATTGTCTGATTGAGACAGAAACTCCCCTCCTCCCTATTTAAAAAAAAAAAAAAAAGCAGCCTTGACCAGGAGGTTTCTGAAGACTCCATTGATAACACACAATGGCCTGTTCTTACAGGAATGTTTCATGGCCCTTAAGTGAGTCACTGTTGGCTAATATGATGAAAGAGTGAAAAATGGAAAAAGAGAACCTGAGGGCTCATCAGCTAAACCCAGTCCTGGCAGGGGACTGGGGGTATAAGCAGGAATCCATAAATAGCAGGCTAGGATAAGAGATGCCAAGTTTTATATTAATGATGAGAAAAAGACAAACCTTCAAAGTAAATGTTTTCCAGCATCTTTTAGCTCAGGGGAGGGGGGAAGAGAAGGAAAAGGAAGGGGCACGAATAAGCACTGCCATGAGCCACAGTCAGTGCTCTGGGTGGCTTTGCCCCCCTTCTCTCGTGGGCTCTCCGATGCCAGTCCTCACAGTCCTGAGCCACAGCTGAGACCATTTTCCCATTGTATAGAGGTGAAGGACCCTATGTAGATGTATTATGCTGAGTTGTGTTTGCTGCATCCATGCCTGGAAAAATGAGATTGCCACTTTCTATCAGCTTGACCTGAGGCTCATCTATTGTGAATGTCCCCACCCTAACCCCTGGAACTTGTTGTATCACAAGGCTCTCCAGAGTTTTTATTTATGTATTTGTTTATCTATTTATTTGTTTGTTTATATAAGAGGAGATTTATTATAAAAATTGATTATGGAAGATGAGAAATCCTACAATCTGCCATCTGCATGCTGAAGAAACAGGAAATCCAGTGGTATAGTTCAGTCCGAGTCTGAAGGCCTGAGAACCAGGAGCCCCAAGGTCCAAGGGCAGAAGACGGCTGCCCCAGCTCAAGAAGAGAGAATTTGCCCTTTCTCTGCCTTCCTGTTCTATATGAGCTCACAGTGGATTGGATGCTGCCCGCCCACGTTGGGGAGTGTGATCTTCTTTACTCATTGTACTGATTCAAATGCAATCTCTTCTAGAAACAACCTCATGGACACATCCACAAATCGTTTTTTTAATCAATTTTCTGTGTTTCCCTTAGCACAATCAAGTTGACACATAAAATTAACCATGATACCTGTGAATATATTACCTTGTATGGCATAAGAGACTCTGCAGGTGTGACTGAGACTCGGCTTAAGGGTTCACATTTTCAGATGGGAGATTATTCTGGCTTATCCAGATGAGCTCAATTTAATCATATGAGAATATTTCCTAGCTGTGGTCAGAGAGAGAGATGTGACAACAGAAGATGGATCTGAGAGATACCACATTGCTGACTTTGAAGATGGAGTGAGGGACCACAAGCCAAGGACTGTGGGCAGCCTCTAGAAGCTGGAAAAGGCAAGAAAGTGAGTTCTGCTCCCTGCCCCCCATCCTGGCCCGAGCTCTCAGAAAAGAAAGTAGCCTGCCAAAACCTTAATTTTACCCTGTTGAGATAATGTCAGAATTCTGCCCCACATAACTGTAAAATAGTAAATCTGTGTTGTCACTAAATTTGTGGTCATTTGTTATGGCAGCTATAGAAAACTAACATATCCACTAACAGATCTTGAAAAGAAATAGTGGTCAGAGGCCCAAAAAAGACTTCATGGTCTGCTTGACAGTGGAAAGTGAGAAGTAAACATTAAATTGTGTGTTCTAGGCTTCTGCCTTCTAGTCTCATTCTGCTCAGTTATACAAACATGTAACAAGAGGAGAGAGATTGGAAGGAACAAACTTGAGTATTTATTTACTGACTTGGAGCAGAAGAAGATGATGAAGGTCAGCATGAGAGGAGCCGTCTCTGACCACTTAGGACAAACACAAGTCTGGAGAGTCCATAGTTGTGAAAATTATATCTTGAAATCAAAGTTGGGAGGAGGAATCAAAGTTGGATTACTGTTTTCAAGCTCCAGGATCATAAATTTATTAAGATGATCAAATAAGATGATGCATGTGAAATCTTTTGAAAGCTACACAATACAAGGTGCAGTAGGCTGGATGGTAGCCCCCAAAAAGCTATGTCCATATCCTAATTCCTGGAAATTGTGAATGGGACCTTATTTGTAAAAAGTTTTTTTGCCGATGTAAGTTAAGGATCATGATAAGGGAAGCTTGTCTGTGATTATCCAGGTGGGCCCTAAACGCAATCACGTGTCCTCATAAGACAAACACACAGAGAATGAGACATCCAAAGAAGAGGATGAGGCTATGTGACCACAGAGGTAGAGACTGAAGTGATGCAGCCACAAGCCAAGGAATGCTAGCAACCTCCAGAAGCTGGAAGTCAAGGAATAAAAGCTCTCCTTGAGCTCTGGAGGAAGTGTAGTCTTACTAACATCTTAATTTCAGTCTTCTGGACTCCAGAACTGTAAGAGAATACACTTCTCTTGTTTTAAGCCACCCAGTTTATGGTAATTTGGTATGGCTCTAGGAAGCTAAAACATGTAAGCTTATGGACTAAGCTGTAAAACAAAAATATTGGTAGAAATTACAGAATACACATTTATTAGTGCTATTAAGTTGTCCAGAGACATTCCCATATCACAGAATGATTATCAGCATGGGAGCCCCAATCCTATTAATTTTAAATTCATGATTAGGTGATGAGATCCTTGAAGATTCTTATCCCCTGGTGCCCATCCCCCATAGAACGGTGTGCCAAATAGGCACCCACCAAATATTTTCTAATTTGTATCACGTAAGAGGAAGTAATTCATCCAGTGAGGAACTCCTTGGGAATGCAGAAAAGTTGAACTGTCAAGACCAGAAGTGACCCTGTGCAATACCAGTCCACCCTTTCTGTTGGAAGATACTGAATTCTAAGGAAAGACCTAAACCAGATCCAGGAGCTCCAGGGTCATCTGATAAGCACAGTGAGCCCTCTGCAAATGTTTCCCTGTAGCTCCTTACAAGAGGAGTTTCTGGTAGGATGCCAAAGCCAAACTGGCCAGATGAACCCACAGAAACAAATGGGATCAAGTTTCCAACGTGATGGGATCTGAAGCCACCCTGCCTCAGGGCTGTGCCCACCAGGTCATATTCTTATTGGCCTCCACCCAAACTTGAGTCATACTGCACCGTGAATTTGAGATGACTTCTGGTCCTCATAGTGCCACCTCATTTCTTTCTAGAGACCTCTAGAAAGTTTCTAGTAGTTCCTTGAACGTTTCTAGAAATAGTTATTTTGTATGGAAACACCCCAGTGTTCTTTTCTGGCTAGCTCTGGCTCATGCCCTTCCCCCATCACAACACATCTCTTCCAATCAGCATGATGACTATCTGCCCTTGCGGCTGAGAGGCCAAAACAAATATGATTATCAGGCTATCTTCAGAGTGCTGACAGCACCCTTGGTGTTGGATGAGCAGGCAGCCCAAGCCACTGTGCCAAGTTCAGTTCCCAGGGGACTGTGCAGAAACTGCAAAAGGAGAGAGGAGGGTATATGCATTTGAATGAGAAATATACTTCCATCAGCACCGGTTTCCCCCACCCCAATTCAGCAATACAAGAAACTATTAAAGAAGCCTGCATTTTTCTTCCTTCCTCTCTTTCTTTCTTTTTCTTTCTTTCATTCATTCTTTTTCTTTCTTTCTTTCTTTCTTTCTTTCTTTCTTTCTCTCTGTCTCTTCCTTCCTTCTTTCCTTCCTTCCTTTCTCTCTCTCTCTCTTTCTCTCTCTCTCTCTTTCTTCCTCTTTCTTTCTTTCTTTCTTTCTTTCTTTCTTTCTTTCATTAGAGTATAGTTGCTTTACCCTTCTGTGTCAGTTTCTGCTGTACAGCAAAGTGAATCAGCCATGTGTATACATATATCCTCTCTTTTTTGGATTTCCTTCCCATTTAGGTCACCACAGAGCACCGAGTAGAGTTCCCTGTGCTATACAGTAGGTTCTCATTAGTTATCTATTTAAGGCTGCATTTTTCAATACTAGTTTGGTAATTGTTGATTTATCACTGTAGAGTCCCATTCCACCCAAATATGCACAGGTGTCAAACTCCCAAATCTCTCGTCTCTCTCATGGGTGAAATTAATCATTTATCCAAATGAGGTTTTCTGTGCCATGTGACATGGCCACTTCTCTCTGTCTTTAACATTACCACTCACCCTAGTTTATGGTCAGGACCCTAACGTCTCACTCAAGAAGAAGACTCTGTTTTCCTCCCTTCTCAACTGAAGCCCAGGACAGCTATGTTGTCTCCACACAGTAGCATCATTCATTCTCAATGCTGAGACTCATACGTGGTGGCACTGTGGTCCCTGAATGGGGTAAGGTGGGTGTACTGTTGTCCGTCTCTGCACAGTGTCAGATGACATCAGTGTACCTAGCTCACAAAGTTCAGCAGACCATGGAGAAAGACATGAGCATGCAAGATGAACTCTTCTCTAGGATAAAAGCATGGTTCAAGCATCACTCAGAAATGACTCCTGACAAGATATATAATCTCACTTTATCTTTCAAACAGAGCTGTGGTGAGAACGAAATAATAAGATGATGTGTAAAAGCACATAGAAACTTATTCTTCAGTCAGTGTGGCCACTGTTATAAGTACTTGTCTTTATTTGACTGGTCTCTTTTTATTTTTCTGAAAAATGTAGACAAAATGCCTATATAATGTAATATAACACAACTAATCTGGGAAGCATTTGCTAATCTTCCTCTTTCAGCCAAATGGTTCCCCCAGATGGACATGGAACCTAGAGGCAGATCCAATACTGACTGTGCCAAATGAAGAAATGGAAATAGATTTGAAAGGTGGGAACTTTGAATGGAAAATTTTTTCCCTTCCTCACCTTCCAACCTGGGTTCTGCTCAGAAGTGTTAGAGAGCTCTGAAATACCACTGTGAGAGAGAAGGATTTCAAATGGAAAATTTTATTTTAATTGCCAAGAGCTTCTTGTCTCTAGGATAACGTTCTCTTTTTTCTTTCTTGTGTTCTCTGACTTATTCCTTTCCTTTGCTGAACTATTTTCCAACCAGCTTACTAATATTTATCTATTGTAATGAACACATTTTGGTTTGGAGTTTCTACAGGTTTTTGTGGGCATGTAAAATAAGATTAAATCTTGTACTTTGTAAAATTTTATCCATACATTCCACAAGAAGAATTTAAAGGGTGGTGGTAGGGAGAGGGAAGACTGGCCATGGTTCTGGTTCTGGTTCTGGTCAGCCCTAATGCTTCAGGCCATCCTCCTCTTCTGGGGTTTCAGGCTTTAGTAAGGAGCATGTCGTCCTTGGACATTCCTTTTTCAATTTTTCAACTAGGTTTGATTTTGTTTCTTGAATTCAGCATTTACTGTAAGTTGTCACAGTTGTGCTAAACACTTCACATTGGAGCTGTTGAAGTTGTAGCTACTTTGTGTAGATCAGCAGTCCCCAACCTTTTTGGCACCAGGGACCAGTTTCGTGGAACACAATTTTTCCACGGATGGGGGCGGGGGTGGGGAGAGTATAGTTCAGGCGGTAATGTGAGTGATGGTTCAGGTGATAATGCAAGCAATAGGGAGCGATGGGGAGCGGCAGATGAAGCTTCGCTCACTCGCCTGCCACTCACCTCCTGCTGTGTGGACTGGTACTGGTCAGCGGCCTGGGGGTTGGGGACCCCTGGTGTAGATGATTCACGGATGTGTTTTATGTGATAATTAATGCAGTTGAATATTATATATGCATCTGATTTCAGATTAGCTGGCCTCACACAAAAGGGCATTGCTGGGTAAATATGAGAGAGATAATAGGAAATCTTTAGTTTTAAAGTTAGCACTGGTGTCCAACTAATAAGATTGATACACTGAAAAGAATATCCATGCCATGCTAATCCCTGGATCCCTGGGACAATATCTTCTTCCTCTCTTGGGCTCTGATATGTGACAGTTTGTAACTTCTCATGGGGAATTACCTGGATGCAATGGTGATCTTCAAATAGATTACCAGGCAGCTATTCTGGTGATCACATAAGGGAAAGGCTGACAGACCAAATTAACATCCTTGAATCATAAAATTTTTTAAATCAATTTAAAATATATAGCCAGAAGCCAGAGATGGGGTAAGAATTTAACATACTTTTGGTAAGGGTGGAACGACCAGAATCTTCTGTTATGCAATGTTTTTACATCCTGCCTCTCTCTTCCTCTTTGCTGCATCAGCCTTCCCATGACAGCCAAGTTATGAGTACCAGAGTTATGGGTTCAGTGAGGGGGCCCAATGAATGGAAGTGGCCTAGAGCCAACAATATTCGGTTGATCTATTGGAGAGATGCAAGCTATAGCTTGTCAGTTAGCTTGATAAACATCTTTGGATTTTATCTATCTTTCTTGGGGACAGGACATGTGGGACCATGACAAATATCACTAATAGGTGGCTGATGCAAGACCTCATGAATATTGAGTGCCTGTGTGCCTCATGGATATCTAGTACATCGTAAATATTCAAAGCCTCATATATGTCATGAATATTTGGTGTCTGTTACTCCTTTCCTTCCTTTCTATCTTTATTTAGTATACATACGCTCTTCTCATTTTGTCTACATATAACGTGTCTCCCAGGTTACCACCTTATCTGTATTTAACACATCTTATGAATTCCGTATATTCCTCATAAGCTGCTAGCTCATACATCCATCCCATTGATTTTCTATAGCAAAAACAAATATTCTCAAATAACACAGCAAACACAAATTATAGCAATGTTCACAATTGGTCTGGTGGTGCAGTAGGAAAAAATAGAATTAGTAGACATTCAACAAACAATTTCTTTATTGCTGGGAGATATTTCTTTGGACAAACACCTTCCTAAGGCCCACAGCAACAATGGAATCCCAGAAATCTCTGAAAACAGTTCTCTCAGTTCAATTAACAGCATCATGATTTTCCCAGTGGCTCAAGTTCCAAATCCAGGCACTATATTGATTTTTCTCTTGCCCTCACTCCATTATATTCCAACCATCAATACATCCTGTTGATTCTGCCTCCTATATGTATTCTTTTTTTTTTTTTTTTTTTGCCTGGTACGGGGGCCTCTCACTGTTGTGGTCTCTCCCGTTGCGGAGCACAGGCTCCAGACGCGCAGGCTCAGCGGCCATGGCTCACAGGCCCAGCTGCTCCACGGCATGTGGGATCTTCCCGGACCGGGGCACGAACCCATGTCCCCTGAATCAGCAGGCGGGCTCTCAACCACTGCGCCACCAGGGAAGCCCTATTCTTAACCCATCCACTTCTCTCCATATTTAATATTACCACTCCTGATTTAAGCCACCAATTTCTCTTGCCTTCAAGGCAGTAGCCTCCCAACCGTCATCCTTGTTGCCCCTCCTTTCTTTTTGAAGCCCATTTTCCATACAGCAAGCAGAGTGGTCTTTTAAATATGTAAATTGGAGAAATACAGCTACACGTGGAACAACTCCTACAGAACACCTACTGAACGCTGGCAGAAGACCCCAGACCTCCCAAAAGGCAAGAAACTCCCCACATACCTGGGTAGGGCAAAGCGGAGAGATTCCCGCACAGAGGATCGGTGCCGAGCAGCACTCACCAGCCCGAGAGGCTTGTCTGCTCGCCCCGGCGGCGCTGGAAGCTGAGGCTCGGGCTTTGGTCAGAGCACAGGGAGAGGACTGGGGCTGGCGGCGAGAACTCAGCCGGAAGGGGGCTAATGAGCCACAGCTAGCCGGCAGGGAGTCCGGGAAAACTCTGGAGCTGCCGAAGAGGCAAGAGACTTTTTCTTCCCTCTTGGTTTCCTGGTGCGCGAGGAGAGGGGATTAAGAGCGCTGCTTAAAGGGGCTCCACAGACAGGCGCGAGTCACGACTGAAAGCGCGGAGCCCAGTGACGGGCGTGGGACGCTGGGGCTGCTGCTGCCGCCGCCAAGAAGCCTGTGTGCGAGCGCAGGTCACTGTCCACACCGCCCTTCCGGGAGCCTGTGCAGCCCGCCATTGCCGGGGTCCGGGGATCCAGGGGCGGCTTCCCTGGGAGAACGCACGGCGCGCCTCGGGCTGGTGCAACGTCACGCCGACCTCTGCCGCTGCAGGCTCGCCCCGCACTCCGTGCCCCTCCCTCCCACCCGGCCTGAGTGAGCCAGAGTCCCTGAAGAGGCTGCTCCTTTAACCCTGTCCTGTCTGAGCGAAGAACAGACGCCCTCCGGCGACCTACACGCAGAGGCGGGGCCAAATCCAAAGCTGAGACCCAGGAGCTGTGAGAACAAAGAAGAGAAAGGGAAACCTCTCCCAGCAGCCTCAGAAGCAGCGGATTAAAGCTCCACAATCAACTTGATGTACCCTGCATCTGTGGAATACATGAATAGACAACAAATCATCCCAAATTGAGGAGCCAGGAGTCAGTGCTGTGCCTCTGAGGTGGGAGGGCCAACTTCAGGACACTGGTCCACAAGAGACCTCCCAGCTCCACATAATATCAAACGGCGAAAATCTTCCAGAGATCTCCATCTCAACACCAGCACCCAGCTTCACTCAACGACCAGCAAGCTACAGTGCTGGACATCCTTTGCCAAACAACTAGCAAGACAGGAACACAACGCCACACATTAGCAGAGAGGTGGCCTAAAATCATAAAAAGTCCGCAGACACCCCAAAACACACCACCAGACGTGGACCTGCCCACCAGAAAGACAAGATCCAGCCTCACCTACCAGAACACAGGCACTAGTCCCCTCCACCAGGAAGCCTACACAACCCACTAAACCAACCTTAGCCACTGGGGACAGACACCAAAAACAACGGGAACTACGAACCTGCAGCCTGCAAAAAGGAGACCCCAAACACAGTAACATAAGCAAAATGAGAAGACAGAAAAACACACAGCAGGAGAAGGAGCAAGATAAAAACCCACCAGACCTAACAAATGAAGAGGTAACAGGCAGTCTACCTGAAAAATAATTCAGAATAATGATGGTAAAGATGATCCAAGATTCTATTTCCCAGATCCAAAATCTTGGAAATAGAATAGACAAAATGCAAGAAACAGTTAAGAAGGACCTAGAAGAACTAAAGATGAATCAAGCATCGATTAAAAACACAATAAATGAAATGAAAAATACTCTAGATGGGATCGCAGAATAACTGAGGCAGAAGAACGGATAAGTGAGGTGGAAGATAAAATAGTGGAAATAACTGCTGCAGAGCAAAATAAAGAAAAAAGAATGAAAAGAACAGAGGACAGTCTCAGAGACCTCTGGGACAACATTAAACGCACCAACATTCGAATTATAGGGGTTCCAGAAGAAGAAGAGAAAAAGAAAGGGACTGAGAAAATATTTGAAGACATTATAGTTGAAAACTTCCCTAATATGGGAAAGGAAATAGTTAATCAAGTCCAGGAGGCACAGAGAGTCCCATACAGAATAAATCCAAGGAGAAATATGCCAAGACACATGTTAATCAAACTGTCAAAAAGTAAACACAAAGAAATCATATTAAAAGCAGCAAGGCAAAAACAACAAATAACACACAAGGGAATCCCCATTAGGATAACAGCTGATCTCTCAGCAGAAACTCTACAAGCCAGAAGGGAGTGGCAGGATATAATTAAAGTGATGAAGGAGAAAAACCTGCAAACAAGATTACTCTACCCAGCAAGGATCTCATTCAGATTTGATGGAGAAATTAAAACATTTACAGACAAGCAAAAGCTGAGAGAGTTCAGCACCACCAAACCAGCTTTACAACAAATGCTAAAGGAACTTCTCTAGGCAAGAAACACAACAGAAGGAATATACCTACAATAACGAACCCAAAACAATTAAGAAAATGGGAATAGGAACATACATATCGATAATTACCTTAAATGTAAATGGACTAAATGCTCCCACCAAAAGACACAGAGTGGCTGAATGGATACAAAAACAAGACCCATATATATGCTGTCTACAAGAGACCCACTTCAGACCTAGAGACACATACAGACTGAAAGTAAGGGGATGGAAAAAGATATTCCATGCAAATGGAAACCAAAAGAAAGCTGGAGTAGCAATTCTCATAACAGACAAAATAGACTTTAAAATAAAGACTACTAGAAGAGACAAAGAAGGACACTACATAATGATCAAGGGATCGATCCAAGAAGAAGATATAACAATTGTAAATATTTATGCACCCAACATAGGAGCACCTCAATACATAAGGCAAATACTAACAGCCATAAAAGGAGAAATCGACAGTAACACAATCATAGTAGGGGACTTTAACACCCCACTTTCACCAATGGACAGATCATCCAAAATGAAAATAAATAAGGAAACACAAGCTTTAAATGATACATTAAACAAGATGGACTTAATTGATATTTATAGGACATTCCATCCAAAAACAACAGAATACACATTTTTCTCAAGTGCTCATGGAACATTCTCCAGGATAGATCATATCTTGGGTCACAAATCAAGCCTTGGTAAATTTAAGAAAATTGAAATTGTATCAAGTATCTTCTCCGAACACAATGCTATGAGACTAGATATCAATTACAGGAAAAGAGCTGTAAAAAATACAAACACATGGAGGCTAAACAATACACTACTTAATAACAAAGTGATCACTGAAGAAATCAAAGGGGAAATTAAAAAATACCTAGAAACAAATGACAATGGAGACACGACGACCCAAAACCTATGGGATGCAGCAAAAGCAGTTCTAAGAGGGAAGTTTATAGCAATACAATCCCACCTTAAGAAACAGGAAGCATCTCGAATAAACAACCTAACCTTGCACCTAAAGCAATTAGAGAAAGAAGAACAAAAACATCCCAAAGTTAGCAGAAGGAAAGAAATCATAAAAATCAGATCAGAAATAAATGAAAAAGAAATGAAGGAAACGATAGCAAAGATCAATAAAACTAAAAGCTGGTTCTTTGAGAAGATAAACAAAATTGATAAACCATTAGCCAGACTCATCAAGAAAAAAAGGGAGAAGACACAAATCAATAGAATTAGAAATGAAAAAGGAGAAGTAACAACTGACACTGCAGAAATACAAAAGATCATGAGAGATTACTACAAGCAACTCTATGCCAATAAAATGGACAACCTGGAAGGAATGGACAAATTCTTAGAAATGCACATCCTGCCAAGACTGACTCAGGAAGAAATAGAAAATATGAACAGACCAATCACAAGCACTGAAATTGAAACTGTGATAAAAAATCTTCCAACAAACAAAAGCCCAGGACCAGATGGCTTCACAGGTGAATTCTATCAAGCATTTAGAGAAGAGCTAACACCTATCCTTCTCAAACTCTTCCAAAATATAGCAGAGAGGGGAACACTCCCAAACTCATTCTACAAGGCCACCATCACCTTGATACCAAAACCCGACAAGGATGTCACAAAGAAAGAAAACTACAGGCCAATATCACTGATGAACATAGATGCAAAAATCCTCAACAAAATACTAGCAAACAGAATCCAACAGCACATTAAAAGGATCATACACCATGATCAAGTGGGGTTATTCCAGGAATGCAAGGATTCTTCAATATACGCAAAGCAATCAACGTGATACACCATATTAACAAATTGAAGGAGAAAAACCATATGATCATCTCAATAGATGCAGAGAAAGCTTTCGACAAAATTCAACACCCATTTATGATAAAAACCCTGCAGAAAGTAGGCATAGAGGGAACTTTCCTCAATATAATAAAGGCCATATATGACAAACCCACAGCCAGCATCGTCCTCAATGGTGAAAAACTGAAACCATTTCCACTAAGATCAGGAACAAGACAAGGTTGCCCACTCTCACCACTCTTATTCAACATAGTTTTGGAAGTTTTAGCCACAGCAATCAGAGAAGAAAAGGAAATAAAAGGAATCCAAATCGGAAAAGAAGAAATAAAGCTGTCACTGTTTGCAGATGACATGATACTATACATAGAGAATCCTACAGATGCTACCAGAAAACTACTAGAGCTAATCAATGAATTTGGTAAAGTTGCAGGATACAAAATTAATGCACAGAAATCTCTGGCATTCCTATATACTAAAGATGAAAAATCTGAAAGTGAAATCAAGAAAACACTCCCATTTACCATTGCAACAAAAAGAATAAAATATCTAGGAATAAACCTACCTAAGGAGACAAAAGACCTGTATGCAGAAAATTATAAGACACTGATGAAAGAAATTAAAGATGATACAAATAGATGGAGAGATGTACCATGTTCTTGGATTGGAAGAATCAACATTGTGAAAATGACTCTACTACCCAAAGCAATCTACAGATTCAGTGCAATCCCTTTGAAACTACCAATGGCATTTTTCACAGAACTAACACAAAAAATTTCACAATTTGTATGGAAACACAAAAGACCCTGAATAGCCAAAGCAATCTTGAGAACGAAAAATGGAGCTGGAGGAATCAGGCTCCCTGACTTCAGACTATACTACAAAGCTACAGTAATCAAGACAGTATGGTACTGGCACAAAAACAGAAAGATAGATCAATGGAACAGGATAGAAAGCCCAGAGATAAACCCACGGACATATGGTCACCTTATCTTTGATAAAGGAGGCAGGAATGTACAGTGGAGAAAGGACAGTCTCTTCAATAAGTGGTGCTGGGAAAACTGGACAGGGACATGTAAAAGTATGAGATTAGATCACTCCCTAACACCATACACAAAAATAAGCTCAAAATGGATTAAAGACCTAAATGTAAGGCCAGACACTATCAAACTCTTAGAGGAAAACATAGGCAGAACACTCTATGACATAAATCACAGCAAGATCCCTTTGGACCCACCTCCTAGAGAAATGGAAATAAAGACAAAAATAAACAAATGGGACCTAATGAAACTTAAAAGCTTTTGCACAGCAAAGGAAACCATAAACAAGACCAAAAGACAACCCTCAGAATGGGAGAAAATATTTGTAAATGAAGCAACTGACAAAGGATTAATCTCCAAAATTTATAAGCAGCCTATGCAGCTCAATAACAAAAAAACAAACAACCCAATCCAAAAATGGGCAGAAGACCTAAATAGACATTTCTCCACAGAAGATATACAGACTTCCAACAAACACATGAAAGGATGCTCAACATCTTTGCTCATTAGAGAAATGCAAATCAAAACTACAATGAGATATCATCTCACACCAGTCAGAATGGCCATCATCATGAAATCTAGAAACAATAAATGCTGGAGAGGGTGTGGAAAAAAAGGGACACTCTTGCACTGCTGGTGGGAATGTGAATTGGTACAGCCACTATGGAGAACGGTATGGAGGTTCCTTAAAAAACTACAAATAGAGCTACCATATGACCCAGCAATCCCACTACTGGGCATATACCCTGAGAAAACCATAATTCAAAAAGAGACATGTACCAAAATGTTCATAGCAGCCCTATTTACAATAGCCCGCAGATGGAAACAACCTAAGTGTCCATCATCAGATGAATGGGTAAAGAAGATGTGGCACATATATACAATGGAATATTACTCAGCCATAAAAAGAAATGAAATTGAGCTATTTGTAATGAGGTGGATGGACCTAGAGTCTGTCATACAGAGTGAAGTAAGTCAGAAAGAGAAAGACAAATACTGTATGCTGACACATATATATGGAATTTAAGAAAAAAAATGTCATGAAGAACATAGGGGTAAGACAGGAATAAAGACACAGACCTATTAGAGAATGGACTTGAGGATATGGGGAGGGGGAAGGGTAAGCTGTGACAAAGTGAAAGAGCGGCATGGACATATATACACTACCAAACGTAAGGTAGATAGCTAGTGGGAAGCAGCCGCATAGCACAGGGAGATCAGCTCGGTGCTTTGTGACTGCCTGGAGGGGTGGGATAGGGAGGGTGGAGGGAGACGCAAAAGGGAGGGGATATGGGAACATATGTATATGTATAACTGATTAAATTTGTTATAAAGCAAAAAAAAGAAATTATATTGCTTATAAGACGAGAAAAACAATAAATGTTATTAGTTTAGAAAAAAGATATGTAAATTGGTGTGAGTGGCTTCCCATGGCTTCTAGATCGGTGTCCATCCATGTATGGTCAGTGGAAGTGGAAACAACCCAAATATCCATAAACAGACAAAAAGATAAGCAAAATGTAGTATATCCATGCAGTGGAATATTATTTGGCCATAAAAAGGAAAGAAGCTCTGACATATGCTACAACATGGCTAAATCTTTTTTTTGTGTGTGTGCGGTACGCGGGCCTCTCACTGTTGTGGCCTCTCCCGTTGCGAGGCACAGGCTCCAGACACGCAGGCTCAGCGGCCATGGCTCACGGGCCCAGCCACTCCGCGGCATGTGGGATCTTCCCAGACGGGGGCACGAACCCATGTCCCCTGCATCGGCAGGCGGACTCTCAACCACTGCGCCACCAGGGAAGCCCAACATGGATAAATCTTGAAGACGTTATGCAAAGTGAAAGAAGCCAGTCACCAAAGACCACATATTATAGGATTCCATTTATATAAAATGTCCAGAATAGGCAAATCTATAGATGCAGAAGGTACATTAATGATTGCATAGAGCTGGGGAGGGGTGGATGATGTGGGGAGAAGTGGGAAGTAGTAGCTGAAGAATGCAAGGTTTCCCTTTGTATTAATGAAAATGTTCTAAAGTTGACTGTGGTTTGCACATATTTGTCAATATACTAAAAATGAATTCTGCACTATAATTGGGTAACTTGTATGGTATGAGAATTATATATCAATAAAGTTTTTTTTTTTTTTTAAGTATGGTAAGTGGGCAGGCAACATTTGAATCATCTGGGAGCTTGGAGAAATGCAGACTCTCAGTCCCCACCCCAGATGCACTAAAGAATCTCTTGTTATGGATCCCAGCAATCTGTGTTTTAACAAGCACTCCAGGTGACTTTTATGCACAAAAGTTAAAGAAACACAGAAATAAATTAAAATTACAATTCCATACCAGGCTTACTAGACCCTACACAACTATTTTATCTCTCCAACACCAACTCCCATCCCAGCCACACTACCTCTCCTTCTGTGTCATCAACAGGCCTAATGACTTCTCCTCTTAGGGCCTTTGAACTCTCAATTCCCTCTACCTGGAGGAACTCCCCTGAGATCTTAATACTTCTGGATTATTTTTGCCATTCGGTTTTTAACCTACGTGTTACTTCCTAGACCATCATAGCTAAAATGTCCTGCCATTCATCTGGTCACATATCCTTGTTATATTTGCTTCCCAATACTTATAACTATTACTATTTTCTACTTTATTTATTTGTGGGCTGTCTGCCTGCCTTCCTGGAATATAAGCAAGCCCATCTATCTAGTAGGCACTCAACTACCATTGAATGGATGAGGAAACACACTGAACCCAGGTGACCTGGAATATATACCTTACCACTCACTCACCATGACCCACGACTAGTTTCCGAGCCCTCTGTGTCTTGCCAAGAGATTGTGTTAGAAACTGTTCCACCAAAATTAGCCATATTTTCTGTTAACACAAAAGGTCACCCTAATGACTGATGTTACAAGCTATGCTAAGGATGGCAGAGAGAGACAAGTGAAATGGTTGAGGAAACTATTCTTCTTCACCAGACTAAAAGTTCCTCAAGAATGGCCCCAGGGCCTGCTACAAATTAGATGCCCCAAAACATATTTGCCTAACTCTTGAACTAAGTACTTAGGAAGTAAAAACTATTTCATTCTTGCTTTGTAATAAACCCGTAAGAGGTGCTTCCTAGACTCCTCCAACCCTTTGGAGAGTCACCTAAACACCCTGTTCCCTGTCCCCTTCTTCATCCTTTCTGTTAAATAAGATATTTGTGTTTTAAATGAAAGCCATTGTTGACCTATCACTAGTGGAAAAGAACCAGTGTGCATGCATTCCTCATGTAATAAGAAATAAATCCCTTAAGCCTATAATTTGCTCCTACTGGTGTAGAATTTTGAAGTCCAAGAATTCATCTGCCATCGAGGAGGTTAATTTTGGGTCTGCTGTCTCTGCAGTTATGTATGTGGCTATTGTTCATGACAGAGAAACGGTCAAGAGGAGATCAGTGCTCTGTTCTCATAATGAACCTTATGTTTCTAAACACAGGTGCGTTTGGACTGTAGACATCTGTGTCATTAAATGGGAGGGTGGGGGGAGAAAGAGCACAAAAGCAACTCAGAAATGGGTCTCTTGGAAATGCAAGATGGTATTATTGCAGCAGCTCTTATCAATATCATTGTTGTTTCTTTGATGATGTATCATGGTACAGAGATAGTGGTGAGGAATCCAGTCTCTCACCACCACGTTTTCACTATGCCGCCTTTCACTAAGAGATGGAGGGGACTCTTGCTAGAATTCACCCTATTGTCATCCTATTGAAAGGAGTTGTCAGAAGGCCCCTATTCCATCCTGCAATCATTTCAATCTGCTTTTTACTCCAACTTTGTGTTTCATCTTTGCTATTTGATGCATAAAAATGAAAGAGCTCCTGGGAAATACTTGTTCCCAATGGCTCTGATAAAACAGATACCCTTGGAAACTACCAAAAAGGTGCAGGGCAAAGAAAGGAGGGCTATCCAATGACTCATGGTCATTCTCTTGCCCCCCTCACACCCACTAATTCAGCATATATGTGTTCTGCATCTCAGTCCCACGATTCCTGCAAGTCAGACATTTACAGGTATTCAGGACAACCCAAATCTTATGACAACAAATATTCTTAGCCATTTTACAGACACATATGCACTGGGAATTTTTGTAATTAGTCATATGACACGCTATCATTTACACTTGTCTCATCTTGATGAATACTTTAAAACATTATGACAAAAGGCTAGTACTCCAATACCAGTAAACGAAGTCAGTTTTAAAAAGGAATCGTAGATGGCCTCATTTGACTAAAACAGTTTCCTGGCTTTTTACGAAGTGTAAAACTCTGAATATAATGTCTCAGTAAGTTGTAAATGTCGTGGTAGTGTTTCACTAACTGCCTCAAACCTTGAGCTGGAGCTGCCACTAATATTCTTCTGATCTAACAAACGAGAGTTACAGAGAAGTCAGGTGATGTGCCAAGCACACTGCTAGGCAGCTGTTAAGCCAGCGTGAGAATCCAATCTCCTGACTTAAAGTCGTTCTTGCTATTAAACCATGTGGATCCGTCTGGGTGCAGCTGGGGAAGCAGAGCCACCATGAGTGATATGGATTAAGGGTCAGGCCCCTCCCACCAGGTGGGAGCTGGTGAAGGAGTCTTTAAGAGGATATTGCTCTGTGTCTGAGTTGGTCCTGAAAGGGCTGCAGGTCAGCAGGGCTTGAAGTTGGAAAAGTAAAGCTGGGTGTCAAGTGCAGAAGACCAAGGGCAAACTGGAATCCACAAGGACAAACTCCAGCCTGCAGCCCTCTCCCCACCTCCAACATCAGCGATGCGGGTAACTTGCAGGAAGAAGCTGGCAGCCTTCATCGCCAAACCACATGTGCACCTGGCCCAGGCCACAGAGTCAGGGTGGAGGAGATGGGCAGGAGCTGAGGCATCTGAGGCCCAGCTGCGGCCTCTTGACACCGTGGGGGGCAAGCAGATCCGCATACACATGCGGAGCTGCCCTTGGATCCCTGCAGTGACCTTGTGGGTGTAATGGCCCTCCCTTCACTGCCACCTTCCAAATCACGCAGAAATGTACCTTGTGGCCAACTCTATCTAACCCAGAACCAGCTTAACTAAATAAAAAGCCACCACGCCACGTTACAGCCTGTCAGTGTATTCTCAGCTGCATTTGATTTTTCTTTATGACACCAAATACAGAATAATTCAAATATACAAGAGAATATGCATATAGAAACTTTCCATGGCTTCCTTTATGGAATGAGTGATTTTCTGCTGCCTTGAGTACTCAGTCACTTTGGTTCATTTTCTTGCCATGTGCTTATGGAGATGAATTAAAACTGGCCTATTTGTATATTACTTATATATGAAAATTTGGGTCTATTGATTATACCCATAGCAATAGCAGGTCCTCTAATATGATGTATATCATGTAAATGAGGATTAGACAAACTTCAGGATCGATTTGGCATTATTATCTGTGCAGCTATGTGCTTATGTATTTGTGTATCTATGTAGGTAGCTTTGTATTTGTCCTATCTATCTATCTATCCATCTATCTAACCAGGTAGTACTTATAGAGACTTAAGAACAGTTTTGATGAGTACACAGACAGATATTCTAAAAATTGAGAGCTGAGAGACTGAAATATTGGTGTTGTAACTTCTGAGTAATTGTTTCAGCTACTGAACACTGGCACAAATCCAAAAGTCACAAGAATTGACAGCTATGTAAGTTGTTTCTTCCTTTGGCTTCTTGAGATGACTGAGATAGTTATAGATAGGAAATGCAGACACAGTTAAAAAAAATCTAACCACACATGATTAATGAGAATTTGTCATGCTCTGAGACTCTCAGCTTCTGCTTCTCTAAGTACCTCTTAGATTCTTTAGCCTTGTAGCTTGTTTTCCTTCTCAGAGCCAAGCCCCAGCAATGCTCCTTTCCTTTGCTTGTGCTTTTGAGGGGGAAAAAAACAAAGTTAAGACTGTAGGAAAATAAATCAACAAATAAATACAGCTTTGTAAAGACACTGAGATAATAAACTGAGACTATAAATCAACCTTCCAGGCTTCACCATCAACCCAGGGAAGAAGGTGAAACAAGTGGTTTCCAAACACTTGATGAAACATAGAGGGTGTTTGGGGGTAGAAGGAGCTCTGGTTTTGGATCTAGAAGAACTGGATACAAGCCATTTATCCATTTTGTGTCCCCTTTCGTATTATTTAACTTATTAGCATTTATGTTTCCTCTTCTGCAAAGTAGCCGTCATCTTATTTGCTTCCTCGAGAAGTTCCAGGGTTGAAAGAGATAACTTCTATGTCCACCTCGTACCTTACTTCACCTTCACCTGCATTGACTCCATCCATCTCATATGACATATATAAATGGCATTACAATGTGTGGGGTCACATTATTTTTAAATGTTAGAGAATTAGGTCTTAGTAGATAAGTGGAAATGTTAAAAGAACTTATTTCTTAGTCTGACAACCACTGTTAATATTGCTTAACTGAAACAACTGAAGCAGCGGATTTTTCCTATGTCAGGAAAAAATCGTGAAAGACTTTGAAAGAGCAAAAAAGAATCACTGGATATTCTATCTAGGTAACCCTTCTGGGTTATCTATGTCTTTTATTGTTTTGGAGCTATGTTAACATTTAATTCATGGCCCACAGCTTTATAACTCATGCCTGAATGAAGCTTTCTAACTCATGTATTTTATTAAGTAGGTGAATACGCAAATACTAAATCAGCAAATAATGAGAACTAGTATGGTGTCTAGTGGATGCACAATTGATTTATCTCCCCATTTTCCCACCAAGAAGCCCCTTTTGCAACTATGATGCAGATTTATTTGACCATTCCTGACAACTGATGAATTATTGAAAGATGAACTGGGGCACATTAAAATTTACAAGAGTTTATATGAGCAAACAGTGCTTCCAAACAAAAGTTGTTAGAGGCACTTTATCAGCAGGAGCTACGGGAAAGACTTTTATGGAGAAGACTCAGAAGCAAAGCAAAGCAAATCATTGGATTGGCTATAGCTTAAATTGTTGCCTTATTTGGGAAAGCCCAAATAAAGGCTGTTTGTGATTGGATTTCTTAAGTTTCAATTTCTTAACTTTAAGGATTTCTAGGAATTGACTCTGGCTTAGGGTCCAGTTTGTTTACATAGGTTGCTGAGGCAGTAGAGACACCTTAGTCTAATGGCCTTGTGTTTCATTACTTTAACAACGCCACGCATCCACCTTATAGATTTTTTGTTTTTTAACATATTTATTGGAGTATAATTGCTTTATAATGCTGTGTTAGTTTCTGCTCTATAACAAAATGAATCAGCTATACATATACATATATCCTCAATATCTCCTCCCTTTTGCGTCTCCCTCCCTCCCTCCCTAACCCACCCTTCCATGTGGTTGCAAAACACCTAGCTGATCTCCCTGTGCTTTGTGGCTTCTTCCCACTAGTTACCTATTTCACATTTGGTAATGTATATATGTCCATGCCACTATCTCACTTCGTCCCAGCTTACCTTCCCACTCCCATGTCCTCAAGCCCATTCTCTACATCTGTGTCTCTATTCCTGTCTTGCCCCTAGTCTCATCAGAACCAATTTTTTTTTTAGATTCCATATATATGTGTTAATATACAGTATTTGTTTTTCTCTTTCTGACTTACTTCACTCTGTATGACAGACTCTAGGTCCATCCACCTCACTACAAATAGTTCAATTTCGTTTCGTTTTGTTGCTAAGTAATATTACACTGTATATATGTGCCACATCTTCTTATCCATTCATCTGTCGATGGACACTTAGGTTGCTTCCATGTCCTGGCAATTGTAAATAGAGCTGCAATGAACATTATGGTACATGTATCTTTTAGAACTATGGTTTTCTCAGGTTATATGCCCAGTAGTAGGATTGCTGGGTCATATGGTAGTTCTATTTTTAGTTTTTTAAGGAACCTCCATACTGTTCTCCATACTGGCTGTATCAATTTACATTCCCACCAACAGTGCAAGAGGGTTCCCTTTTCTCCACACCCTCTCCAGCATTTATTGTTTATAGGTTTTTTATGATGGCCATTCTGACCAGTGTGAGGTGATACCTCATTGTAGTTTTGATTTGCATTTCTCTAATGATTAGTGATGTTGAGCATCCTTTCATGTGTTTGTTGGCAGTCTGTATACCTTCTTTGGAGAAATGTCTGTTTAGGTCTTCTGCCCATTTTTGGATTGGGTTGTTTGTTTTTTTGATATTGAGCTGCATGAGCTGTTTGTAAATTTCAGAGATTAATCCTTTGTCAGTTGCTTCATTTACAAATATTTTCTCCCATTCTGAGGGTTGTCTTTTCGTCTTGTTTATGTTTTCCTTAACTGTGCAAAAGCTTTTAAGTTTCATTAGGTCCCATTTGTTTATTTTTGTTTTTATTTCTATTTCTCTAGGAGGTGGGTCAAAAAGGATCTTGCTGTGATTTAAGTCATAGAGTGTTTTTCCTGTGTTTTCCTCTAAGAGTTTTATAGTGTCTGGCCTTACATTTAGGTCCTTAATCTATTTTGAGGGTATTTTTGTGTATGGTGTTAGGAAGTGTTCTAATTTCATCCTTTTACATGTAGCTGTCCAGTTTTCCCAGCACCACTTATTGAAAAGGCTGTCTTTTGTCCATTGTATATTCTTGCCTCCTTTATCAAAAATAAGGTGACCATATGTGCATGGGTTTATCTATGGGCTTTCTATCCTGTTCCATTGATCTATATTTCTGTTTTTGTGCCAGTACCATACTGTCTTGATTACTGTAGCTTTGTAGTATAGTCTGAAGTGCAGGAGCCTGATTCCTCCAGCTCCATTTTTCTTTCTCAAGATTGCTTTGGCTATTTGGGGCCTTTTATGTTTCCATACAAATTGTGAAATTTTTTGTGTTAGTTCTGTGAAAAATGCCATTGGTAGTTTTATAGGGATTGCATTGAATCTGTAGATTGCTTTGGGTAGTATAGTCATTTCCACCATGTTGATTCTTCCAATTCAAGGATATGGTATATCTCTCCATCTGTTTGTGTCATTTTTAATTTTTCATCATTGTCTTATAGTTTTCTGCATACAGGTCTTTTTCTCCTTAGGTAGGTTTATTCCTAGGCATTTTATTCTTTTTGTTGCAATGGTAAATGGGAGTGTTTCCTTAATTTCTCTTCAGATTTTCATCATTAGTGTATAGGAATGCAAGAGGTTTCTGGGCATTAATTTTGTATCCTGCTACTTTACCAAATTCATTGATTAGCTCTAGTAGTTTTCTGGTAGCATCTTTAGAATTCTCTATGTATAGTATCATGTCATCTGCAAACAGTGACAGCTTTACTTCTTCTTTTCCCATTTGGATTCCTTTTATTTCTTTTTCTTCTCTGATTGCTGTGGCTAAAACTTCCAAAACTATGTGGAATAATAATGGTGAGAGTGGACAGCTTAGTCTTGTTCGTGAGCTTAGAGGAAATGGTTTCAGTTTTTCACCATTTAGAATGATGTTGGCTGTGGGTTTGTTATATATGGCCTTTGTTATGTTGGGGTAAGTTCCCTCTATGCCCACTTTCTGGAGATTTTTTATCATAAATGGGTGTTGAATTTTGTCAAAAGCTTTTTCTGCATCTGTTGAGATGATCATATGGTTTTTCTCCTTCAGTTTGTTAATATGGTTTATCACATTGATTGATTTGCATATATTGAAGAACCCTTGCATTCCTCAGATCAACCCCACTTGATCATGGTGTATGATCCTTTTAATGTGCTGTTGGATTCTGTATTTTGTTGAGGATTTTTGCAAGTATGTTCATCAAGGATATTGGCCTGTCATTTTCTTTCTTTGTGACATCATTGTCTGGTTTTGGTATCAGGGTGATGTTGGCCTTGTAGAATGAGTTTGGGAGTATTCCTCTCTCTGTTATATTCTGGAAGAGTTTGAGAAGGATAGGTGTTAGCTCTTCTCTAAATGTTTGATAGAATTCGCCTGTGAAGCCATCTGGTCCTGGGCTTTTTTTTGTTGGAAGATTTTTAATCACAGTTTCAATTTCAGTGCTTGTGCTTGGTCTGTTCATATTTTCTATTTCTTCCTGGTTTAGTCTCAGAAGGTTGTGTTTTTCTAAGAATTTGTCCATTCCTTCCAGGTTGTCCATTTTATTGGCATATAGTTCCTTGTAGTAATCTCTCATGACCCTTTATATTTCTGCAGTGTCAGTTGTTACTTCTTTTTCATTTCTAATTTCATTGATTTGTGTCTTCTCCCTTTATTTCTTGATGAGTCTGGCTAATGGTTTATCAATTTTGTTTATCTTCTCAAAGAACAAGCTTTTAGTTTTATTGATCTTTGCTACTGTTTCCTTCATTTCTTTTTCATTTATTTCTGATCTGATCTTTATGATTTCTTCCCTTCTGCTAACTTTGGGGTTTTTTTGTTCTTTTTTCTCTAATTGCTTTAGGTGTAAGTTTAGGTTGTTTATTTGAGATGTTTATTGTTTCTTGAGGTAGGTTTCTATTGTCACCTTTTCCTTTAATCTGGTTGTACCATCTTACTTGTTCCCTCATTAATTAATAGTTACATAAAAATTTTAGCCATGCATTCCTTTTAATTTTATATGAGTCAGGATTTTACGTTTAAAAATTTTTTATTCTTTAACATTTGAAAAATAGTTCAGACTGAATTATCATCTTCAACTAGGGAAGTTTTATGCAATTCTATGAGCCCACCTTTTCAGAGAACACTTCAGAACATCACTTTCAATGAGTCATAATTCCTCTTCATGAGTCTTCTATCTGCCATTCTATGGATTCACGATGTAAGAAAGTGATTTTACAGTGTAAAGCCCTCTGAAAATGAGTATCTTGTTTAATCATTATAGCCTGTGAGAAGTTGTTGTTTTCTCTATTTAAGGCTGAGGAAATTCATATTCAGGGTGCTTCTGAGACATGCTCAAGATCACACAAGTAGAAAAGCTTAATT
Source organism: Mesoplodon bidens (assembly GCF_964165515.1). Classification (NCBI taxonomy): domain Eukaryota; kingdom Metazoa; phylum Chordata; class Mammalia; order Artiodactyla; family Ziphiidae; genus Mesoplodon; species Mesoplodon bidens. The sequence continues at coordinate 41,534,099 of NC_138162.1, read as the reverse complement.
TTACTGTTGTCAAGGGTTAAGAGGCAGGAGTTTAACACTTGTCAGATTCAGTGCTCTTCATGTAAATGATACAGAACTCAAGCCCAAATACCACAGGGACTAAAAGCCTCTCTCACTTTTCTGCACTTAAGAAGAATAATGTCTATTCCTGAACCTTGTTTTGCAGATCATGGAATTGGGTTTATTAATTTGGGGAGATGGTGATGAAAGTCATCTACCTTTACTTGCTTGATTTACAATGGAAAGAATAGAAAGTTACTAGACGACTAGAAAATGATGGATTCTTACTCAGAGCTAGTAAAAGGGGTGGAGAAGAGAACCTGAGAAACCTGGGTTGAGTGTTCGTGCTTGATTGGGAGTGGTGAGAAGGGAGAAAGGGGCACATGGGCAATTTCCCTGTTGTGATGAATAGGGCTTTGAGAAGACAGGAGAGAGGTTTCATATTCTACTGAGTTTGAGAGACTTCAGTAAAGCTCTAAATTACATTTAGGGGGATGTCGGACTTTTTTTTAAAGTACAGCATCTTGCTAACAGGCTGAAGGGGTCTAGTTTTGTCTGAGTGAGTATTATTACTTTGCTACAGGCGGAGTACCTCTGTAAGGAGAGATGAGGCATCTCTGGCCCAGGATTCAAAATTCGATTAAGTGATAACAAGATGTTGGCCACTGGCTCCAAACTCTGTCTTCAAGAATCATTTGGTCAGCTAGTTATTACTATTATTTACTACTTTTTTGTCAAGCATCCTAGAATAAGATCACCAGGAAATAAATGAGAAGAAAGAAAACTTTATTGGCTTCTATAGAAGAAGGGTTGTTCTGGCAGTTAGTAGAGATTTTATATGTTACAAGCATTTAGGTTAGTCTTAGAGAAGAAGAAACAAGACAACAAGCACTTAATATGTGGAACAAAACTTATTCTCTATTATTAGTTCTTAAAAAGCCTAAGGTAAAGTAAGTCTGGGAAAGTACTTTCTTAAGGTTTCTGGCAATGAAAATGGTTGCTTTAGTCATATAGGAGGCACAAAAATCTTAACTTTTCATCCTTTGAAATACATATGTGTCCTTCTCTCTTCCCAATTTCTACAGTGGAGTCTACTTCTCATCTTTGTGACATGACAGATATATGGTAAGTCAATCAAAAAAGTCAGGTATTACGGAGACTCACTAAAAAGTGATACATGCTTTGCATAATTTAACTCAAAACATATACATTTACATTTATTTGCCAACATTTGATATAGGAACCAAGGATTATTCTTTGAGCTGGGGACATCTGATTGGAATTCCACATTGTATTCCATACATGAGCCATAGCAATAATACGTATTCTATCCTTTCCAGTTTTAATTTCTTTTTAAAGGGAGCAAAATCTTAAAACCAATGACCCGATCAACACACAGAATCTTTCTAGATTTTTAAGATTATTTTCCTTTAAGCTTTATAGTTCTCCTATAACTATTCAAAGCATTTAACTTAATTTTCATAGAGAAAATCCTGTTGCTAAATTCATGTTTCACTTATTTGGTAATATCTAATTAAATTAGACAGTTAAAACAATAAGGACAACTGACATACACAGGTTTGGGAACAAATTCAAGTGGCTTATGCATCTACCTCATATGGTAAAGGAATCATTCACAGGATACTTCAGTAGCACCCAAAACGGCAAATATTTAGCATGCTGTGGGCAGCAGTTAATACACTTAGAAAAGGAATTGTAAACAGATCGACCATGGTAAGTTAGGTTGGCCTGGAAGGGCCAGATATGAGTTCACCTCCAGGGTAGAATGAACCTTGCTGGTACATGCATATCAGAAAGCTAAGGGTGTTCACAAATAGGACCTGGGTTTCCAGAATTTCCCGCCCTTCCCACCCTTCCAAAACTACCTTGGAGTGCCTGTGAGCAAGTGGGGAGCACTGAGGGCTGAAAGGAACAATAGGAAGAACATTCCAGCTGGCCATGTGGCTTGAGAAAGTCACTCACACCTTGGCTACTGCAGCAGCTTTCTCATCTGTGGAAAGTGAAGTTTGAACCAAAGTAAAACCACGTGGATCAATTTCCTCTCAAAAGTCAATGATTTCCTTGTTTATTTGTTTGAGTGGTTGTTTGTTTTAGTTTGCTTGTAGGATACCAAAAATTAAAGCATTGTTTATATACAGCAGCAATAACAGTGTTGAAATTAAGTGGATGCCTTATAATTCACTTCCTCGCCTCTGTAGTGGAAACCATTGCCCAGGACCTCTGCCAAGAGCTTTTATCAATTGCTTTTGGACACTGTGGCAGTAGGGCCACAGGCTGGCAATCTCTGGCAAAGGGGACACCAAGGGAGAGTGGGCAGCAACTGCCCAGCTCTCGGCATCGCCCCTGACCCCACTGCTGGGCCTGCAGATGGAGAAGAAAGCCTGAAGCCGGAGACCCCTGCCCTCCCTCTTTCGCTCTGAGCTCAAGTGTGAGCACCCTCAAGTCTAAGGAAACCTCTTCCCAAGGCTGGATGCCAGGGGCTTCCCTGGCAGAGGGAACTGAAACCTGGCAATTCCTTTAGCCCTGTTCCCTGGGCAGAGTCAGCGAGGAGGGGTGGGCTGGCAGTCCACTTCTATTGTGCCTGCCTTCTGGGGGAGTCCCTGGATCTGGAGAGGCTCTCAGATCAAACCTGCTGTGCTGCGGGAAAGGTGAATGGACCCAGCCACTCTGTGTCCAGACTGGAGGAATCCACTGTGCTCAAAGGAAGAGGCTTCTGTTATTCCCGGAAGTAAAAGCACAACACAGGGCAAAGCCTGTGTAGACTTTGGTTCTATCAATATATGTCATTTGGGGTAATTCATCTGAATAACCTTAATTAACATGGATAATTGACTTATGGGCCAAGAAGATATTTGTTTGTCTCATATGCATATCTTTTCTCCTTCAAGTTTTTTGGAAATATGAGTATAGAATACTTGGAGGGAAGACCAGGCTCTTCCTCCTCCTCAGCCTGCCCCCTCATCGCCCTTCCTGTCTCTCTCCTTCTCTCTCTTCCCTTAATCAGCCATTGCATGAATTAAAGTGGATTTTGAGTCTTTATTCAATTTCTTGGAAAAGATATTTATGCTCCCTGTTTTTAATTTTAAAATCAGTTGATCGTGACATTTCAGATATCTTTCTCTTACCAAACAAAACAGAAGAGAACGGAATTGTGTCTTTTCTAGTCCCACATGATTGTGATTTTCTTTTAAAGCAGGTCAGTTGCTCTTAATAGGCAACTTTCCCAATTCCTGTTAAAAAAAAAAAAAAAAAGAGAGAGAGTGTTCCACACATTACAGTCTAAAGTAGCACAGAAAAATAGATAATGGTGCAAAATGCATATGTAACTTTAAATTTTCTAGTAGTCATATTTTAAAAAGGAAAAACAGGTAAAATTAATTTAGTGATATATTTATTTAACCCAATATAATCAAAATATTATTATTTTAACATGTAATAAATATTGAAAGTTAGTAATGAGATATTTTGCCTTTTTGACAGAATTACGTCTTTGAAATGCAAGGTGTCTTTTGTACCTACAGTACATCTCAATTTGGGCTGGACACGCTTCAGGTACTCAGTAGCCACAGGTGAGTAGTAGCTACTATATTGAGCATCGTTGGTCTACACATTCTTTTTATATTCTGAGGCCTAAGTTTTGTGTGATTTCCATTTGTCACTGTGTCTTCAAGCAGAGAAACCATTTAGAATCCAAGTTTTCTGTCAAATTGGAAGCTGTCGTAGCAGTTCCCACGAGGTATAAAATTTGGTCAAGCAGAAGATATCTCTAGTTATGCCACTTATTCTTTCCCCAGCAGAATGTCCATTTTTGTATAGAGTGAGCAGAGCATCAAAGCAAAACTACTTGATTTCACTAATTTCAACTTTAAGTATCTGAAAAAATCAAAGTTTTCCAATGAGAATTATCACCACTCATTACCCAATACTGAAAAAACTGTATATTGTCTTTTGCAATGTCTCTAAATGTGCACAGCACTTCGATAATTTTATAGCTACCTTGCAAATTGAGGCAAGCCCAGCTATTAGGTAGAACTTTACAGGTGAAGAAAACTACATGCCACGTTAGTTCCTGACATGTGGATGCTGAAGACAACACCATCCATGGCTTTCCTCACCTTCAGTGTGACTAGGGAGGAGATGTCCTCTCTGAATTTCCCAGGTAACTGATAGAATTTCTACTCTCGCTCACAAAATCCAGTACCTGAAAGTACCCATCTCATTATTTTTATTACAACATTATAACATCTTATCTCTATGTTAGGATTTGGACAAGTTAAAAACAAAAACAAAAAAAAACCAACTGTGATCCATTACATTGCCTATCCCACCAATGTTTCAGCAACTCAGGACAGAAAACATTCCTGATTCTTCACTGTGTCTAACTGAACCCAAGCAGCAATGTCTGTTGCATCGTTGGTGCTCAGTCCTTTTTCATTGAAGGCAGGAAGCTCTGCCTTGTTCATGTACCTTTTTCTCCTGATCGTACACTTTCTTCGAGACCCGAGACCATACTGGTATTTCACACTGATTTTCACTCTTTCAACAAACGTTCATTGAGTGCCTGCTTGAAGTTAGGCACTGTGCCGGGGAGAGTGGTGAAAAACACAGATGTGCTCCTTAAATTCAAGAGGAAGAGGGAAGATTGTGGAAAAAATAAGTGTAATGGGCACTGTGGTTGTGAAATACCTTCCAGTGAGTTTTCCTTCTGGGTATTCTGCTTTGTTTTGTTTATGTGTTTTCCTCCCCTGCAACATATTCCTCCACTCAGTTTTAGGAAGGAGATCCAGGTACTGCTTGAGACAAGCAAAGTAAAGGGTAGAGAGGAAGGAGAGGTCCCCAGGAGACAAAGAAGAGAAGCAGATGCTTTCTGCTCTTCTCTCTGGGTGGGGCCAGTGTGGAGGGAGTGCTGAGTTGAGAGAGAAGGAAGAAAGCGCAGAGGGAGGGAAGGAGAGAGAGGGAGAGGCCTTACCCTTCTCTGCCTCCCGCAGGGCCTAGGAGATGCTTTCAAGTCTCCTCAGTGCTATTTGGAAGGAAGCTCTGAGTCTCAGGATTTAAATTTCACTAAGTTTTACTATATATATGACTAAAGAGTGACCAACTCTCTCCGAGCTATCGAGCTTCCCACTACCCTGTAGATGGTGGTCCAACAAAGAAGAATGGCTAGCAATAACTGGAAACTTTAAAACAGATCCGTATTTGTACAGTCCTGAGTTGGGCCTCCTAGTCAAACCAATGAAGGCAAGGGATGACATTCCCAGCCAAATGATCCTCGTGTGGCTATAATTCTTTCAGAAATGACTACTTCTTTTTCGAATATATTGTTGGTGGTTCAACTCAGAATATTCCAGATGCAAGACAACAATCAGTTATTATAAGAAAACACACACATAGTATCTGTTCAACAACTATTTCATGAGTAGGTGAATTTATAAGTGGTCCATAAAGAAGAGAAAATGCCATTTTTTAAGTTTAGTTGTTTCAATAAGTTCTCAATAACTATTGTAATGCATTACCTAAAACTTCAAATGCAGAAAAGCCAGTAATTTGTGTTTTTATACTTAGCCATTTAAGAATTTCTCTAACTTTCTATTTTAGAAAGGCCTATGCTTGGATGTCCATCTTCTTAAAAGCATTTTCCAGACATCTGTGCATATTTTTAGAAGCTTTATATCTTCCAAGGAATACATGGGAGGACATGGGTTTTGGAATCAGACACATCTGGGCTCAAGTCACAGCTCTGTTATGGTGAAGCTCTGACCTTGATTGCATAAACCCAGACTCCTAGAGTCTTGGTAGTCTCAGCTGTGAAAGAAACAAAGAAAGAAGAAAGGAACAGAAAGAAAGGAAGGAGGACAGGAGGAAAGAAGAAAGAAAGAAAGGAGAGGGAGAAAGAGAGAGAAACTGGAAGAGATAGAGGTGGGAGGGAGGAAGGAAATATCCTTCTTTTAGGTTTGGTGTTGGGGAGGCATGGGTTAGAGACAACATCAGAATATCTGGTGTAGTTCTTGGCATAAAGTGGATATTCAGAAATTGGTAATTATCATTATCGTCAGTGATCACTGGTTGATTGTCATCCCTGAAATAACCACAACCTTTTCTGAAAAGATATAATTGCTTTTTGTCTCTGGTCATACCCCTGGTTACCTTCTCTGTTGCACTTCCTGTGAGGGTGGTCTGAATGACATTGGCAATTGGTAAGTTAGTCTCTGCCTCTAAGGGGTAGATTTCCTCCTGGCTCCTTCATCATGTGACTTAAATGTTTTTGAGCAATGGTTCAGTGACTCTCCTTTGTCCTCTGCAAGAAGCTCACCTTCCCAGAGATGGCCCTGGAAGGAGAGGGGAGTGGGAGAGCATGCAAGTCACAACCTCACAAGGTACTGTGAGGATTAAAAATAATCCTTGAAAAACACGGCTCCACGGTCTTCATAAATAGCATCAATGAATAGTATTAAATATATTAGCTTGTTGCCCATCCAGTGGGCTGTGGGCCACTGCAGCTGGCCATGGGGAGTGATGAGGATTGTTGCAGATCCTGAAACAGGGAATGAAAACCCAGAGCAGGGCAAGAACATGAGAGATACTCAGAAGAGCAGGGCTGACCAGGACAAGGGAGAAGAAGAAGAATCCACACATGCCCAAGACAGGTGCAAAGCTGGTTCTCTTAGCTCCCTGGCCCTCTCATGAAAAGAAGCTCTCATTTTGATCTCCTTGTCCCACAGAATCATTTTCTTGTTTACATGTTTATGCTGAAGATAAACTCTAGTAAAATGGTGATAGCTATCATTGCAAAATCTGCATCAGCTTGTACTCAGCCAAGCCACGTAACTCAGGTCTTTGTGAAGATGATGCAGAACTACATCAGGCATTGTTGGACAGGGGAACCCTGGGTGGAACGGCCATTACCTGATGGTATGTGTTGACATTTCAGTGCCCAGAATATATGTGTTTTACTCTGGGTCCCTCTAGAAGATGATGCTGAGATAAAAATTCAAGTGCAGTTTGTTTGGGAGGTAAAAACAAGATACACTAGTAAGGGAGCAGGGGATTGACACAAGTAAGGGAAGCACAGAGAGTATGCTGTTAAATCAGCTTCCACTGGGTGTCTCTGGATCTTAATCCTGCTGGGGAAACTCTAGGAGCCCATGTAGAACAACCACCTGAGGGACAGGGGAGCTGGGGTATTTATATACCAACTGTAGGTAGTCATCAGTTGATGGCTGTTCCCAGGGAACTTTAATTCCTTAGGAATATTGATCATACTGGTCATCATATTTCTAATTTTTATTTTAAGTGAAATGAAAATTGGGTACACGCACAAGGAAAGAAAGGAGAAAGAGAGTGCCAGTTAGGCAGTGATTAAAACAAGATGCCAGGGGCTTCCCTGGTGGCACAGTGGTTGAGAGTCCGCCTGCCGATGCAGGGGACACGGGTTCGTGCCCTGGTCTGGGAAGATCCCACATGCCGCGGAGCGGCTTGGCCCATGAGCCATGGCCATTGAGCCTGCGTGTCCGGAGCCTGTGCTCCACAACGGGAGAGGCCACAACAGTGAGAGGCCCATATACCCCAAAAAAAAAACCAAGATGCCAGAACTCCCTAAGGTCACCTTTACTCCTTATAAAGGACGTGCACACGCCTTTCTCTCTGTGTCATGCTCTACTCTGCACTGTCAGGGCCTGAGGAACACACTGCAAAATTTCCCAGAGCTCCTCAGAGATAGCATTTTTTCATCCTAGGAAACCAGCTTCCTTAATAGAAGAAATCTTCTGAAAGATTTTGACATAGCATAAATATTTCTTTTTAATTTTATGAATTGAAATCTAAACTACAGTGCCTAAGTAAGTAAAGAATATATACCAACAAAGTACTTAACACACTGCTCCTTTCTTATTACGTGAGACTGAGCAGAGATCTTGCCTGTAGAAATCAAGCACTTAACGTTCAAATTCTGTCCCAGAAACGCATTCTGTTCCCCTGGCTGCTACATCACGTGTTCTGACCCCTACGTGACTCAGTTTCCCCAAATGCATGCCATTCAGTTCCCTCAGATCATCCTCTCCTGGGTTCCCACCCTTGAAAGCTCTTGGACACTTTAGGAGCCATGTCTTTGGCTACTATCCAGGGAACAAGCATTTCCTAAAGCGGGTTTGTGACCCCATAGAGTTCATGGGAGCCTCCCAAAATAGGTTTCTTTTTTCCCAGGTCCAGCTTTTGCTGGGAGACCTGAAATACATAAAACTTTAAAATCAGTTTCCCCTTTGATAAGAGAAAATGAGTGATTTATTGAAATTACAGACATTGTCTTGCTGCCTGCAGCAACAGGAAAAAAAATTCTCTCTGGCTACATTGAACTATGTGTCCTGGGGCTTTGGCTTCCCATTAACTGTGAAATAAAGAAAAATTCCGAGCTCACATAGAGATCCTTTCTTCTCTGATTTGTACTACCTGTCTCTTGTGTGGAGAAATTCAATACAACCATGAAGACTCAAGGACTCAAGCGGGCCTTTGTAACTGTTGGAGAGTTTGGACTGAGCCCAAGGCAGATGGATCATCCTTTGTTCAGGTGAAGTGCTGAGCTCCAGTGCATGTCTTACTAGAATGGCAAGACTAGTCTCCAAAATAATTGCACTTAGTCTTAAGAGGAGTGCCATTGACCTGTCTTTAATGGCAGAATTCTTGCATCATCTCAAGTACACACACACACACACACACTCTCTCTCTCTCTCTCTCTCTCTCTCTCTCTCTCTCTCTCTAAGGGAGAAACGGAGAGAGGGTGATCTTCTTTAATTCCTCATATTTAGTTTCATGCTAGAAGAGAAATTTTTGTTGGGGAGAAAGCTTGCTGATAAATCATCAAATGGTTTGGGAATTTCAGCACTTTGAAAAATGAAAATGTTCAGAGGAAAATTTTTCCTTGCTGTGTTTCAGATTTTTTTTTTCCTCATCCGTAACTCAAAAGAGATTTCCCTTGTACAAGGTCAAACTTCTTATGCATTTAGTTTTCATGTCAGGTTGTTAAGGAGAAATAAAAAAGCCTGGATTTTGTGGAGGTCCCATATTTTAGGGAAACACAGATAGAATCCCATACACTTTTGAAACTAACATTGCTAGGGGAAAAATGAGTTATCATGACTTAGACCATAAAATATTAGGTTGGGAAAAGAGATTTCCCTTGTGAACATAAAGTTCATTACTGACCGAAGATCCCCACATAAGTGGTTTAAAAGTTTCCCACTGTTGCTGAAATAGTAAGTCGTGCAAAGATGCACAGAAGACTGGATATTTGTTTTTCATCCTAAAATATGCTCTCTTTGCCACTTTTGACCTTAAATGGAGCTTCTACCCTGACTCTCTGTTTCTCTTGTGATCACTGTAGCAATGTGCTTGATGGCACAGATGTAACTGTCATCTTGCTTTAAGCATCTGGGCGTTCAAATAGTTATTGTATTGAGTATTCACACACTCCATACCCTTTCTTCCAGTGCCTCTATGTCTTAAGTACACACCTCTTAAAATATGTTTTTTAATCCAAAGACCTAGACAATGATGAGTAATGCATGGAGAGAGGTGATCACTTACCTAATAGTTCATTTTGGTTACTCCATTGCAAGACTATTTGGAAAATCTTTTACTTGCCACCCAGTCTCTTACACCATGGAGTCAACTCTCATTGATTCTGGAGAGTTCTGTGAAGAAATGGGATATTGCAAAAGGGGAGGCTGAAAATAAGAGATGACCGAGTTTTGGCAGTCTTGGCAGTTTTGGTTGGCAGTCTTGACAAAATCATCTAGCCCAATCCTGCATCCAATATTTCATCTGTCTACAACATGCCTGGTTTTGCCTAAAATCTGACATTTAAGCACAAAGAACTCTCTACCCTCCGAAGCATCATCAGGCAGTTTAGACTGTGGTGCAATGAAGGGATCATTTTTCTTAGATTCTATATAGTTAACATTGATCTGATCTCAGTTTCTTAGAGAGTAATTTTAACCCCATTGAGCATCACAAGTATACTTGCTGGTGAGATTATCGTCAGTCTGTCTCTGGGGACCTAAGCAAGACATGAACAGAGTGGCTCAGATTGTTCACTGATCTATCCCATCACCTACATTAGTCACTCAACAAACACCTGTGGAAAGGACCTCGAGAGGTGCCTCTGCCAACTTCAGAGGGCTTCAGCTGTTTGGAGATGGCTGCTTGTGGTCCCTGTGTTTTTTCTTCCTCTTGTCATAACCATCAAAGGGGCCTCTGACAGCTCTTCTGTGACCTGGTTTAGTGTCTCCTCCTCATCTGGTTGATTACCTTCTGCTGATTGCTTCTTCTCCTTTCTCCTTCTATTTTCACCTTCCTCTTTCCCTTTTATTTTCCACTTGTCCTCTTCCTCTTTATTTTTCTTCTATAAGAAAGAACTTGATAGATAAATAGATGATAGATGATAGATAGATAGATAGATAGATAGATAGATAGATAGATATAGGTAGATAGAGAGAGAGAGAGGGGGGGGGGGGAGAGATGAATGATAGATCATTCAAGAATGGCCCAAATGGCCCTGTCTCTCAGTCATGAGGCTTTGGTGCCGGTGGTTGTGATACACTGAGGAGGTCAACTGAGCACCAGGTGGTCCCATTGTTGCCACACCCTAGTCCACAAGTCCATTGACCTCTTAGATTCTTAGGCCCATCCCAGGGAATTTGGGTTCAGAAATTCTCTGGTGGGGCTTGGGAGCTGCATTTCCAAATTTTTTTTCCTTGGGGATTCTGGTTCACAACTAGCATTGCGCTGAACTAACCAAAGTGAGCAATAAAAAGCATTCTATCAAATATAATACTGGCCCTTCACCTGCATGATTGGAGGAGTGCCCACTGCCAGGCTTCACATAGGCTGTGTTTATGAAAGTAAGGTAGATACCTAATGATACAGTATGCTTTCGATCAGAGGCTGAAAATCCAGCTTGGGACTTGACATTAGTTAAGATCTGGAGTCACCCATTTAATTGCCTATAGGGGCTAGGCAGCTCCCTTAGGTGAGAGGAGATAGGTGGGCTGAGATGCAATTGAAATAAAGACCCTTGGCCACATTCCAAGGGCCAGCCATCATTCGGCGACTCATGCCAAGCAGGAATGTGGACCCCATGTTTCTAAACTTTCTAAATTTTAAATAAGAAGAAATCCAAATGTTTCTATGAAATTGCTCAGCTTTCTGATGTTGGCCATTAATGCAACTTAAAAAAAAATAAACCTGACTTGTTTTTGGATTCAGCCTGCAGCCCAATGATTTGCTACCTTTTGTGTAGGCTGCCTGTGTTGAATAAGTTTCTGAAAATTATGCTTCATTACTTTAATTGTAAACATTTATCAAGCATTATAACAGTTAGGATAACATTCAGCTACTAGTAATATAAACCTAAAGTGACAGTGGCTTAAAAATGATGGAGATGTGTTTTTCTTTCACATAAGAAAGTCCAGGGGTAGATGACCCAGCAATACAATTGTGGTTACATGGTTATTCTATCTTTCTGCACTTTTTATATTTTTGCTCACTACCCTTAATACATGGCTTATATCTTCAAGGTTGACTCATGATCACAAGATAGCTGCTGGTGCTTCAACCATTGCATTCAAATTCTAAACAGAAAGACAAAAGAAAGGGGAAAAGGGAGAAGGGTGCTTGCCTCCCAGGTGAGTGAGCCCCTTTTAAAAATTTTTCCTGGAAGTCCTACCAAAAACATCTACTTGCACATTGACCACTTTTATGTGGAAGGAAGAATGGGACACATTTTTTTTTAAACTAAGCCTAATGACATATTCAACACAAGTCTATTATTGAGGAAGAAAAAGTGAACTAATATTGAGTAGGCAATCAGCACTCTCTCCCACAAGTGTCTGTTATGATCCAGAAGGCCAAAACTTAAAGGTGAATATTCAAGAGTCCTTATCCTCAAGTAACAAGCCCCGTGTAAGAGAAATCATGTCGTGTTATAGTTAGTTTTTACATGTGTCTAAGTAGCATACTGATGATATAAAGAGAGTGCTATAGGAATACAAAGGAGGGAACAATGAACTTGTTTGAAGGTGATATCCACCAAGTCTAACTCTTAAGCAATGACATTGTAGCTGGGGAGAAATCACCCCAGAAACTTACTTGCTTATGGATCTTATTTCTTGATGCTCCCTAGAAAGATGTACTGGAGGGCTTTGAAGAAACAGTAGAACTTGGCCTAGTGGAGAAGAAATGAAATGATTTTCAAAGCAGGGAGAATGACTAAAGAAAGTGTAAACATCTCATGTTCATGGACGTAAGAGCCTAGGTAAGGTAAAATGGTGACCAAGTCTATGTCAGCTGCTGAACATGTCATAAATTGCAGAGTATGAACATTTTAAAAGGCAATCTTTATGTAGAAAGAAGCATACATATTTTTGGATGTCCAGATGATGATTTTGAACTTTTCCACTTAATATCTGAGTCATTTCTGTGTCACTAGTACTTGACAAAGAATAAAATCTTAACAAATGTTTGATGAAAGTTTGATGTTTTACCTACTTGGGGGTAAAGATGGTCTTTTCTGTTTGTAATGAATGAGGCAGCATGAATTCAAGAAGATGCTAGTAGTTATTTTGGGTCCAGGAGGGGCATTTTAGAAGAAGCCAAAATCCAGAGGAAGGCAGACCAAAGTTGAAGATAAAGCAATTCCTGGTTACATTACTGAGTGATGGAATTGAAATTATCCTAAAGTCAGGAGATACTTGTAGGCAATAAATTCCCTTGATCACTTTCTTCTTTCAATTTTATTATTGCATATTTCAAACTTTCAGAAAAGGATAGAAAATTATATAACAAATATCAGAAGATCTACAATCTAGCATCTTAAAACCAACATATTTTCTTCTGCATTTTTTAAAGAAACCAAATGTTAAAGATGCTGTTGAAGGTCTATAGCACCATGTGATCCAAAGTCCTTAACTGCCATCCAGATGTGGTATTTAATATTATTCCCATATTGTTGGTTGTTGGTTGTAAGGCCAAGCTGCTGTAACAAAAAGACACAAAGCTTCAGCGGTTTCAAGAATATATACTGTCATTTCTTTATCACTTAGCCCCGATGTAAGCATTCCACATGGGAGGGGAAGTTCTGTTCCACAAGGTCCATCAGGTTACATAATTCCTTCCTTCCTATTACTCCATCATTACCAGGACTGTCATCACCTGTAAGGCTGAAGCTAGGTCACTGCCACTTCCAAGTTCCAGCCATTGGGAAGGGGCAGAGAGTTTGGAAGGGGCACACCCATGTCTTGAGATGCAGACCCATATGTACTACACATCCCTTCCTCGTGTTCCACTGCAGAGAACTTAGTCACATGAACATACAGTGTATCGCACAATGTGAAGAAATATGAGCTAACTGGGCTACCGAATGCCTGGCTGGGACTCTCTGACAGTGGAGGAAGAGAAGCCTACTACAGGCCATGCTTTGATACTTTCACCAACTGTACTTGCATATCTAAACACTCTAAGGGCAAATGACAAACTAGCATAAGCCACCCAAACCTGGACAGGCCAAAGAAGTAACAGTGAATGCAGGCAAGTTTCTCCTTAGTCTGAGGTGGGAAACTTCTAAAATCCCATTAATATAGATGATGTTTGCTGTTGGTGTTTGATGGGCACCAATCATCAGGTTACAGAGGCTTCTTTCCAGTCCTTCTTTGCTAAATGCTTTTAATTTTTTAATGATGAATGAGGAAGAATTTATACTTTATGCTTTTGGGGCATCTACTGAGATGATTATATAATTTTCCTCCTTTAATCTGTTAATGGTATGTATTGCATTGAGAGATTTTCTAGTATTGACCAGCCTTATAATTCCTGGGATTAACCTTCCTTTGTCATTGTATATTTTTAATAACTATTAAATTCAATTTGCTGTATTTTATCTGGGATTTTTGCATTCATGATTATAAGTGAGATTGGTCTATAATTGTTTTTTCTTGTACTGTACTGTCTAGTTTCCATATCAAAGTGCTATTAGCCTGATAAAACTATGTGGGTGGCTGACCTTTTTAGGTCTATACTCTGAAAAGATCTGTATAAGATGGGGAATGTTTGCTCCTTGAAATTTCCAAAATCTTGTCTGGGCCTGTTGCTTTTGGAAAGAAGTATTTTGATTCCTGATTCAACTTGTTGAGTTAAATAAAGTTGTTTATTTTAAATGTTCTTTTAAAAAAAATCACATTTAAGGCTATAAATTTGCCTCTAGGTATGATTTTTGCTGTATTCCACAAGTCTTGATGTACATGACTTGTATTGTCATTCACAATTCTAACTGTCATTTTTCTCTTTCACCCATGTGGTAGACTAAGTGATGGCCCCCAAAGACATTCATATCCTAATCCCTGGAACCTGTGAATGCTATATGACCAAAAAAAAAAAAAAATGCAGATGTGACAAAGTTAAGGATCTTGAGATGGAGAGATTATCCTGGACATCCAGGTGGCCCCTAAATGCCATCACATGTATCCTTACAAGATAGAGGCAGAGAAAGATTCCACAAGGTCAGAAGAGGAGGAGGCAATGTGACCTCAAAGTAGAGTGATGTAACCAAAAGCCTTGGAACGTCCAGAGCCACCGGAAACTGGAAGATTCAAGGAACTAGTTCTCCCCTGGAGCTTCCAGAAGGAACACAGCCCTAACAATACTTTGATTTCAGCCCAGTGATACTAATTTCAAGATTCTGGTCTCCAGAACTGTGAGAAAATATATTTCTATTGGGTTATGCCACCGGGTTTGTGGTAATTGGTTACAGCAGTCATAAGAAGTTAATATACCCATGAATTATTTGGCAGTACATTTCTAAGTTTCCCATTATATATGTGTCTGTTTTTACTCTCTTTTTTTGTTCATTTCTACTTTAATTGCATTGAATTGGAACACCATTATTCATATGATATTGCTGTTTGAAATTTGCAGACAATTCCTTTGCGACCTATACATAGTAAATTTTTATAAATACCCTATCTGTAATTGAAAATAACATATATTCTTTTTATTGTCCTATCCATATTTTCTATATTCCTATCAACTTGAAGTCTGTTCAACCAATCATCATTTTTTATATACATTAAAATATCCCAGTGGGTTTTGTGGGATTAGTCAAATTTTCCTTATATCAGTTTTTGCTTTTTGTATTTTGAGGCTATGTTGTTAGATTCATACAATTTTATGACTTCTATACTTTCTCTCCCTAACCCTCTGAGGCCCTAGTTCCATGCCCTGTTTCCATATCATGGGTTTAGTTACCAAGTGAGGATGGATTGACTCATGTCCTGGTCAAGAGGCTAAACCTTTACCATTTCTTTCTCCTCTAGTCTTATAGATTTGTAGCCTTGAGTTCCACCCAGATCCTAGTGTCAAGCATTGATCTGATTGATCTGGCCTATACTTCCTTTCCTTTTCTTTCTTTTCTTTTTTTTTTCCCATGTAGTAATGCTGCCCAGGCCAAACTCCCAGCAAATACTGCCTTCTTCTAGGCCTGAAGCACCTTGTATTATTTTTCCACTTGTGGTTTTTAGATATATTTATGTGGTTTTTGAGCCTCAACTATACCTTTTTCTTATCCATTATTGTGCTATTTGTTTGGAGGAATGCCCAGAACCTTCTTGCCTGGAAGTACTCCTGTATGGTTTAAACTACATTGAGTAAGGTGTTCTATTATTTGCCACTAAATGACATAGTATTATTCTCTCCATTTTACAGATTAGAAAACTGAGGCATAGAAGCTCAATGACTATCCCAAGGCTACACAGCTCACAAGCAAATGATCCAGAAATTCATTTTTAAGTCAACTGGCTGAAAAGTCTAGGTTCTTTTCCTTTTACCATGCTGCTTCCAAAAGACCATTTCAGGAGTCTTAAAAAGAACAGGCTTTTTTCCACACTTGGGCCAACACAATTTTGTCCCACCCTCCACCAGCCCATTCCACCTCCTCACTTCTCTACGCTCATGATTCCAGCTTGTTTCATTGATGGCAACACCAAAACCAGATTGAACTGATGCTGCCATCTCAGGGTTTCCCATTAACTCTCACTTTGCTGGCTCTGTTTGGATCCTGTGCTTCCTGTGTGCTGCTGTGGAGAGGACACAGGCTCACTGTGATTCACAGCTCCTTCATGTCAACCAACCATCCATAAAATGGACTCCAGCCAGCAGAGTGGGTCTCTTGAAAATCAGCTCCTCTGCAATGTCTGGATCTCTTCCTGTAAAGGTGACTATATAGCCTCCACCATCAGAGAAAATTAACACTCTCGCCTGCCTTGTTCTCCTTCATTACTTTCCTCTCAGCCTCAACATTCAGCAGATTACAGTCATTTCAAAGGAACACATTTCCATTTTCCAATCCTTTTGTGTAATGTAACTGTCCCAAAATCTGCACCAGGCAATGATCTTGCTTTTGCTTCCTCTTTTCTCTTTTTCCCTGCCATTGAGCTGGATAAGAAACTGCTGTGTATTCTTTTTCCCTTCTCTTTTAGTAAGATGATATTTACCACATTGGCTGAATGAGCAAGAATGGAAATAGTCCACACCCTAAGAAATCTTCCAGTTTTCACAGCTTACTGTCAGCAGATATGAATACAAATAAAGTTAAAATTAAATCAGCTCCAGGAATGTGCTTTCCAGTATGTATAAACAGTTCTTTCAAGAATGAACTCTCTCCTGACTTAAAATTTTAAAAGGCATGGTAATGTATTTTGTCAAACTAGATGATTGACAGTGATCCTCAAATACAGAATTGAGGGAGTGTGTGGTGATACCAGGAAGCATAAGCAGCATTAAAGCAAGTTTGTTAATGAAATAACATATCAGAGCAATTTAACACTGAAATTGGTTTCTCAAAGAGCCTTCCATGAAGCACTTGTTTCCTGGGATGTCTTCCCACTAACGGGTCCAGGAGCATAACAGACACCTCTCAAGCACAGCTTCAGATTCTCTCAGCCTCAGCTGATCGCAAGCCAGTGACTATGGTGTGATCGCTTCTGTGCAGGCTCTGACCCACTTCCTGCAGGTGCCGATGCTGCAATTACACAAAGACGGGGGATGCGGTGAGGACCTGCTAGGCACTTAGACGTGCAGAGCCTGTGTGGGTGGCGAAGGGGCACTTTGACTAATGGTGGTGGAAGCCAGTGGATTACTGCTGCCCCCTCTCTTCCCCGAGTAGAAATACCCCAGATACATTTCCTCCAGCAACTTGAACTGTCTCATGAGGTCAGGCCACTAACAGCCTCAGAGGTGGCCAGATCTAGGACCCACCTGGCACTGCTCTCCATCTGTCTGTGTTGAGCCCAGCCCTTCACTCTGCCTCCCTGGAAAATAGTCCCCAGTGGAAAGCTTGCACTTAAACCTTGTCTTAATCCTTGCTTTCTGGAAAACCCAGACAAAACATACTCACCTTGATACCATGCATCATTATCCCAGTTCTGAAAAGCCATGCTGTCCATCAGCTTCTTAAAGGTTCTGAGAAATTCCAAGTGTAAAGAAACAAACAAGCAAAACAAAAAAAGCTGCTACTGCTTAACTTTGCTATACCAAGTTATCAAAATCATCTCACCATGAAACTCATTTTAGAAAATAACTCTTCAAAACTAGGTGTAAGAAACACACCCTGGGAAACACAAATATAGAATTTATAGTATTTACACTGAGGATTTAGGGCTATTTCTGAGAGTCTATTTACATGAATACTATAGCAGGTTGAACAGTGGCCCCCAAAAAGATATTCCCATGTCTTAAGCCCGGAACCTGTGAATGTGACCATATTTGGTAAAAGGATCTTTGCTGATGTCATTCAGTTAAAGATCTTGAGATGAGAAAATCATCTTGGGTGAGGTGAGTTGGTCTTAAATCCAATGACAGATGTTCCTGTAAGGGAAAGAAAAGGAGAAGGCACAGTCATCAAGGAGAAGGCCATGTAACCATGGAGTCAGAGACTGGATTTATGCAACCACAAGCCAACGAACTCCTGGAACCATCAGAAGTGGAGGAAGCAAGAAAGTATTCCTTTTCAGAGCCTGTGGAGGGAGTGAGACTCTGCTGACACCTTGATTTTGGACTTCTGGCCTTTCCAATTGTGAGAGAATAAACTCCTGTTGTCTTCAGCCACCCAGTTTGTGGTAATTTGTTAGGACAGCGACAGGAAAGTAATACAGGTAACATTGTGCTTCATGGAAAAGACACATGGAAGGGAACTGCCTTGTTACCTAGACTTCTGAATTTGGAACTAAGTGCTCTGCATAGAGGCTCACGTTTATATAGAGGGATTCTGAAGACCATGTTCTTCCTGACGGCAGAAGAAAGGGGAGGGGCGGCTAAGAGGACCCCAGCACCTGGGAGACTGGGCTCTGTCTGCCCAGCACCTGTGCAGTGCACACATGGGTTCAAAGCCCCGGCTCTTGGTTTTCCTCATTTGTGAAAGGCATTGAGTGGTTGCTAGATTCCCTTCCAGCTCCAAAGTTCTGGGATTGCCCACAGGAATCCTTCAACAACAAGGTTTTCCAATGCCTTTAAAAAAAGGTTGTCAGGGCTTCCCTGGTGGCGCAGAGGTTGAGAGTCCGCCTGCCAATGCAGGGGACACGGGTTTGTGCCCTGGTCCGGGAGGATCCCACATGCCGTGGAGCGGCTGGGCCCGTGAGCCATGGCCACTGAGCCTGCGTGTCCAGAGCCTGTGCTCCACAGCCGGGGAGGCCACAGCAGTGAGAGGCCTGTGTACCACAAAAAAAAAAAAAAAAAGGGTTATCAACATACGAAGCAAAGGAAAGGGCGAAAACAAGGGAGGGACCAAGCATGTGCTCAAATTATCAGGAACACGCTTCATACATAAGCATTGATTCAAACTTAGGCTCTTCTAAGTACAAATGCCCAGGCAAAGCCTTTTCTTTTTCACTTTGATTGACTTAAACTTGAGAGGATTATGAGGACTGCAGGTGATTTTTATTTATTTATTTTTTAATTGCGGTACGCGGGCCTCTCACTGTTGTGGTCTCTCCCATTGCAGAGCACAGGCTCCAGACGCACAGGCTCAGTGGCCATGGCTCACGGGCCCAGCCACTCTGTCGCATGTGGGATCCTCCCAGACCGGACCGGGGCACGAACCCGTGTCCCCTGCATCGGCAGGTGGACTCTCAACCACTGCGCCACCAGGGAAGCCTGCAGGTGCTTTTTAAAATTGAGGTAACAGTGGTTGAATTATCCTCAGTATATTTAAAACTCACCCATTAACTGCCTTTTAAAGTTTCACTTTCTGGGCCTGTTTCAGAAAGAACATGGGCAGCAGCCTCTACTGCAAACCCCTTTGTAAATGTAGATGTTTCTGAAGCTTCTGCGAAGCTGGGACTCCTATCCTCTCCTTGGTCTTTTCTGGCTGGGTCTTTGAAGTACTGTGAGCTTTTGGGCATGTGGGGAAGTTCAAACTCTGTCATACAGAGGCTCACTCACCATCAACCTTCATTTGAAAGTCTCCTTGTTTCTTCTTAGTGTGGCTTTTCAAACCTGTGACCTATGACTATTTCAAGAAAGTCAAGGTGAATTTTTCTCCATAAGTTGAATTGTATTTTAAAAATTTCACTAGATTCATTCACTATTTAAAAGTTCCATGACAAAAGGAATATATATATATACATATATATGTGCATATATATATATATATATATATGTATATATATATATGAATCACTGTGCTGTACACCTGAAAGTAACACAATTAAGTCAACTATATTTCAATTTTTTTTTTTTAGCTAAGGCTGTTTTTCATTTATTTTTTTTACATCTTATTGGAGTATAATTGCTTTACAATGGTGTGTTAGTTTCTGCTTTATAACAAAGTGAATCATTTATACATATACATATGTTCCCATATCTCTTCCCTCTTGCATATCTCTACTTCAATTTTTTTAAAAAAGTTTCAAAACAAATAAGCAAATAAAAGTTCCATGACAAAGCATCAGGTAGTTATCTGCTGTTGAAAAGTGGTCCCTCTCTCAGGGGTCCTTCCCCTGTCTTAGAGTGAGTTGCACAGAGCGGGGTGCACCTGCATGTCCCACCAGTCTTTTCTATTTCGAGGTTTCATGATGCCTGCATTCCTGCCTCGGTCAACCTGTCAGGGGGCGCTCTATAGAGTTCTGTAGGACCACCTCCAGGAAACAGCAAGAGATTCTTGAAAATGTGCCAAATGGAAAACACAGTGACAGCTTTGGATTCCTTCCAGGGCCCAGAAAAGAAGCACTGCAGATACAGTCATTCCTTCACAGGGACTTGAGAAAATACAAAAATAAGTTACTAATGTCTCCCAAATCTTTCCACAGGGTCAGAAGTAAACAGACTTAGAAAAGAGCATATATTTCATGTGGACGTTTTCACAGGACATTTGTAGGATGTTAGAGTCATGGCCTTGGTCGAGTGAAGAAAGGCCTGGACAAGAAACCAGGCGCCTGAACTGCAGTCCTGATGGGGTCACACTGCAAGTGACTCCTGGTTGCTGGGAGCCTTAATTCCTCCTCTACAGAAGGGAGGGGACACCTGCTTCTCCTGGTTCCTGTGAGGACAAAATGAGATGAGCTGAAATACACATTGCTTGTAAAGATGCTATCGGTCATACATACATAAAATATCATTAAGAAAGGTCTCAGGGGGCATTTTTCTGAAAGGGACATCCGACCATTCTTGGATGGTTACATAATTCTCTACCAAGCAAGTAAGTGTCGATGTCCAAATATTTTTTTTTCCTTTCTTGAAAAAACAAGTTAATTGTGAGAGTCCTCACCATGACAAGACCACATGCTGCAGCCCCAACGTAGCAGTCACTGTGCAGGGCCTGCAGATCACCACTGGGATAATGGGCAGTTAAGGGACCAGTGGTGATCTCATGGGGTTACGTCCCCAAATTAGGGTACTCAACTTGGGTGATAGAACAAAAAAGTATAACTTCAGAATACTCCCAGCCATGGGAATGTTAAAAGCCTACAGATTCCATCACTTTCCCCCTCACCCCTTATGTCTTGGAAGAATATGTCCTTGAGTGAAACAAGGAAGCTGGACAAATTTTCCCATAGAAATATGCATAATTATGGGGCTCTGTTTCTGTTCAAGAACTTGGCATTAAAGGGACCATTGATATATGGCAGAAACAAAGACACCACAACTCCACATCACTATACTTATTTAAACTAGAACTTATTTAAACTAGTGGTGGAATGTTAGAACTAGAAGGGATCTCTTTTTCTGGAAATAAAAAACCAAACATTTTATTATTTATAAATGGCATTGCCTGTATAGGGAACCCAAAAGTAGCTACATCTACATTAGTACTTTTAACAGGTACCTATTGCAAGTTTAGTGCACAATAAATCTACTTAGACAATCAATTTATGCTTAATTTTTCATACAAGCCTCCAACTGTTAGAAATACTTGGTGGACTCCATCTCTGCCAGGCTCATCAGCTGAGGAGACCAAGCTTTCCCACGTCTCAGAATGAGTTTGGTGTTCATAGTTAGAGCTGCAGGTTTGAGGCGCTGCTTTGCACATCTTTTGCAAAGGATAGACTCTGATAGACTCCATTTAAATCCTGGCTTCTCCGTTTGCTACTTATGTGAATCTTGGTTTTCTCACCTGTAAGATGGAGGTAAGGATGGTGATTATGACAACTCGCAATATGACTACTTGGTTCAAATAACACACATGAAGGTGATCTATACCTAGAACCTCCTTATAGTTGAACCATCGCTGTTAACTGGGTCAGTGAGAGCACAGACTGAAGCCATGTTACCTGGTTCTTCCACTTATAACTGCATGACCTTGAACCTCTCCAGGCCTCAGCTTCTTCATCTGTCAAGTAGGGATGATAACACAGGGTTGTAGTAAAGATGAAATGAGTTACTATATGCAAAGCTTTTAAAATAGGGCCTGGCACGTGGCAAGTGTTACTTTTACTGTATTTTCATGTGTGCCCAGAAAAAAGCTGTCTTAAAAAAGAAGCAATCTTAAAGATGACCCAGGCTTGGGCTTCCCTGGTGGCGCAGTGGTTGAGAGTCTGCCTGCCGATGCAGGGGACACGGGTTCATGCCCCGGTCCGGGAGGATACCACATGCCGCGGAGCGGCTGGGCCCGTGAGCCATGGCCGCTGAGTCTGCACGTTCGGAGCCTGTGCTCCGCAACGGGAGAGGCCACAGCAGTGAGAGGCCCACGTACCACACACACACACACACAAAAGATGACCCAGGCCATCTCCCTCTCAATTCAGGGAAGGCAACTCAGGCCTGAAGTGCCTGAAGTCTTTCTTTTGGTCACAAAGCTGGGTCACCCAGGGCCTCTGGGCTTCCAATTCTATATTTTTCCCATATACTGAGAATATAGGCCTCTATGAAAACTCTGTTATCCTCACTGGCTAGACACAAGAGTCATGAATCTCACGAAACTGTAATTTTAATAGATGAGAAAAATATAACTCAGAGTTTAAGAAGCATGCTTAAAGTGGCATGGGTCTGAACCAACTGAAATTAATTGAGATACACTACAGTCACTGGAGTAACCACTAACTAGTTATACAACCTGAAGCTGGCCACTTGGTCCACTCCCTTAGGACTCAAAAATGTGCTCTTTCAGATCTGAATCACCCAGGAGCTTGGTAGAAATGCAGAGTCTCAGGCCCCACCCCAGACCTTAACTGAATCAGAAACTACATTTGAAAGTTCCTTCTAGAAGCATTCCTCTTTTTTGCTCATCGATAAAGGAGGCCAGGAAACAAATGGGATGTTCTAGACCCTCCCTTCCAGGTCTAAAATGTTTTTTTCTCTTTGCCTCTCTGCCCCCTACAACCTCCCAATTTTAAAGAAATATTTGAAGGAGAAAAGAAGTTACAAAGACAGCCTGAAGGTCAAGGTGAAGGGAAAGTGGACAAGGACATATTTCTTTTCATCAGGGATGCTAGTTTCTGGGTATTAGGAAGTCTCCTTGCAGGTCTGTGTGTGATGTTTGGATCAAAAGATTGATGGGGGCAGAGCCCTCCAACAAGAGTCCGGGGGACCTGAGTGCTGTTCTCAGCTCTGTGCCCAGAAGACCTGGGAACCTGTAAGATAGGAAAGCTTTAGTAACTGACCCAGTGCCCTCCTTTCTAAAATGAAAGAACTGGTTTTCTAAATATTTTTAATTTACATTATCAGTCTGTGAAATCAGTTCTTTTTTAATTTCCCAATTATCTAACTTACCTGTGACGTATTGGTGTGAGTTTCTAGCAGATTCTTCAGCTCTAACCCAGGACTCTGGCTGCCGAGGACAGCGGGGTGCTCTGGTTAAAGTCTTGCAATCACTACCAGGATTCCCACAGGCATGGAGACCTGAGCCATCTTTCTGTTTAGTTTATTTCCATCATTTTATGTTGAATAATTGATCGAACATATTCACTTTGGGCCTGAACCTACTTAAAAGGGCCACCTGTTCCGTCAGTCTGCTTGTTCTAGGGGAGGACATGCCGGAGCCATCCACTCACTGATCCCCTCCCCGCCCCCCTCCCCCCCCCCACTGCAAAAGTGTGTGCGCAGGCACCAGCCCAAAGGCAACCGAAAGAGTGAAACCAAGTAAATTCATCTTTAAGAGGCTCTGTCTGCTTTCCTCTGGATTTATCCCCAGTTCTCTGGGCTCCAGCCAAGGTTCATGGCTACAGAATATAAAACCCCGATTCTCAGTCTTTAGGCTCAACCTTTGCACACAGAGCACCGTGGAGCTCTTTGTAAGCATCAGGCTGCATAAAAGTTTTGCGTTCTCATAAACATAGAAGTTTTAGGAGTTTAAAGTTGACTTTGAAAGTGGCACAGAGTTACACAGAGCTTTTGTTTGCCAAACACTTGCAAATCATTTTCCTTTCACAAAAGCCTTTAAAATGTCAGCAGTCTAAGCATCTCTGCCCACACGGCTATTCCTTCCATGGGACCTGGGCAGTAATTCACTACCCAGGATCAACTGGCCGCTGGACCCCAGGAAGGCTGTGAATGTTTACCGCCTTCCAGGCAAATTTTCTGGAACAATCTGGGAGAAGTGCAGGCCCTTTCACTACCTCTATGGCACTGAACCATTTCTGTGAAGGTATCTTTATTTTAAATAAGTGAGCTCAACAAGGAAAAATTAGTGAGGGTGAGTGAAGTGCCCCAAAATGAAGCAGACTGAGTGAAGAACAGCTTTTGGATAATAAGATTCTGGTTTTCCTTTTTTTCCTCCCTCTTTTCTTGAGGGGCGAGACCATGGAAAATAGACATCAGCCTCTCTTTCAGAACCAGTTCCCTGTGTAAATCATAGATACATGGGCTGAGAACAGACCCAGGAAGGCGCGTGATGGTGTGGACTTTGTTTCCCTTCAGTTACCATGTGAAGGAAATAATTCGTCATCTTGCTGTTCCCTCTCTAATCAAGACTCCAGGAAGACTATCATGAATTATCAAGAGAGAAGTAGAATTTATTTTTATTCCTAAATGGACCAAAGAGGCATGCGGTCAAGTTCAGAGGAGATTAAGGAAGAATGGTGGGTGAGAGGCATATCCAAGTTTTCCCACACACATTGCTCCCTATTTGACTAACACAGTATTCTCAAAAGCAGACGAAGAAAACAGCACATGATTTTTCCTCCAGAAAGGGAAATCTAACCTACATCACTATAGTACAATTAAATTATACTATTTATAATTAAAGAGGATTCCAAGCACATACCGTATTCAGCTGACAAATTGATTCCTGCCTCTAGCCTCTGTTCTCTGCCTTAACAACATTCTCTAGGCACTAAACAGGGTGTAAGAAGAATTACCAAGTCACTGCTTGATCATTTGTCACTCTGCAGTTGCTTTCCCAGCTCTTACTGCATCTGATTCTACTGATGAGAAAACTGATCAAGAATGAAAAGCTTTTCTGGAGTTTTGTGCTACAGTGTTGATCAATGAAAAGAATGTGGTGGCCGTAGATTTTATTTTACTTTTACATTGAATGAGTTAAAAGAAAATAGAAAGAGCAGAAAATTTTTTTAAGTCTAGGAATTTCGCAAATAAGGCTGATGGACTTAAAGGACTTCCAGAAATAGATGGAAATGAATTTAAAATCTAGCTTTTAGCTGTGTTTCCTTCTTTTAAACTGTTCATGCTCTCCTCTTCCCTGCAGCTTTCACATACAGGGGAAACATTTGTAAAAAGCTCAAATCCCAAAGGACCCCAAACAGCTAAAAGATGTCACAGAAGCAGTTTCACTTCTAGAAATCTAAATAAACTCATTTATTTTAAGGCCAGGGAAATGACAATAACATAAAACAACTGGCTTGCTCTCCATACTACATGAGCAAGTATAGATGCTCCTGTACACATACACATATACACGCAGACATGCACACATCTCATTGAGCCAAAGTCAACCACGCCAAAACAAAATATAAGGGCTTACTCAATGACTTGAAAGATCATTAGTTTTACTTGGGATTGGGAGAAAAAGAAAAAAATACAATTAGGTCTTAAATGTCAAAGCCAATAAAAAGAAGAGATGCTGTGATCAAGAATTGTTTTTATCTTCCTCCATGCATGGGTTTAGAAAGTCTCCCACGTCTGTCTCCCATAGTATGACAAAATGAGAATTCTTCATAGGGAAGTCTTCCTAGCATTCCTCAATTTCACATGGATTTTGTTTTCTTTTATTGAAGTATTAAATACATTAAAATACACAGATCTTAAGTGTACAACTGAAAGAATTTTCTTCCAAATATCACCCATATCAGGATAGAAAACATTTCTGTCAACTCAGATATTTCCCACATGCCAATCCCAGTCAATACTGCTCCTCGCAGAGGTCCCTACTAGAAGTTTTTAAGTTTCATTTGTACAACACTAGAATAGGAACAAAGATTTCTGAAATGTATAGGCCATTTGATTTCCATATCTCCAGAATGGATTATTGTCCCATTCTAGCAACTATTCATGTATTCATTCAACAAATATTCATTGAGCACTCACTATATGGCAGTCACTAGTTTAGATGCTTGAGATAGATCAGTGTACAAAACAAATAAAAATCTCTGCCCCCATGGGTGTTATAGGCTAGTGGGTGTAGATTAGCAATACACAATAAATATAATACATTAGTAAATTATAGAATATGTTAAAAGATTTAAGTGTTGTAGGAAAAAAAAAAGCAAAAGTGGAACAAGGCAAGAGAGATCATAAGTTCTAAGAGGGGTTAGCAGGAATTTGGTCCTGTCCAAGACATCCATGAGACATGTGGTCCATGCCAAAATGTCCTTGATATTTGGTCCCATCCAAAATGTCCTTGAGCATGTTTGGTCCATGCCAAACTGTTTTGGACAAGACCAAATATCAGGGACCTTTTGGCATGGACCAAATGTCTTGTGGGCATTTTGAAAAGAACCAAATGTCCAGGATATTTTGGTATAGACCAAATGTCTTATGAACTTTTGGGGAAGGATCAAAGGTCCTGCTAGGCTAAGAGGTGGTAAGAATGAGTTACAATATTAAATAGGGTGGTCAGAGTAAGCTTCCCTGAGAAGGTGAAGCAAAGACTTGAGGATGGAAGGAGCTTCCTGTGTGAATACCCCAGGAAATATAGTTTCAAGTGGAGAATGGCCAGTGCGAGGCCCTGAGGTGGGAGTGGACTAGAGAGTTCGAGTAACGGCAAGGAAGCCAGTATGGCCAGACCACAGGAAATGACAGGGACAGTGAGGTCAGAGCCAAGGGTGGTTCAGATCATACTGGTAAGAACTTTGGCTTTTATTCTAAATAAAATGGGATTTCTTCCAGAAGAGAAAGGATGTGATCTAATTTATGTTTAAAAGTTTCACTCTGGCCATTGCGTTACGGACAGACTGTAGGGGGCAAATGGAAATGGGATAAGAGGAGTTAGGAAGCTATTACAATAATCCACATGCAGGAAAATGCAGGTTCAGATCAGAACACTAGTAAGAGGAAGTAGTAAGAAATGATCGTATTCTACTTATACTTTGAAGTAATACTTTCAGGGTTTCCCTAATGTGTGTGGATATGGAGTATATGAGAGAAACAGAGAAGTCGAGAGTACACCAAGTCTTATCTGTTGGTATTCATCACCACTCCTGTCTTTCTCTGTTCGCTCTGTATTCCAGGGGCAGGAAACTACATTTTTAAGATCCCTTTGCCACCAGGGTTCCAATACACGTTCTACCAATGGGAGGCTCATGGGTGATGAGAAGGTGGGAGGAAGGTATATGCTATTCCTGTGGCTCCAGCTGTACCAGTAGCAGCAGACCACAGACTCCCTTAGGAGCCTTGTGGCAGCCCAAGGGCACATGGGCATAACCCACAGAGTGGGTCATCATTCCTTGCAGTTCTTAATCTCTGGGTACCATCCTTCTCTTTCTGATCTCTCCAGAAATTCTGAGAAGCTGGTGTTAAACCAAGGAGAAGGAAAGATGAGGAAGAGGAAGGATGCAGAAGAAGGGAAAATGGAAGAAGTGGCACTGTGTTAAATAAAGATGGAAAGGGGGCAAGATTTGTTATGTCAAGAGCAAAAGTCTCATCAAAATCATCCCACTCCCAAAGACCATTGCCTTCTGCAATTCTGTTTGTCTCAGATGTGTCAAAAAGCCCAAGGATCTCAAGTCATCACTCACAACTGGCCTTCTCATCCACACGAAGTTCTGTATGTCCCCTAACCTGGCCATATCTCATGTCCCTTGGACAGCCTACAAGCACCTCTACTGGGTCTGCTGAAATTCAAGGCCATCAGCAGAATCTTCTATGACTCAAACTCTTCTCTGAACCTCCTTTCACCTATGGTCAATCCTCATTATTCACAGATAACGTATTTGCGAATTTGCCTACATGCTAAAATTTATTGGTAACCCCCAAATCAATATACATAATGTTTTCACAGTTATTTGTGAACATGTGCATAGTGGCGAAAAGTCTGAGTCACCTGACACATTCCCAGGTAAAA
Organism: Mesoplodon bidens; assembly: GCF_964165515.1. Classification (NCBI taxonomy): domain Eukaryota; kingdom Metazoa; phylum Chordata; class Mammalia; order Artiodactyla; family Ziphiidae; genus Mesoplodon; species Mesoplodon bidens. Next base: position 41,506,090 of record NC_138162.1, on the reverse strand, counting down.
TCAAACAAGGCAACACCCTGCCTTTGTGTTTCAGCTCTCATACTATAAACATGGTCTATTTAGTGCCACTTTCTTTCACATTTTTATGGTTTGTGTTAGTGACCCTACTGTTTAAATGGCCCCAGCATAGTACTGAAGTGCTGTCTGGTGCTTCTAAGAGCAAGGAGGCTATGACGTGCCTTACAGAGAAAATATGTGCATTAGATAAGCTTTGCTCAGGCATGAGTTAGAATTGTTGGCCATGACTTTAATGTGAATGAATCAACAATATATATTAAATAGGGTGTCTTTAAACAGAAATACACAGAAAACACAGTTATGGATTGAGCAGTTGATGAAAATCTTGTGGCCAGGAGCTTATATTTTTCCTAGGAGCAATGGTAGTTGCTAATTCAATGTTCACAGCAACTTTATAGAACATCACTACTATGAAAAATGAGAATCGGCTGTACATAACAGACACCTGGCTCTCCTCTGAAGATACTGCTTCCCTCACAACCTTCTCAAGGGGTGACATTTATTTACTTACTTATTTTTAAATTCCCTGCCCCTCCATCCTCCACTTACCTCTGGGAGCGGGGGAAGGGGGTGAGATCAGTGTCCTCCTTGTTCCTTGTTGCCTTTCCTGGGCCATTTATCCTCCTTCCATCCTCGTTCTCCACCACCATCTCAGCTCCTTTGAACTTCAGGCCATAAGACTATGCTATGTCTTCAGACCCCCTGATAACTCTCCCTCGTTTCTTGAAGAGTTTAGTTTTTCCTTGTTTTACTGTCATTCTCTTCACTGCTACGTCTAATATGATTCTTGAGGATTTTAATATCCACATTTTCAATAATTTCATTTCTTAATTCTCCCTCCTCCTCCCCACCACCTGTGAGCTTGCCCTCCATCCCCACCTCATCCACCCACCTCAAATGATCCATCCCACTCTAGGCTTTATCATCACCAGTAAGCAACCCCCTCCATCATCTCAATTTCAAATATTCTACCTTATGACCACCAGCTCCTATCTTTTCAGATCATTATCTCTAGTGGCCAAACTCAATAACCCTTTGACCCCTGGGACCTCTAAGCTCCTCTCCCTTATCTTTTCACTGCTTCTCACCTCTTCAGGTCCTCTTCTGCCTCCAGACCTGACTTGAATCCCATGTTCTATAACTATAATCAGTCCCTTGCACTATCCACCACTCCATTTCCCCATCTCCCCCTCCATTAGCCACAACCTGATTAAATCCAAACACTTTGTGCTTACTGTCTGGTCTTGATCTAAATTCTTAACCAAACCTCAATGGGCCAGAAATGCTACACATTTCCCTGATCAATTCTCACTATCAATCTTCAAGTCTACTATTTCATAATTCCCTTTCTATCCTTAAACACTAAAATGTATTCCTCATTCCTTTCTCTCAAGTAAAGGCCTTCTTACTTCAAGAAAAAAATAGAATCAGTAATAAGAGAAACTCTAAAAGTTCCCACCTCCAAATCTACCAACCTGCCTGCATCTGGACCCATATACCTCACCCCCCTTCCTGTTCCTATGAGTGAGGTCCCTATACCTTCCTAAGGACACTCCTCCCTCAGACACTGGATTCCACCCTCTCCAAAGTCATCAAGGGCTTCACTCCTGCAATTGTGCCCTCCTCTCTCAAGAGTCCATTTCTGTTTTGATCACTTTGATTATTCCAGTGAGTAGGTGTCCCCACCCACTACTAGCCACTTTTCTCTGCCCTGTTGCAGCAAAAATTCTCCAAAGAATTTTCTAAATTCATTGTCCACATAGTATCTCTTCTGATTCTCTCTTGAACATCTTCCTGTCAGGTTTTTGTCTCTACCCACTCCATTAAAACTCCTGTCAATCCAATCCAATGTTATTTCTTAGTCTTCTTTCTTGTTCTGTCTACAGAATTTATGCCAGTTGATCATGCTCTTTTTCTTGAAGCATTTTTTTTCACTTGGCTTCCAGAGCACCATTTATGTCTAGTTTTCTTCTTACATCACTGCCTCCTTCTTCTTATATCTTTAATGAATTCTTATCATTCCCCTAATCTCCAAATTTTGGAGTGTTCCAGAGTCCAGTCCTCAAATTGCCTCTCTTATCTATACACACCCCTATATAATCTCTTCTAGTAAATACCATTTATACCCTGATGGCTCCCAAATGTCTGTCTGTAGCCTGAGTCTTTCTCCTGAACTCCAGACTTATTTTCCTGCCTTCTTGGATATATATCCAGCTCTTGATTACCCACCCAAACTTGCTTTTTCCCCACCTTCCTCATCTGGGTAAATGACAACTCCATCTTGCCAGTTGTTGAAGCCCAAATCCTTGACATCTTCTTTCCTTGACTCCTTTCTCTCAGATCCCTCCTCCAATATATTATCAAATGCTCATGGCTCTATTTTTAGAATGTATCCAGAATATGGCCACCTCTCAACCCCCTTCTTCTGCTTCTGCTTCCGTCATTTTTTGCCAAGATTACTGCAACAACCTTCCAATGTTCTCCCTGATTCTATCCTTTTGCTTCCCTTTCAACGTGTGTGTCTGTTTTAACACAGCAATGAGAGTGCTTTTAAGATCTAAGTTGGACCATGTGGTAGTTCTATTTTTAGTTTTTTGAGAAGCTTCCATTTTCCACAGTGGTTGCACCAATTCCACTCCTGGGATAGATCCAAAAACAAAAACATTAATTTGAAAATATACACGCACCCCAATGTTCATAGCAGCATTAATTACAATTGCCAAGATATGGAAGCAACTTACATATCCATCAATAGATGGATATATAGAATGCTTTTTTTTAAAAAAAAACAGATCTAAGTTGGACCTATTATTGCTTTAACCAAACTCTACCAGGAGCTCTATCTGTCTCAGAATAAAATCCAAAGTTTTCACCATAGACTACACAACCCTACCTGATCTGGCCCCCCTACTACTTCTCTGTCTGGTCCCCTGTGGCTCTCCCCTCATTCACACACCTGCGGCCACTTGGATAAAGAAGATGTGCTATAAATATAAATATACAATGGAATACTACTCGGCCATAAAAAAGAAGGAAAATTTTGCTATTTGCAGCAACATAAATGGACTTGGAGGGTATTATGCTAACTGAAATAAGTCAGACAGGGAAAGACAAATACTGTATGTTATCACTCACGTGTAGAATCTAAAAAATACAATAAACTAGTGAATATAATCAAAAAAGAAGCAGACTCACAGATATAGAGAACAAACTAGTGGTTACCAGTGGGGAGATGGAGGGGGGAGGGACAATATAGGGGTAGGGGATTAAGAGGTATAAACTATTATGTATAAAATAAGCTACAAGGATATATTGTACAACACAAGGAATATAGCCAATATTTTATAATAACTATAAATAAAGTATAACCTTTACAAATTATGAAGCACTATACTGTACACCTGTAACTTATATAATATTGCACAGCAACTATATTTCAATTAAAAAATAAATTTTATAAATATATATAATGATTTTTTTTAAAGATATAAGTTGGAAAAAAGAAGATATAAGTTGGACCTATTATTGCTTTAACCAAGATCTACCAGGAGCTCTATCTGTCTCAGAATAAAATCCAAAGTTTTCACCATAGACTACACAACCCTATCTGATCTGGTCCCCCTACCACTTCTCTATCTGGTCCCCTGTGGCTCCCCCCTCATCCACTCACCTCCAGCCACTTGGGTTCTCACCTCAGGACATTTGTCCTTGCTTCTCCCAGATATCTGTCCATCTAACTTTATTCAGAGTCTTGCTCAAATGTCAAATTATTCAAAACTTTCCTCTCTGTTCTATTGAAAAAAGCCCCATGCACCTCCTTCTTTTTCTGTCTACTTAACCCTGCTTTAGTCTCCCTTCACACTCACCATCACCTGATATGATAGATTTATTTATTTATTATATTACCTCAGTTACAAAGTGGGCTCCATGATAACAATGGTTTTATTTGTTTGTTTTTGCTGTATCCCAAGAGCTTTGAGATATAGTAGATGAACAGTAAACATGTATCGACTGAATAAATTAATTTTTAATAAAAACATTTAATAATAATATAAACTCTGAAACAGATTCAACAATTGATATAGCCATTAAGCACTTTTTGAGCATCTTCCTTGGGCCAAAAATATCAGCTACAAAATAAAAATACTGAGAAACCAAAGAGAAATTTGTTCATGAAAGATGACATTGATAACCATTTAAAAATATTTAAGGGGCTCCCCTGGTGGCGCAGAGGTTGAGAGTCCGCCTGCCGATGCAGGGGACACGGGTTCATGCCCCGGTCCGGGAAGATCCCACATGCTGCAGAGCGGCTGGGCCCGTGAGCCATGGCCGCTGAGCCTGCGTGTCCGGAGCCTGTGCTCTGCAATGGGAGAGGCCACAACAGTGAGAGACCTGCGTACCTCAAAAAAAAAAAAAAAAAAAAAAAAAAATTTAATTGGCTAAGACTGTGGTATGGACCATATCCCAGTCAAAAAGGAGGAACTGAGTGTGACACATATTTGCCAGTTAAAGAAGATGCAAATGTTAAGGAAAGTAGAGGCTTGATACACACATGACTAAATGAATTAAGAAGGTAAGTAGAAATTTTTCAATAAAATTCACATTTGACATTTTGATGGTCTGTAGAAGACTGAGTCATTGTAAATCTATTATTTTTCACTAGTAATAGACGCAATCTGTTACCTTAGCTCTCAAGAGAAAAAAGACACCTCTACACAAGAGAAACATACATTTTATTTGCAGGCTAATATCTCTGACCATTGTCACACTCTCCTTTAAGTGTTTTAGACGTGGAAGGGGTTGTCCTTAAAAATGTATTGGATTTACTTGATCAGATCACAAGGAGGACAATGCACAAACATTGAGGTTGGAGATGGGGTTGCTGTGTTTTGTTTGGGCTGCATTTAATTTGTGTTTTGTGCCGTGCAGTGTGGGCTGGTGGGAGGAACCTGGCACCAGGGATTGAGAGGCAAACCTATAATCCTGGATGTTAGAACACCCAGGGCCTCCACGGAGAAGGAAATTCATACTCCTTTCCTTGGTCCCCACCTACCTCTCTGACTTCACATCCCACTGTCTGCCTTTTGGTTGCTATGATCTAAAAAGAGTGACCATTTCTATAATAGTTGTTAGTTTGTTAGTTACTAATTAGCAATTAATTATTTCTCTAATAACCAAAGATGTTAAACTTCTTTTCATATGTTTTCTAGTCCCTGGGGTTTCATTATTTCTTTCTTGCCCCAAGCTTTGAACTTTCTCTCTCCTCTGCCTGGAGCTCACTCCCCCAAATCTTCTTTCTCATCCTTCCATCTCAGCTTAAATGTCACCTCCTCAAAGAGACCTGAGCTGACCACCCAATTTAATAATGCCCCTGCCCTTTCAACTCTCCCTTTGACATTACCCTATTTGGTTTTCTTCTTAGAACTTGCCACTGTTTGAAATTATCTTACTTATCTGTTTACTTTTTGTTCACACCCTCCTCCCTTCCCCCCAACTGAGCAAAATCTCTAGGACAGCAGAGAGTGTGTCTATCTTGCTAAGATCTGGATCACCAGTACTGGAGCTGTGCCTGGCACACAGCAGGCACCCTACAAGTATTTTTTGGAGGGAAAAAATGAAATGACTCCTCTTTTCTGATCATGTGGTCCTTATCTCCAGAATGAAAGAGCTGGGCTAGATCACTGGTTCTCAAAGTGGACAAGCAGCATCAGCACTTACTGGGAGCTTGTTAGAAATGCAGATTCCCAGGCCCCACCCCACACCTGCTGCATCAGAGACTCTGGGGTGCGTCCCCATGATCTGTGATTTATCAGCCCTGCAGTGCCTGAATGTGCACCAGAGTTTGGAGACCACTGTACCAGATGATCTCTGAGGCCTTCATATTTAATTATTTTAGCTGTTTAAATAACAAAGGTATTTCACATATAGAAATGAGAATTGCAAATAATACAATGAATAGCCATCCCCAACGGCTCAGTTTAGTAAATCTTAATATTATGTCATATTTATTTTTAAATATTTAAAAATATATTGCAAATATATTTGAAATTTACAGTGTACGACTTTTTCCAGTCCCATCTCCTCCCACCACCTCCAGAGGGAAGCCACTCTAATTATCTCAGTGCTCATCATTTCCCAATTATTTTCCAAAATACTTGTATAATTTTACGTTCCCATTAATAGGGCATAGGAACCCCATTTCTCCATATACTTCCAACATTTGGTATTGTCAGAGATTTTCAAGTCTTGCCAATTGATGGATGTGAAATGTTATTTATTGGGATATTAATTTGTATTTCTCTAATAACTAATGATGCTAAACTTCTGTTTGTTAACCACTTAGGTTTCCTTTATATGTCAAATACTTATTCTCTATCAGCTATGTGGTTGCAAATATTTTTCTAAGAAAGCAATTTTTTTCATTATGCTTCTGATGATTTTTATTACACAGAATTTTAATGCATTTATCATTTCTTTTATGATAAGTACTTTTTTATTGCTTAAGGAATCCTTCCTTAACCCCAAGGTCATAATGATATTCTCCAAAATTTTATAACGATTGTTATACTTTTCTCATGGAGGTCTTTAATCCTTGATCTTTGTAAATGGTGTGAGGCAGGGATTCTAATTTAATACTGTATCTTTCTATAATAGAAGACTGGTATCTTGTCTTCCCTTTCATTCAACATGAAAACAAAATTATATGTATATATAACCTCTGCCCTAATGGAAGCTTAGTTTTGGGGGAAGAGAAACCATAAATAAGTAAGCAAATATATGAATAGTAATATGAACATATATATAGGGCCTCCCTGTGTGAGGCCTCTTTACATCTGTTTAACCTATATAATCATTGTAATTTCTCCATGAGGTAAAAGCAGTTAATACCCTCATTCTATGTATGAAAAAATTAAAGCATAAAACAATGCAGTAAATTTCTCAAAGTTTCGCAGACCATGGAGAGCTGGAATTTCAGCCCAGGCAACTCACCTCCAGGATCTGTGTTTCCCAGCCTGACACTAGGCTCCCCTTGGCTGCGACACAGGAAAAGCTGCAACTGAAATTCACATGGGGGTCAGGGAAGGGTCTTAGCTTCTTGGGGATCAGAGAAGGAGTCTTTCAGGAAGTGACATTTAGGCTAAAATCTGAAGTCTGAGAAGAAAGCAGCTTCTCCCTGCCCCAGGGAGGTAGATGGATCTACTGTTCTAAGTCTTAAATAGGTCAGAGAACAAAGAAGGAATGAAGGGATTTTTTAACCCTTTAGGGTGAACTGAGTAAAGATAGGACATCTGTCTCAGTGGTCACAAAATATTAACATTCTTTTCGCCCCCCTGCCAGAAAAAGCAAAACCCAACAGTACACTGGAATTGCATCTGTGTGCCCTGGCCTGGGCTGCGGGTACACCCATGTGCCATCCACACAGCAGACAGACCCAACACTATGGCTTCTTCTCTCCCAGTAGAAAACATCTTTCCTGAGAAAACAGCATGGTGTGCTCTCCATATGGGCTCTCCTCCTGTCCCTCTCCTCCCTCTGTACTCCCGGCAAGACAGAGACGCCTTTGTGACTCCATGATGGGAGCAAACAAATTACACAGACCCGTCTGAACCAAGTTTGAACATATTAGTCAAGGCACTTGGAAAACATTATCTTCTTCCCCTCAAGACACTTCATTCACGGTTTCACCAGGCCCTCACATTACAAATCAAATGAGTATGTTGTTCTTAAATTGCTCAGGAGATGAGAAGTAGCAGAAAAGATTCCCCCAGGGACTATGGGGAAGGCTGAAACTTTCTGGAAAGATCCCTGAAGTGTGGGGCTGGCTTAGTCTCCCTTGTTAGCAGAGTTGCAGTGCACATTCAGAATTCAAAGTTCAAGAAAGATAACTAAATATGTGCTTGAAGATTTTATAGCCACCTCTGCACCATTCTGCGAGATGAGTTCAATGCACTGGCTGCACTGTTCCCAGGTTCTGGAGGATGGGGATAAAGACAGGCTCTAGACTGCATTAGAATGTCATAAGCTGGCCTGAACAAGGGGACCCCTCCTCGGCCACAGTTTGGGTGTCAGAAGCACTGGTGTGCATGGACAATCGAAGGCATCTGATTTCTAACCTGGCACAAACCCCATCCAGCTAGCTCCACTGTGCTGCCCTACTTATTATAGCAGTGAAATATTTTAGAACAAGAACATACCATTCATTCACTGAGCCAATGCTCAGCTTTATAACCTCTGTGCTTGCCCTTGCATTTTATGTACAGATCAGTAGGGATAAATTGTGGGATGAGACATGTTACCTTATATACTTGAGTTAAAAATGTGCTCTGATTGTATAGGGCACACCATGACCCACCTTGAAGTGTACTCTTAAAGTGTCACTTTTAAAAACAGTCCCCTTTGAAAATTATTTGATATAATGTCTTGGCATTCAGAACTTCTAAGGTGTTCTTTGATTGTCGGTGTGCTGGGCAAAGGGAAAAATGGGAGGACAAAAAGAAGAGGAAGGAGAAGTAGGTAATATGGGGGAGGAGAGGGAAAGGGATGAAAGGGAGAAGAGAGGGGAAGCTGGCAGTGGAGAGATGGGTTTGTTTTCACCAGTATGCAATTGTCTCTAAACTTTCACAAAGCATGAGGTGCTGGGAAGTTGACAGCCTTCACAGAAGTATCTGGGATAGCCACATCTCAAAGCACTGACCCTGTCATTAATTAGCTGTCTTCAACATCTGTAATATCCATTTGACCACAGTGCAAAGTAGAGACAAGTGCGTTGACCAATGCAGTCTGTCTTAAGTATACTAAGGGGCGTGTGGCAGGACAGATCTCTTTGGACATGTTATATAGGGCAACTTTTTTAAGTTCTCAATTATCTGATGGTTTCCTATGACCTGGAGGAGATTTATAGTTATGTTCCAAGAAGCCTGTGTCAGTGGGGACTATCCCAGCTTTCTTCCGGACAGAGATGGGATGACACAGTTGGTAACATGAAATAACACATTCCAGGTACTAGCTGGAGAATAGGATGTCAAGCCGACATGTGTCCAATACTTATCCAAAAGTCCAATAGAGAGAAACAGTATTTAAAACTATTTGAAGGCTCAGTGTAATTTGTTTTTCTAGGTGTTCTCAGCTATCCTCCTGACTCAGGAGGATCAGAAAGAAGCCAAGCAGACAGATTTCATTTCCTTGGATCTCTGAAGAATTTCTTTTTATGAATTATGTTTTGGGGATTCCAAAAGCCTAAATAAAGGGTCATTATTAGAAAAAGCCTTAAAAATCTCCAACATTCAAGGATAGGACATTGTTGAGGACATCAATCATTATGTCCTGTTTGTGAGAACTCCAGGAAGAATTTCTTGTCTCACTTTAGTAACAAGACTAACTAGAGCTTTTCTCAGTGATACCCTTTGTAGTTTTCCATCTCAGAAACATTGCCAACTATATCAATGATCAGGTTAAGACCATATGTTCAACCCAATCAAAACAGGTTCAAGTCAATACACAGCATGTTTTTTAAGCCTCATTCCTTCCCTCATTGTACTTTTTCCTGATTCTTCCTTCACTCAAATTATATTTGACGCCATATATTATATTACGCACATTGTTATAATCAGCTAACTCATTTTTAGAATCGGGGAATATAAATTAATAAATAACTTCTTAGGGTCTAAAAGCTTGATGAACTCTAAGTGCTACATATCCTTGAGGTCAGGGCCTGAAATAGAGTTGAACTGTCAGAAACATTGCACGTTGCATCACTTCTGATGGAGGATGTACCTTCCCAAATCTTAAGGAAAAGGGGGATGCCATTCCATTCTGCTACATTAAAAAAAATGTCCTGCCCTATACCCACAGTTTCCATCTCTATTTTTTTTGAACTTCAGGGTGTGATTGTTTGGAATTTCTGGTTACAGCCTTTGTCTGAATCACTTGGTCATAACATTTAGAACATACTCTTAGATTCTACAGTCTTCTGTCTTTAAGATTCCCACAATGGAGGAGATGAGGTCATTACAGAGCATATTTCTAAGCTTCATTCTTTTCATCATTGTATTCTTACTCAGTTCATCTTTCTCCTTTCATCCTATTTATATTTGAAGCTCTATCTTGTATGTATATGTTTTTTATAAGTTTAACTCATTTCTGGAACAAGGTGGAATATAAATTAATTGTTTCTTATGGTTTGAAAGCTTGGTGACCTCTAAATTATAAATATCTGTGAGGTCTCAGGGTTTTGAGCAGACTCTTTGGTGTTACCACACTTATGGTGGGCAGAACAATGCTCCCCCAAAGATGTCCACATCCCAATCCTCCAAACCTGTGGATATGTCACCTCACATGGCAAAAGGGTCTTTGCAGGTGTAATTAAGACTATGGACCTTGAGATGGGGAGATGATCCTGGATTATCTGGTGGGGGCAATGTAATCAGAAGGTTCCTTATAAGTGAGCATCAGAGAAGGAGATTTGATGATGGAAATAGGGATGAGGCAGAGATTTGAAGGTGCTCTGTTGCTGGCTTTGAATGGGAGGAAGGGGCCAAGGAGCCAAGCAGTGCAAGAGGCCTCTGGAAGCTGGAAAAGGCAAGAAAACTAAAGGCTCCAGAAGAAACTGCTTCATCTTAACCCAGTGAAACTTCTGACCTCCAGAACTGTAACAATAAATTTGTGTTGTTTTAAGTGAGAAAGTTTGTAGTAATTTGTTGCAGCAGAAATAAATGAACACTCTTTGAGAATTCTAGATCCCCTCCATGTCACAACTGTGCTTGTATGTTTTCTCTTTTATTCTCTCTTGCTCCCACAGACTTTGGCATCACTCATTTCTTAGCCCCAAGTTTGCTCGTGGTATAGGACTAGATTCTGCATTCCTGCACAGGATCGTTCAGCTTTGAATGCCATGCCTCTATTTTGGCACTGACTTCTCACCCCTGTTCCATCTTGGTAGTATGCTCATACAGAACATCACTTTTCACTGTTCATCTCTTTAACAAGAAGGTGCCCAGTTTCCAAGGGCTGATAACTTCCCACATCTGTAGAGTATCCATTGTGAAGTCCATCTGCCCTCACGCTTTAGGACTCAGTAACATCCAATAGAAGTTTTTGCTATGATGGAAATGTTCTATCTGTATATCCAATATGGCAGCCACTAGCCACATGTGGCTAGTGAGCACTTGAAATGTGGCTGGTGTGATGAAAGAACCAAAAAGTTCATTTCATTTTAACTTAATTTAAAGTTCACTTTAAATAGCCACATATGGCCAGTAGTTACCACATTGGACAGCTAGGTTTTCTCTAAATGCATATTGATAATTATTGAAGCCATCATCAGACACCTGTAATCCTTAAACTCACATCAGCAAATTTTTCTTTAATTGTTGCTTTAGAAGAAGGGCCGTCTTGATGAAAAATAGCTGAAAACTGAAGACATTTATCCATGAAATAGGCTTCAATTGTGTAAGGGAATGATCAGTACTTAAACAAAATCCCCCAAACTATTAAATTCCTGTGCACAATGCCATTACCTTCAGGAACTCATAAAAGGAAATGTCCTTAATTAAAAGTGTGATTTTTTTTTGAGCTCTGGGGACTTTTAAATGTCTGGGGTATAAATAAACCACATTTGTAGCTGGGTTTGAAGGCTTGCCTTTACCTCTTCAGTCAGTTCTCAGCCCCTCTGGGCTACACCAACGCCCAGTTACCTAGGAATCCAGGTCTGCCACAGAATGAGAGAGGAAAGTTGCTGAGCATGTTGGCTGATAGTTGTGTCCCTGTGCTGTTCTCTGTGATTTATCTTCCGTGAAGTGTCTGTGGATGTAAAAGTCCATGTGAAAAGGAGTAAATGGGAGTAGTGGGAGATTTGTCACTCACTACCAGGCACTTACTGACTGCATTAAATGGAGGAAATACAGCGGGCGCCTTGTGAGGGGAACGCTTGGCCTGGGATTTGGTCTAGACAGCGTTAGCTGAGCAGAGTGACACCAAATGGAAGCTGACGTGGTTCCCGGGACAAAAACCAGAGTTCAGTGGAGAATGCTGCCCCAGCTTCCTGACACTCTCCTGGCTTCTGCAGGTAGATTCTGCAGTATTTGTAAAAAGAAACCCTAAATGGAAAAAGGCATCAAAACGCTAAATTTATAAAGCTTGCATTTGATACGTCTTACCTTTGTGTAAGTATCTATAAAGTTAGGTTTGTAGATGAGTTATAATCCAGGAAGAGTGAGGTCACAAGAAATTACAGGGACAGCCTGTCAATCAGGGCTGATCCTGGTTCAACCTACAGGCAGCACCCAGTATCCCAGTGAGGTAGGTGTTTGTCTCTTTCTGGAGAAGCAAGAAGTTCACCTATTTGGGCATTTCCTTAACTGGTTACAGAATTCATTACTGTCAAACTCTCTTTTATTTAAAAAATAATACTAAAGCAACAAATAACATTATTTGTTAAGAAATATAGCCAAAATACAAATTTCTAGAATGTATAGTCTATTTGGTTCAGATAACAGAACCCATCCATTTGTATGATGAAAATCAATTACTGCTTACCACATCCTGGATTTTTGCAGCCTGAGAAATGCTTCTCAAGGGATTTCAAAATGTGACATAGCTTTATGGACAAATCAATGAACCAACCACGTGGCAAATGTTGGGAGTCTGTGGGATATTCCAAAGAAGAATTTAATGTTGTGTGGGAATTACTTCCGTAATTTCTCCCTCAAAGGTAGAGGGAGCTGGGGGAAATATCCCCTTCCTATGTCTTTCTTAAGGGTATCTCCTTTCCCTGTACGTTCACTGTCCAGGATTTGACAATGCCCCCCGCCCTTTCAGCTCACGTGCATTCTGTTTTGAACGGCTCTGCCACAAAACATCTGATATGGCTCAGTGAAATTTCACTTTGAAATTTCCGTGAGCATAAGCTGAATTAAGGCTCTGAGTTCCAAACCCTGTAACAAAATTATCGTAATTAGAATAGAATCTAAATTTCCTATAATTCCTAAGTGGATAATACGATAAACTTTTTTTTAATAGTTCTCATTTCCTCACTGTGTAATCACTTACTTTACCAAACTTTAAACCAGCATCAAATACTCCTTCATCCCTGACCTTGCCAGCTAGGACCACTTTATTAAAACCTTCCCAATGCTTACAGAAAAAAGAAAAGTACCCAATGGAAGGCAAGAAAAATCAGATGTTTTGAATATGAAAGGTTGCAGATGTCTGAGGCTGATGAGTGCCTGGAGTGTACTCTGTTGCAGTTAGAAGTTCCATTTCAGTGCAGTGAGCAGTGAATGCATGATATTGGGTTTCCTGGGACATTTGAAAAGCAATACTGCCTATCTTTTCCTCCATTCAGCACACATGGTCAGGGGACTTGAAACACATTAGCAGAAAGGAAGTCTATCAGAGAAAGGAGAGCAGCCGCATCGAGAAAGAGACCAGGAGTCTGTCGTAGGCAAGAAAGAAAAAATTCAGAAGTCGTATTTTTAAGAAATGATTTATTGTTCAAATTACAGTCTTTTGCTTTTTAAGAGCAGCCAGGAAAATGAAGTTTATTGGTACATTAGATTTTTCCTCTCTGCTGTCATTCCTAATTAATTATTGCTCAAACATCTGTAATGGAAAGAACTAGGGGCTCAGAGCAGGGTTTCCAGCTTGGCTTTTTCTAAATCTGTCCCTGGACAGATGAGGGAACTGGGACAAGTGACCGTGGTGCTCACAGAGGTTGTTTCTTTACCTGAAACAAGGGATTCCTAACTGCTGCATTACAGTGCAGATGAGAAGATATAATAAAGTTATGGATGTGACACTGAGTCAATGCTCAGCATGTTAGCCGAACCCAAATTTAATGACCATGTTTCTGCAACCTGACAGTAAGAGAGGGTCCTGCCCCCTACACAGCCCTGCAGTTTTGAATTGAACTGTTTGAGGCAAACAGGATTGGATTTGAGGAGAAAAGACACTGCCTGGTATTACATCAAAGATTTGACTTACCTTCTATCCAGATGAAGGCAGAGTGAGACACGGGAAGAGATCTTCTGGATGCCATGTTGTAGGAGTCTGAGATTGGTAATACCTGCAAAGCCTTCCCAAACATGGGATTTATTTAGACCAGCTCGGAACTGAAAATACCTGCCATGCAGGCTTTTGGGAAGAGTGAAGAGCAGACAGGTCCTCAAATCAGATGGGACGGAGGTATAGAATTTCATGGTTAACAATTACGTTTATGCTTATTTGTCATCTGGATTCTTATATACCATAAAATAAGTAGGTGCCAACAAAAGACTCAGCCGAAACATTGAGTTAATCCTGACTGGCTCAGCGGCAGTCTGTATTTAGAGCCTTTTAACAAAATTAACGTTTTTTTGTTTTGTTTTTAACAAATGGACTCTTTTTCAAGTGGCATATTTAGACATGGAACCACTGAAACTACATTTTCCCCCACTTGTTTTTATTCCACAATTGTCCGGACTCCCAGAACCAGGCAGACATAGAGACCTCTTCCAATGCATATAAAAGCATGGCTTGGCTTGGAAAGTCTTCTGGTGAAGTTAAAGCAGGCGCTGAGCCAATGACCCGGTGCTCAGTTTACAGCTTTGAGGCCTACGTTAGAATCTCTTAGAGTTCCACTTTCAGAAGAGCAACAGACCCTCTTTAGCTGAGGGGAATGAAAGGAGCCTCTTTATCCACCACTCATGTATTCTTTCCAGTTCTGATCACAGATTTTGTCAGCAGGAGCCAAGCCAAGCTAGAACTTTCACGTTGGTCAAGCTCTGTGGCTCGTTCCCTCCAACAGCACGTCCCAGCGGACTGGGTTTCCTCAATTAGTCACGCATTGCTCATGTTGTATTTCCTGGCTCAGCTGTTTGTATGGCCAACCTAGGGCTGGGTGTATCTGGGGTCAGTATTAATCATGAGACTTGCCACTCTCGGGGTCAGATTTGCTTTGAGGATGGCATCTTGTATTTGCCTCTAGTTATGCTTTTTCCCTGGAGAAATCTCAGGTGGGGCAGTTGCGGGGCAGGGGGTGGGGGGATTGGGGGGATCCAGTTCCTGCTTGATGTTTAATAGCCTGGTCATTATGAGGGATCCTGTAAAACCGCACCCCCGGCTGTTATGTGGGCGTTTCGTAGCCATAAAATCTGCCGTCTCTGCCACAGCATATTAACTGGCTCCAAGTTTAAGACAATCCACAAGGATTTTAATTTACCTCTCACCTGTCTCCCTACCTAGTTCCCACACAATTATCCCTGGAGACTCCTGAACCCTTGTTGCTATCATTCAGCCATAAGCCGTTTGAAAACCACACCGTGTCATGTAATGAGAGCAACTACCAAAGGTGTCACATACAGAATTGCTGGCCGAGCTTGTCAGGCACTGTGGAGAGTTTCAATCACACTGTTTGCTTTAGTGCTAGACATTGCCTCAGCTTTGAGGTGTGGGAGCTCTAAATTAGCTTCTAAACAATGCAGCTGTATTCCCACTGCTGCATTTCTAGCCAAGGCCCTAGTCCCTGCGACTTCTGAATCTTCTATCTGGGATCTGCTATTTGTTGCATTGAATTCCACTTTGGGAAAAAAATGTGGGTGTCTCTTGAATTAGCCCACGAAAAGAATGTGCTGATAGTCCAACTATCTTTTTGGTTTTCCCCAGAAGCAGACACCATGGCAAGAATTCAAGTTTTCCCCAGAAGCAGACACCATGGCAAGAATTCAAGTGTAAGTCATGTATTTGGGAGGTGACCCCAGGAACCACCAGGAGAGCAGTGGGGAAGGGAGACAAGAAAGGCATTGATGGGCTTCCCTCGTGGTTCATTGGTTAAGAATCCTCCTGCTAATTCAGGGGACACAGGTTCGAGCCCTGGTCTGGGAAGATCTCACATGCCACGGAGCAGCTAAGCCTGTGCACCACAACTACTGAGCCTGCGCTCTAGAGCCCGTGAGCCACAACTACTGAAGCCTGTGTGCCTAGAGCCTGTGCTCCACAACAAGAGAAGCCACCACAATGAGAAGCTTGAGCACCGCAATGAAGAGTAGCCCTCACTCGCTGCAACTAGAGAAAGCCTGTGCGCAGCAACGAAGACCTAATGCAGCCAAAAATAAATAAATAAAATAAATATTTTTTTAATTATATAAAAAAAAAGGCATTAAAGCATGCGTTATCAGGCTCATTTCCACTGTGGGCTTTGGAGCTTGACCTCCCTGGCGGGAAGCCAGGTAGCAGTATCCCATCTGTAAGGCAACGAAGCTGGGGTATTTATCCACCAGCCCCCTTTTCTCATGGGTTGAAGGATGCTTCCAGGAGCTGTTAATCCTCCAGCACCTCTAGCCTGCAGTGTCTTCAGGTAGAGTGGGCTCCAGAAGCCAGACAAAAGCCCCAGGCAGTGAAATGCAGGTACTGGCAGGTGGCTGTCATACCTGTGTGTAAAAATGGTAAAGCTGGTGTGGTGGGGGAGGGGACAGAATGGAGTGTCCACAGTATCTGCTCCGCTAACTCCGCTATCCAGGGACCAGAACAAATAGCTGGGAAAGCTGAAAGCCTTGTTAAATCTCACAGCTAGAAGGGACCTGGGCGAGGCTCTCAGTCAGCCTCCTAACTCCATACAGAAATACTTTCCAGAGCAGTCATCCAACTTCTACGTGAACACTCCAAGTGATGGGAGGCTCAGATGTCAAATCTTCCTATTCCATGGATAGAGAGTTCTAGTCGTTATTCTACCTGATACTTTCTAAATTTCCAGGTTGTGTTCAAATAACCATTCACTCCAGTTTATTGAATGTCTCCTGCGTGCTAGGTGCAGTGCAAGGAACTGGAATTCGCAGATAACACCACCCCTATAGCTCTCACGCTTGCATGTCCAAGAGAGGGATGGACAAGCAGATTTTATGCTCATACAGCATTGTCATAGGGTGCCCCCATTGCACCAGATGTGCACTACAGGAAAGGGAGTGAGTAGTCCTCCATAAGTAGGGAGGGCAAGACAGTTAGAGGAAGCTTCACACAGGAGGCATGAAGTGGGAGAGGGTGGGCGAGAGGGACTCAGCACGAGCTCAGCCATGGTAAGAGCCACATCAGACTCCCAGCTGACCATCCTCCAAAAAGTGTACACGCCAATAGCAATCCCCACACGTACCAAATGAGTGCCTCACTAGTATTGAACCAGAACTCTATTTATAAGAGGATTCAAGGCATAGACCTTTTAGGAGAATATCAATATCTTTTCCTCTATCCAGTTTTCCTCTATCCAGTTTTCTCACCCATGTGGCTGCAAACAAGCTCACCCTACAATATGATTTTTATCTTCTTCTGCAGATATTTTTAAAGGTATTAGGTGCAAACATACGGATACCTAGAAACCACCACCAGTTATACCACATGCAAATAGATCCCATAAAAAGTAGTTTAAATCAATCACCACTGGTGTGGATAGCCTGGGATTGAAGAGTGCTGACCACTGTCTCTTACTGCATGTGGCTCTTTAGGGAACGTGGAAAAGAAGAGCAGTCCGAAGGCTGGTCACACAGAGGTGAATCTAGAAAACGTGTTGGCCAAATGTAGGTGTGACTGCAGTTTATATTTGCATATATGTATACATGCAAATGTGTGTGTATAGTATTTGTTTATATTTGATCATGAAAAATGAATAAAAAGAATTGGTATACTGCTCCCTAAAATAAGAAGTTTATATTCAACAATTTTTTGTCATTTTATTGCAGAAAAAGGAAGCAGAGATCTTATTATGTAGAGTAAAAGTCACAAACAAGCTGTTCCATCGGCCAAATTCAGTTTGTGGGTGTGTTTTGCTTGGCTCACACAGTGTTCACCCACAAAGAGTTTTAAACATGCATTAGTTGCCATTCTTTAAAAACAAGAATAGTTTAAATCAAAATCCAGGCTTCCAAATTCTCTTGGGATAGCAAAATCTCCATCATTGTGAGCCTACATTTCACAACATTCAGCTAGAGCTGGAAGCTCCTTTGGTCAGGCGTATACTTTCTAGTGGGTCATGCTCCTGACCTCCCTTCTCTGTGGAAGGTCAGTTATCACCTATCACTTCATTCCTTCTGGCTTCTTTCATTTACATTACCTGCCTGGTTCCATCAAACTTCCAAGATAGCCAGAAATGAGTAAACTATGGTATGAGGAACAAGATTTAGGTACTTAAATTTTATTTTACAGGTGAGCATATCCAAGGTCACTGGAAAACTGGAAGATGATCCAGGAGAAAATGCATTCCATGTGAAAATAAGTTGGAAATTCCCAGTGTGCACTAGAACAGCAAGTTCCTGGAAAGTTCCATGATATGTCAACTTGCCTGGCTTTGGTTAGAAAATAGGGGACCACTGGGAGGTTTTCAACAATAGAGGAAATGATCAGAGAAATTCACTGGCAAGTTAAATTCGCTAACAGTGCCATTTCCATAAAAATAAGGGTTAATATAAATTTTAAAAGCATCACCGGTACCTTCCAAGATTTTCCTCTCAGAGTTACAGAGATGTTTCCCATTGAGCATCTAGTTCCTTTCTCTATAAATGGATACTAGCAATACCTTCCTGTTTGTATATGTGGGAATATTAAATGGGATAATGCATGTGATAAGTAAATGTTAGCTATGCTTATTTATTTCTTCTTCTTCTTTTCCCTATTCTTATTATCTGTAGATTCAGAAATGTCCATATACATGGATATGGAAAAATGGAAAGTTCCCCACTTTATGTGCCATTAGATATATTATGCAGAAAATCCTACTTCAACTTTCTCACCCAGTTCAAACTTTATGTCCTCTGGAATGCATATGTAGAGATCCCCAGGCTGAAATATTAATTTTACTGTTTGGAGTTATATATTTTTGTCTTTGCCAGCAAGGAAGATATAGAAAGAGAGGGGAAAGGAAAAGGGAAGAAGTGAAAGGAAGGAAGGAAGGAAGGGAAGGAAAGAAGGGAGGGAGGGAGGAGAGAAAGAAAGAAAGAAGGAAGGAGAGAGAGAAAGAGAGAAAGAAAGAAGGAAAGAGAGAAAGAGAAAGAAAGAGAAAGAAAGAAAGAGGGAAGGAAAGAAGGAAAGAAAGAGAAAGAATGAATGAAAGAAAGAAAGAAGGAAAGAGAGAAAGAAAGAAGGAGAGAAGGAAAGAAAGAAAAGGGAGGGAGGGAGGAAAGGAGAGCAAATAAATCTCCTCCTCCCAGAGCATAGTAGTGAAAGTAAGGCAGCATGGCAACTTAATGGTAGTCACAAATAGCAGAGGATCCTTTGCAAACCAGGAGAACAGAGAATTGGCTCCATTGTTTCCCAGAAATGAGAATTGCTAGGTCAGCCCACAAAATTAGAAGTTTATAACCAAGAATTCAGCCAAGAGAGCTAGCAGTTTTCCATGAGTCCAAAGGCTGTCTGCAACAGTTATGTTCAAATTGTTTTTCTGCTTTCAGCTTGGTTTTCCATCCATGCTATGGCAGAAGGTTCTCTGAAGTGCCCTTGCGTACGTGGTTTTGAAAGAGGGAAGAGCCAAATCTGACTACATGTTGGACCTGTTTCTTTTACTTTAACCTTTGCTTTCTGCTGCCTTTGTTCACTAAAAGGATACTGTCTATACATAATGGTCTGCCTTGGGGAACCCTGCCCCTCTGCCTGAATGTTAAACCAAAGTGCCTTTGTTCAGGGAAATATACTGACCCTGTCCACCTGTGGATGGCTGCAAGAAAGAAGAAATTAACACATCTCCTCTCCTAGGCTGGCCATTCCAGGGGATATTTGCAAATCTTATGACCTTTTTCACTTTACTTCCCCATCTCCTCCCCATTCTCTATTCTATAAAAGAAACCGGCATCCAAACCCCAATAAGATGGTTTTTTGGAGACATTAGTCTACCATCTTCTCGGTCTGCTGGCTTTCTGGATAAAGTCGTATTCCTTGCCTCAACACCTTGTGGCCTGTTGTGTGGCAAGCAGAGAGAGCTTAGACTTGGTAACAGTTTGTCCTCCACCTCTGAAGTCCACTGAGGCAGTCCATAGTAAATGTTGCTGTAAAGACCATCCCCGAGGGTGGGTGGCTTGGTGTCCAGGCACAGATGATGTACTCCAAGCTATGATGAGACGGGCCTTCAAGTAACCAGAAAGGGGCACATTCCATATAGATTTCAAAAATATTAAGATCCTATGATGTTTTACGAACCAGGCTACAGATGGAGAAACAATAATAAACAAAAAGGAGACACAACCCCTGCTCTGTGGAGCTTAGAGGAGAAGGCAGACAAACAATTTCACAGTTAAGTAAAATGCCAGCAAAATAATGACTTTGGTTAGTACTCAGAAGGAAAGGCATGTGGTGCTTTGAGAGTGTATAACAGGGAATCTGGCCTCATCTTGGAGATCAGAAAAGGCATTCCTGAGGAAGTGAAGTCTAGATGATGACTAAGAGTTAACCAAACAAAAGATGGATAGGAGTATATATATACAATGGGATATTCTCAGCCATAGAAAAGAATGAAATCTTGCCATTTGCAACAACATGGATGAACCTAGAGGGTGTTATGCTAAGTGAAATTAAGTCAGACAGAGAAAGACAGTTACTGTATGATCTCACTTATTATATGTGGAATCTAAAAAATGAAATAAATGCATAAACAAAACAGAACAGAAACTGACTCATAGATACAGGGAACAAACTGGTGATCACCAGAGGAGAAGGTGTTAGGGTAGTGGGTAAAATAGGTGAAGGGGATTAAGGGGTACAAACCTCATTAATAAAATAAATGAGTCATGAAGATGTAATGTGCAGCATGGGGAATATAGTCAATACCACTGTAATAAGTTTGTAAGGTGACAGGTGGTAACTTTTTGTGGTGATCATTTAAAAATGTGTATACATATCAAATCACTATGATATACACCTGAAACTGATGTGATATTGTTTGTCAATTATACTTCAATTTTTTTAAAAGGAGGATAGGAGTAAATTTTCAAGTTCTATTTGTGCAACCTTATTTATGGCAATATCATCATGAATATTCAGGATTTAGAAAAGAAAGTAGCATAGCTAAAGCCAACAGAAAAGACTCAAACTGAAGCAAGAGAGAAAAAGAATGGAAAGAACAGAACAGAGCATAAGAGGTATGGGAACCGAAGCAAACATAGTAGCCACTGCAACTTTCATCCCGGACAGAGAGGAGAGACTGAGATTTGGACAGAAGTAATTTTGAAAAAATAGTCTCCAAGAATATTCCAAAATGGATGAAAGACTTCAACCCACAGATTTCAAAACTCAGCAAATCCTAAAAATGATAATTGGATAAACAAATTGTAATTGACCCATACAATGAAATTCTATTCAGCAATAAAAAGAAATAATTTCTGATATATGCAACGACATGGAAGAATCTCAAAAGTGTTACGGTAAGTCAAAGAAGCTAGACACAAAGGCCACACACAGTATGATTCCATTTATATGACATTTTGAAAAAGGCAAAAGTATAGTGACAAATCAGATCAATGGTCACCAAGGCCTAGGATGAGTAGGAAATTGAATAGAAAGGGGTATTAAGGGAACTTCTCTGGGTGATGGACTTTCAATTATTAATAACAGCATGATAAAAATGGGCTACAAAACAATATCACCAGTAGAATTAAGATTTTGTGATATCAATAATAGAAAAATCTAGAAGAAAGCATCCATAATCAAATCACTGAGCTATCCACCGCTTCATTTTTGTCTGCTTCTAATTTTGTTATTTATATTTTTCTTTAACTGCTAAATTTTCTACAATGTGAAAGAAATTATTATAATTAAGGAAAAGAATATTTTTGAACACAACTAATATTATTGGTACTGATTATAAAACAAAGTAAGCCATTTCCTAATAGGTTCATAATTTCTTTCCTAATTTTAAAGGTTGTTCTCTGACAAAAGCATGTTTTCCTTTTCTTATCTTTAAACGTCTATATTATTAATTCACATACACACACACACAGAATTATATCTTGTGTTTGAAAATCTCTGTAACTATAGCAATCACCACCTGTGGGTGTATATGGGTTTATTCTTAGCTAAATTATTCACTTAACCCCCCATGTAAAGTGAATTTCCAACATGCATCTGCTTGCAAGATTTTCCAAGTGGAAGGTGCAAAGGGAAGTGTCAGGACTACGTCCAATGCAGGTTACCTGGGTACCTGGCCCACCCCCTTCTCCCAGCCCAGTTAGAGCAATAAGTGCTGCACCGGTGCTTGTCATGATGACCTGTGATGTCATCACAGGTGATGACCCTGTGATTCAACAAGGCCACAGTCTGCAGACTAACTGCTCAGCAAAGGACTTCCTTGAGTGTCGCTTGACACAGCCCCCTGCAGATTTATGAACACACACACTCATGGTACCTTGTCCTACCCTTTCCAGCATATCAGTTCGCTACATCTCAGCAAAGAGAAAGAAAAAAGAACTGAAACCACTAATTACCTACAAATAGGTCAAAAACGCAAAGCTCCACATCTGCTAAATCTGGGTGGATTAAGTTTGTAAACTACTAACACCTCATTTTCCCCTATTTTATAATCGATTTTTAATTATGTAAGAAATAAATGAAATCATTCTCCCCTTAAACATTAGAACATTTACTTAAAAGGAACTTTTGACCACCTTCCCCAATTTCAGTCCCTCTCACCCTCCCATAGACAGTTTGGAGCTTGGGGTCCAGGCTTCCAGGCCTCTGCACAGCACAGAACACAAAGCACAGCCTGGCCTCATGAGGGTTTTTCTGTTTTCTTTTCTCTCTCTCTACATAAATGGCTTCATACTGAAGTTATCATTCTACAACTCATTAATTTTTTTTTTCATTTTTGAGCTCTATCCCAGTCTGGTTATCTGTTTTAACTGCTGTATACAATGCCATCATCTAAATACACCACATTTTATTTCTCCATTCTCTTTGATAGACACTTAGGTTATTCCAATTTGTCACCATCACAAACAATGCTGCAATGAACATACCTGATGGCCCCTGGGCACAAGCTCCTCCCATCCAGTCATGGCCAGGAACACTGTCACCACATTGAAATGACAGGAAGCTTGACAATCACATCACATGGGGTCCCAAGTCTCATTTCTCCCACTATCTGGACATTGGTGAAGCAAGGTCCTGGGGGTCTTGTGGCCACGGCACTTCCCCTGAATCTCTCCAGGGGAGAGGCAAACAAGCTACTAAGAGAAATAGAGCCATCTCTTTCCCCAGGACTGCTCTAACACAGACCTGGGCTCACTGGCAGATTCAAATGCAAAATGTCATTATTTCCCCTAAAACCTGAAAACCCACCTAAAGGTGGTTTAGTGTGGATCATTCCCTCCACGTGGCCCCTGGCTGAGAAGGACCTCAGGACTCAGCCTATTGAAGGGTCTTGGAGGAGTGGGCAGGGGCACTCAAGGAGTTCTTGCTGGAGTTAAGAGCGGATTTTCGGGCATGATGCCACTGGCTCATGTGACCCCCAAGATGCTGCCCACCCAACGCCAAGAGTGCCAAAGTCGCCAACCCGGCGCCCCCGGTGCCAGCACAAGGTCCCAAACCACAAGCGCCTAGGCACAAGCCCACGCAGCTCGCAGACCTCCTTCTACTGCGCATGCGCCACCGCCCGTCGAGATGACGTCCTCATGCCGGTCGACTGACACGCTTGATTAGTAAAGAGGACTCTGATGCCTGCAATTTCCCTCCTTAGCCGGTGGCCGGTAGCAGGCGTCCATTAGTTCGTGTGTGTACCCTTCAGAATTCCAATCATACGGGACATGGAAAGTTGTCCCACTCTCCCAGTTTCTTGTGTGGTTCTTTCAGATATTTCCCAAGTGCTTACATTCACACTTGTTGTATCTTGTATGTAAGTATTTCTACGTAATGGATATCCTGTATTTTATAGAAGAGCAGCATACTAAAAAAAAAAAAAAAAAAAACAAAAGCGGATTTTCACAAACTCCTGTGGCAGGAGGTCTAGTCTGACGCAGTTCTTTCACACGTGCGCTTGCAGCCTGCGAATACAATCCCGGCCCTGTTCCCCGGCCCCAGGGCCATATGAGAGTCATGAAGTCATCACAGCTGCGACTGCGGGACAGGGGAGCCCCCAGCACGCTGGCCGGCGGCCCATCCCCCCGCAGCCCAGAAACGTGCACTCGCTGCATCCCAGACGCCCAGGGAGACACGGGGCAAATCCAGCCGCAAACACCCTGATATTGACCAGGCAGCCCAGGGGTGGGGAAGCAGATTCACAGCCGGTGGGGAACAGCCGCTGTCTGGGCACCAGCATCATGCCTCTGGGCCTCCTGGGACCGGGCCCCCAGATTTAAGTCATTTCACACTTGGAACGTGTCACGAGGATGGCCTCCTATCTGCCACCTCGGTGTCAAGCGTAGTTCCACTCAATAAACCCTTTGCAGGCCCGGGGCAGGATTGAAGAATTGGGGAGCACAGGACTGGAGCCTCACAGGCATGGTTTGGGGAGGACGTCCATCAACTGAGGGGCTCAGCCTGGCCTCTTGCTCCATCCCTGCCAGTGGAAAAAACTACATGAAGTGCCAAGTCACAGGAGAGAGAGTCCTGGCCCAGGCCTTTACAATCTGTTTCATGAGCTATTCCTCCCAGCAGACTGGCGGGAGAATTTCTCCATTACTGCCGTAGCATGTGTGAACACGAACGCCCGGGCCTTTCTGCCCTGGGAGCACTGAGGCCTCTGAAGCAAGCAGGTGGCAGCCCTGAAAATTCTGGGAGGGCTGGAGAAAGAGCTTCCCCTTTTATCTCAGCTGGGGTAGTCCTATGTGGTGGTTTGGGGTCAGCTTTAACCTGAGACCCTTTGCCTGATGCCATAGCAGGATCTGCCTCTGCCTGATGACCAGAAGCCTTGGGGTTGGGAGGGGCAGGAAAGGGCCTCACCACCTAAGTAGCCCAAAAAGGGTGCTTTGTCCTGGGGAGAGGAAAGCAGGGATTAGGCATGGAGTAAGGAGTAGAAAAGTCACCAGGAAGGCTGAGGGGGTGTTCCAAGGGACTGGAAGTTAGGAATTCAGCAATTCCCCCTGAGAGAAATCCTTGGAGATGCTTTATGGTGTGCCCCCCACCCCTGTCGCTCTTCCTACTTTCCCTTACCATCGACCTGCTGATTTCCGACCACAGCTTTTGTCATGCCATCTCAGCCCTCTGAGAAGCAGGATGAAATTTTGCAGCTTCCTCTCTGGGTCTTTTTGAAAGTGGGGCGTTGAGAACGAGGATTGGTCTTTCCATCCCCAGCTCTGCGAGCTTCAGCCCCCTCCCACCAGCACTCCTTTCCTTCAAGAATCTGGAACTTTGTGTTCCCCTCCACCCAACCCCTCTAGCACCTTGGTTCATAAAGCAAACAAAAGAAGAAAGAAAGATTTCCAAGAAGAAGCACGCTGAAACTATCCTCTCCTGGTCCAACATAGTGGCTGAGTCTGGAGCAGGGGAGAGTGGAAAGAGGGGAGAAGGGAAGAGAGAAAAAAGATGGAAGGAGAGGGGATGGGAGGAACACAATGGTGCTGAGAAAACCAAACCAGAGAATAGAGTTGGGAAAGGTCAGAGTGACCAGGGTTGCAGACTCCCTTCCTCCTTTCTCCCCCTCCTGGGAGGGCGCTGCTCTCCAAGCCCCAGGTAAGAATAGGGGACACGTTGGGATGCTGCTCAGGCAACATCACAAAGAAGAAAACAGAGAAATCTGCATGATGGCTAAGATGGAGTGAGAGAAAGTTATGGAAAGTGGCCATCACACACCCCTTTCCAGGGCCTCTATTCTCTCTATCTGAAGGCTCTTCACAAAAGAGTGCTTGCTTAAATGGTTTCTTTAAAAAAGAGTGAGGGGCTTCCCTAGTGGCGCAGTGGTTGAGAGTCCGCCTGCCGATGCAGGGGACGTGGGTTCATGCCCCAGTTCGGGAAGATCCCACATGCCGCGGAGTAGCTGGGCCCGTGAGCCATGGCCACTGAGCCTGCGCATCCGGAGCCTGTGCTCCACAACGGGAGAGGCCACAACAGTGAGAGGCCACAGCGGTGAGAGGCCCGCGTACCGCTTAAAAAAAAAAAAAATAGTGAAAAAACATGCTATTATGTCCCAAAATGAGGGCTCCTGATGAAGGATTGAGAAAG
Source organism: Mesoplodon bidens (assembly GCF_964165515.1). Taxonomy (NCBI): domain Eukaryota; kingdom Metazoa; phylum Chordata; class Mammalia; order Artiodactyla; family Ziphiidae; genus Mesoplodon; species Mesoplodon bidens. The sequence continues at coordinate 41,479,975 of NC_138162.1, read as the reverse complement.
TACAATAGACACAATTTTGAGGTATTGATAGAATGCAAAGCAATAGACATCATTTCGCCTCATAACATAATTGATGTTTGAAAAATTGTACATCCTCATTCTAAAAATTTACTCAACTATACATGCAACAAGTCAGCTCTCTAGCTATATAATGGCTGTAATCTGGGTGTTCACATAATCTATCATCCAAACAGGAAAAAATGGGCACCAAGCTGGCCATCTAGAATGCTAGTCTCCCTGGCTCCAGCCGAACTTGCCAGAGATTGTGTCTGCTTGTGGATATTTAATTTACAATAGCTAGCAGTGAACCCATGAAAGGCAGGAATGAGAGCCGAAGTCAGGAACGAGGCTGCATCTTCATGAATTCGGCTTTGAGGCTCAGCCCCAGTCAAGCACACTCTGTCTCACCCTCCTGACTGACTCATCACTCAGGACAACGAGGTCCAAAGGGCAACAAGTGGGCTTCACAGAAGAGGGAACCCCTCCTCCAGAGACATTGCTTCCTGAAACCCAGTCCTTCCTTAACAGCCAAAGAGTATCATCCTTCCTCCCTGAATTTCATTTTTGATATTATGACACAGAAGTTTCCTTGGATTCCTGAAATGTACTTTAAAAACTAAGACTAGAACAGACTAGATTGTGCCTTATGCATCATGACCACATGCTCACAGCAATCGATGATCCCAGTTGTAGTTAGAGCCTGACTCTTGCACCAAGCAGTTCTTCCATGGGCATGATACCATCTGGCCCTCAAGACAAATCTATAGCACAAGATGGCACGTGCTCTCTTTCCAATAACACCATGAGTACCTTGAAAAGAGAGAATATATTCTAAGCTGTACCTACTTTCTTTTTGATCTAAGAGTATGTGCCCCAGAATAGCAACTCAAATACTAGTTCCCTTCACATCCCTAAAAAATGTTGATTTACCCAGCTTCCATTGTGCTCCTAGATTCTAGGTAAATAAATGCTTCTGGTGAATTCCCTGGAGCTGGGGTGAATCAGGCCATGGACAGAGGCCCATGTATAAGAAGGGAGAGAGATACAGGCAGGAAAGAGATAGGAGTGCATCAGGCTCCTGGGCCTTGGGCTTGGAGATCTGCATCCCTCAGGAGGTAGCCTTGGAGTCACCACTTGTGCTGGGTGGGGTTCAAAATCTGTAAGTAAGCAGGCTCAGCATCCATCAGTCACGTGCAGTGCCCAGCGTTGAGGTGCACCCTCAGAGATTCAGCAAGCAGAATGAATATTTTCTGTCTCTGCCTAAGGTACATATACTCCCTCATTTCTTGGGCCTGAAGAACATTACAGTGGGTTTTTTCAGAAAGTAGCATTTAGAAATGCAAGAATTTTCATCTCATCTTTTATCTTCAAGTTACTGTTCCAAGGACTCCTAGGAAGCTTACTCAAGGGGGAAGAAAGAGGAGTGGCCAAGGCTCTGGCTTTGCTTTATCTCATAAACTGGAACTTCATATGAGATTATATTTGAACTGAAGTTTCATTTCCAAAACAAAAATTCAAATTGTTTCTTTATTCCATAGAATACAGTTAATATCTAATGCCTCCTATATGCCAGGTGAGAATACAAACTGTGGAGTTCTCTCAAGGTGCATATAGATAGGCTCATGAGGTGAGAACATGTACAAATTCAGATCATCACAGTCTCAGGCAGATATGGGGAAGGGGCTGCTTTAAATTCTCATGATCTAGAGCCTTCCCCACTCACTCAAGGGTGATAAGCAAATATCAAGGGCATTGTCTTTTGTTGCCTGGGAACTGACCTTTGGTCTCCGCTACATAATACTGGGTTTCATGAAGTTCCCAGGGTGCAGCAGGGGCAGCAGAAACAGTGGGACGCTGTGTTTGGTGTCTTGCTCCGCCAGACGAGACCCAGTCGTTTTTGCCTTATTTAGAAATAGACTTGTTTTATTATGACACGGACCGTTTGTTAGCACAGAGAGAGACAGAGAGACTCACAATGTTTGAGTCCCTTATCTTGCATTGTTTATGTTCTTAAAATAATTTAATTAGCTTAATAAACAAAAGCATTTTCAATTCATAAACAGAGAACTCAAAAAAAAAATCAAATGTTCCAAAAGGCAAGAAGAGTAAAAAAGTCAAATCAGTCCAAGACCTTCCCTCACTCTCTGTTTTGCACACTCCCTGCAAACAGCATCGCCAAGAGCCAATGGGACTTCTAGGACTTATGTCATTTCCTCATTTTGCTAAGTTTTTGGTAGGTCACGGATGCCTTCTAGAAGGATCGATATTTCAGCTGGCTCTGAATGCCTTGACTCTGTCTACCTTCTTAAATGACTCCCTGAAAAGTTAACATGGGGAGAAGAGCCAAACATCAGGTTTAAATGTACAAAGCAGTTTTAAATATATGGATCAATTCAATTTTTAAAGTAGGAAGAATTTAAAACTCTAGGGCTAGAGGGAAATTTCTGAAAGAGCAAAAGAAATGAAGAAGTTACATAATTAGCACAAGCTGACTACATCATGGTAATCATCGATTGTATCTCATTAATATTTCTGACATTATTATTTATATTTACATCTATAAATATATTTGTATTTATATTTATTACTATAAACACTTTAACCCATCAATGACTAGGGATGGTCTCAAAATATTTGTACTCATTATCTCCACAGTGCACTATAATCTCTAATCTTCAGTTTATGGAGTGCGCATGTACTTCATAAATGCAGTTTATGAGTTATGGGCATAAATGTAAATCAATAGAATATAAATTAGGGTCAAGTGTGATATCTACAAGTATTTGTATATTTTACATGATTAATATTAGCTAACTTGGTTTAAGCACTAATTACATGGTAGTCACATACTAAGAGCTTCATGTGAATTATCTCTTAATCCTCCATAAATCCATGCGATTGTTCCCTCTATTTTACCCATGAGTAAACCAAGGTTTGGCGTGTGCCCAATGAATATAGCTGTAAAGTGAGGAGCCAGCCTTGAAATCCAGCTTCTCGGCTCCAAAGGCTCACTGTGAACTCCTATGCTCTCCTGTGACATGAGCTATTACGGAGCTCTGATGGGTTGTATTTCTATTACAGCAACTGTTATTACGAAAGCCAGGTGGCTTGCCATTGTTTTTGACATGTCTTAAATTTTGCCCAGTAACCTCCCTTCACCCACAGCAGTCATAGTTTGATCAGATAAGCAGAATCACTAGGCGGTAATATATGTATTTGGTATGCATATGTGTATATATATGTACATATGCCTGTATGTATATAGATATAGATATATCTTTTTTACAGGATTTTTACCTTAGAAAACTGTGGGAGTTGAGCAGGCAGTCTTTATAAGGCTACTGTCTCAGTGAAGGCAGTAGAGAAGCAAGGACAAGCTGGAACCCAAGGGGACAGACAAACCTATGTCAACTCTTGCTGCCTCCAACTTTGACGGTGTTGATGTCCTGTAGGACAAGGTGGTGCCGTTCATCACAGAGCTGTCCCAGGAGGCAGAGAAGCCAAAGGAGGATGCAGAGGGAGAGGAACGGTTGCAAGCCTGGCTGCTGCCCTCACACCAACAAGATGAGCCAGCAGAGAAGCACCAACCTGTGAGCTACATCCTGGCTGCTCCTTCACTTCCTCCCTCCAAATCTGCCACAAGAGACTCTCTTGTGGCCCACCCTAACCTGAAACATAAAGGGGAAGTAATTCTGGGAAACGTAGGTCAGTCTAGGCAAGTTGATACATTACAAAGCAGCCACACTCCCTATTCCCTGTTTTCTTGCATTAAAGGAGCTGCAATGTTCTATGTAGAAAAACCATATCATGGATGATGGAGAAGACTCAGATCTGCCACACAGTGAGCACACAGTCATGTCAATCAACTCCTAGAGCACCTCCTCTGTGCAGAGACTGTGTACCAAAGGTGCAAAGATGAGGGGGATCTGGTTCCCGCCTTTGAGAGGCTAACCTCCTGGGAGTATGAGGGAAAAAGAAGCATAAACAGGTACTATCAATACAAGTATTATGATAAGTGCACCCAGGGTGCAATAGGAGACCACAAAAGTGGCTCACCCCACCCAAGCTGGGATTTCAGGTGAGCTTCATGTGTAAGTAGTCTTAAAGGATAAAGTAGGAGTTGACCAAGTGAGAAGGATAGGTAGGGATTTTAAGGTGGATCACAGGAGAGAATAGCCATTAAGGTCTATGGCAGAGGTGGGCTGGAGAGATTTGCAAGCAACAGTTGTGGGAGGCTGGGAGTGGAAGGAAAAGATGTTGGAGAAACAGGTGTTGCAAACCCTGGAAAGTCTATGTGTGGTATTTGAGAAAACTTGGACTTCATCTCCTACTCACTGGAGAGCAATGAAAGAGTTCAGCACACAAAAATGATACAGTCATTGAGCTAAATAGTCTCCATGATAACCTCTTCAATGACTTCTCTCTCCGTACATGTGCTCATCACATTCAAAGATAGGGTCTAATTCCCCTCCTCTTGAATCTAGGGCTGGTCTAAGCAACTTCTTGAAGGTAACAGAAGCAACATTCCAAGGGTAGGTCTTAAGACATCTTAGAGCATCTGACTGGTCTCTTGGAACACTCTCTTCAGACCTGATACCTCTTCTTAGAAGCAAACCCATGCTGTCAGAAGCCCAAGCCACAGGTACGTGGCACATGTAGGTGCTCTGGTCATCACCCCAGCTGAGCTCCCAGCCAGAAACCATCATGAATGTCAAGGTCAAGGCTTTAGAAGACTCCAGTCCCAGCCACCATCTGAATGCAACTTCATGAGAGACACTGAATGAGAATTGCCCCCATCAACTCATAAAATTTGAGCAATAATAAAATTTGTTTTAGACTTCTAAGATTTCATGTGGTTGTTGTATAGCAACAGATAACCAGAATGTCATTTTTATACTTTATGGGGGAAGAAGATTCTTGGAGTACAACTTACTGACTTAAAAGAGATAAAATGGGAGTAGAAAGACCTCATAGGACTCCATTGCCATAATCAAAAGAAGAGACAAAAGAAAAGCTGGATTCTAGAAACAGGAAGAAAAATTAATAGACTTTATGATAAATGAAGGGTAAAGGAGAGGGGAAGAGTCAAAAGTTCCTTGTGTGTTTCTTGTACAGCTGGGTGGAAGCTGGCTATCCCACTTCCAAGACCTAGAATATGGAAGGAGGATCAGGTGCCATGGAGGGGGTAATATGTTGGGTTCAGATAGATATAATGTGAGTTGGAGGTTTCTAAGGGACACCCAGAGTGACAAGTTCAGGAGGAAGCTTGGTATAGGAGTCGGAAACTTAGTTTGGGAAAAACTTTTCACAGATATCACTCATTAAAGATGATGAAAATGGACAAAATAATTCAAGGAGAGGATACAAAGTGAACTGAGAAACCGGCCAAGGATGTGTCCCTTGAGAAACTGATACCCAAGTCCTCTGTCATGGAGTAGCTGCATGAACCTGGGCAAATAACCTGACATTTCTCAGGGTCCATATTTCCATAAAGGGGTGTTATGTGAGTTGTGAGAATATGTGATATTTAATGTGATAACACATTCCAAGTACCTGGCCTAGAACCTAGTACAAGAGTTCAGTAAAGATTGGGGTTGGTTTTTATTAATATTGCCATTATCACAGCATCATCTGTGTTGAAGGGATGGGCTGCTGAGAAATAGATGGAGACCAAGGACTGTTAGCAAGATGGGAGGAAAAAGAGAGGAGTGTCACAGAAGCCAAAAAGTTGAGAGTTTTGAGAAAGAGTGAGGAGTCACATGGGACCAGGATATTCTCTCTGGACTTGGCAATGTTCAGGTTGCTGAGGACCTTGATGGGACATTTTTAATGATGTGGAAGGAGTTTCCCAAAGCTTGGAAGTGGGATATGAAGACTTGTGGATTATTCTTTTAGGAAACTTGGTTGGACGTAAAAAAAAAAAGAATGAAGAAATCCTACTATTTGTGACAACAAAGGATCTTGAGGGCATTACACTAAGTGAAGTAAGTCAGATAGAGAAATACAAATACTGTGTGATCTCACTTATATGTGGAATCTAAAAAAAAAAAAAAGAAATCAGGGGCTTCCCTGGTGGTGCAGTGGTTGACAGTCCGCCTGTCGATGCAGGGGACACGGGTTCGTGCCCCAGTCCGGGAAGATCCCACATGCTGCGGAGTGGCTGGGCCCATGAGCCATGGCCACTGAGCCTGCGTGTCCGGAGCCTGTGCTCTGCAACGGGAGAGGCCACAACAGTGAGAGGCCCGTGTACCGCAAAAAAAAAAAAAAAAAAAAAAAAGAAACCAATCAAACTTATGGAATAAAGGATCAGATTTGTGGTTACTGGGGGGTGGGGAGGGGGAAGAAATTGGAGGAAGGTGGCCAAAAGGTACAAACTTCCAGTTATAAAACAAGTAAGTACTAAGGATGGGATGTACAACATGATGACTCTAGTTAATACTGCTGTGTGATATACAGTAGTTTAGAGAGTAAATTCTAAGAGTTCTCATCACAAGGAAAACAAATTTTTGCTTTCTTTTTTATTTTATCTATACGAGATGACAAATGCTAACTAAACTTATAGAGGCAATCATCTCACAATATATGTAATTAAAATCATTATGTGTACACCTTAAAATTATGCAGTGATGTGTGTCAATTACACTTCAATAAAAATGGGGGAAAGTTAAAATAAAATGTTTTAATAAGTTAATTAATTTTTTTTAAAAAGAAAAAAATTGTCCTGGAAAGAAAAGGAAAGGTGGTGATAGCCAGAGGAGAGCAGTAAATAGAAGGAAATTTGTGTTTGTTTGTTGTTCTTGTTGCTGCTGTTGTTTACATGCTGGGGATTTTTGTTTGTTTGTTAAAAAGGGAGAGATGTGAGTATAAGACAAAGGAACCTAGACAGAGGGAAAAACAGAAAGGGCTCCAAGTGAAGGCCTTTGACCGAGAACATACTTAAGTCCTGCAGGGGGAGACTTCAAGAATTGGCAGGGGGGTAAGTGTCTGAGACACAGCTGGCTCAGCAATGGGTCCCTTTCCTTGACTGGCAGGCTTGGAGGAGTGTAATTTAGAATCAGGATATTAGAAGAGGCAGAATAGTGTGAAATTCGAGGACTTAGTGGGAGAGGACTTTGCATATTATGAGGTAGTTATTCAAGTATTTCCTTCTTATGGGCTTAACCAGCTGCTTCTGAGCATTAATGTTTGTCCTCAGGAGATAAATGTGGGGACTGATCCAAGAATTACTACCTAGATAACCATGGTTTATGGAGGTACCGTGGTTTATAAAGGCTTGAAAGCCTTCAACTCAGCCCGATGAGTCCTTCCTTCTTTAGCTGTAGGACCAGGATTTCCAGCAGGGCAAAAACATTTTGACCCTGTCTGCTGTTGTGTAGGCAAACAGCCCAAAAAAGACTTGCCTTTCCCCCTCCTCACCAGGTGCTACAGGTGGGAGCTGTGGGTGGAACCCACTTAGCCATCCCTCCTTCTACAACTAGGAGAAGACCCCGGCCCCCACTCCTAACTGGAACATGCAAGAGGATTATGGAAAGTAGAGAACTAGAGAAAGTGATTTCCTAAATCTGGAATCCTGGGCAGAACTCTCTGTGACCTGTATATAAAACAGGTAAGAAGCAACACAACAAAGGTTTAAAAGGTCAGAAAAACTGAACACTGGTCTGAAATACCACCCAGGTTCAGATTGGTCTCAGGGGAACACACAGTGGGGCAGACCAGAACAGCACTGCCATGTCTTTGAACATGAAATTGAGCTTTGAAGTACAGCCCACGAAGGGGACCAGGACATGCATTGTGAACCTAAACAAGTTGACTGCCTGCTAAAATAAAAGATTTAAGTAGGAACCAGAGTCACATAACATAATACTCAAAATATCTAAGACACAATCCACATTTCGTCACACTGAAAACCATGAAAATCTCAACTCAGAAGAAAAAAGACAATTGACAGACATCACCATTGAGATGACACAGATGTTGGAATTATCTGATGAGTATTCTAAAGCAGCTATTATATAAATGTTTTAGTTTTAAAGCAATTATGGATGCTTGAAACAAATGAAAAATAAAAAGTCACAGAAAATAGAGTATGTAATGAAGAAACAAATGAAAAAAATCTAAAAATGAAAAATACAATAACCAAAGATTGTAAAAAATCACTGGGTGGGCTCAATAGCAGAAATTTATAAGAAAAAAAACAACTCAACAGAAACATGGGCAAAGGGTATGGATAGGACTTTATGCATTGGACCATTTACAGAAAAGGAAGTACAAATAGCTCTTAAACATATAAAAAGATTTTCACCCTCACTCATAAGAAAAATAAAAATTAAGACTACTGCCACAACTACTGAAGCCTGCACGCCTAGAGCCCATGCTCCACAACAGAAGAAGGCCCCGCTCGGTGCAACTAGAGAAAGCCCGTGAGCAGCAACGAAGACCCAACAGAGCCAAAAATAAAATAAATAAATTTATAAAAAACAAAATTAAAACTACAATGAGATACTAGTTTTCACTGATCAGAGAGCAAAACTCCAAAGTATGAATATACACTGTTGGTGAGAATGTGGAAAATTATCCTAGATAGCTTATAGGCATCTAGAATAATTTAAACACATCTGCAAAATCCATGTGCCTTTTGGCCCTGTAATTCCACTTTGGGAAATCTATTATATAGAAAACTTTCATAAGGGTGAATCGAATTGACATATGTACAGTGTCATTCTTGGCTACTTTGTTGATAATCACAAAAAACTAGAAACAATTTAATGTCCATCAGCAGCCTGCTGGTTAAATTAATTCTTATACATCCATTCAATGGGAGGTTATGAAATTGTTAAAAAAAAAAAAGGAATGAAGCCCTCTATAACTTCATGCCATTGAGTAAATAAAAGGAGAGACAATGATCTACATTTGCATGTGTTTGTATCTGCATAAAGAAACTCTTAAAGGACAGCTAACAGTAAGTGGCTGCCCAATGGGGTCTGGGAAGATGGGAGACAGTCTTGACTGTACCACTATTAATATGTTCTGGTTATTGAACCACATGAATGTATTGTCTATCTGAAAAAAACTAAGAACAGTTAAAGACACACCAAAAGAACAGAAATAGTCCTTATTGTCCTGTCCCAGGGCTGTATCATAGTGGTTCCTTTATGTCTGGACGAGGTAAACCTATCCAGCGTTTCCATGAACATGGCTTCAGTATTAGCAGGGATACTGTTTCATCTTGGTCTGTTAGTCACATGCCTTCCATGATCCTCACTTGGAAGCAGAGCCCCCAAATCCCCAGTGGCCCTGGTTAAGATGAAAGCATTTTGATTAGGAATCCTTTTTCTCCGTGGCCTGGACTGCTGAGGGCTTGAATCCTGCCTTCTCCTCCCTCCCTGCCCCACACTGCTTTCTGCTCATTACACAGGGTCCCCCAGTATGTTTTGAAAAGATTTCCTTGTAGGAAATACCATCATGCAGATCATGACCACTCACCGAGCTCCCAGCTCTCTGGTTCTGTATTTCTGCTTTCAAGTGGAAACCGGGCAGAGCAAAAACACGTTTTTCCTCTTCCCTCTCATCTTCCGGGCACCAAAAGCCAAACACCTCAGCCACAAGCCCTTAAGCACCTGCCACGTGGAAAGGCTTCCTTCTGTGGCTCAGGAGTTTCGTTTGGTTTCTGTCAGGGCCTCATGACCCCCCAAAGGGCAGATTTTGAGGATGGGGTCTCTCCTCAGACTGCCCCTAACCCTGTAAAAACTGCAAAGGCCATCACTTTCCAGAAGGGGATCAAGTTGCTTTTCTGCAGTTGCAGGGGTCACTTGTTTCCCTGTTAGATACGAGGGGATTTTCTCATGGGGACACAGCTGCTCCCTTCTGTAACTTGGGCTGACACGCGCGGGCAGCTGTTGGAGGAACACGCTTCTCCCCGCCTCTTTGTTAGACAGAGCCCCCTCTCCCATCCAGGTGATGCTCCCTAATTGGCAAAGAAAAGCCACAGGAATAAGGCAAAAAGACTAGCCCGTGCAGAGCCTGGCTCCAGTCATTTAAAACGAAATCAATCTTACTTCTCCCCTTTCCCTCAGTGGTCTGAAATAATATTTGAAGTTCTGTTTGGTCTCTTTGGAGAACTGCCAATGACTTCAAGGCATGTAGTAAAGTTATATATCAAGACACGATTACGAGCAGGACTTTTGAAAAGTGATTCTCACTTAGGAATAATATACGATATGAATTTAATATTCTGTCATACTACTTATTTTTTTTTCTCAAGGAAATGAGTGGAATACTTACAGTAGCAAAAGGAAACTCTTCCATGCATGGGATTAATCGATAATGTTTCTTTAATTTTATAAATGCTTATCAATGGTGAATTTTGAAAGGAGCAAACTGCGTAAGTTCTTAGATTTTCTGTTTGTGCTACTGACTACAGTAAATGTTTTCAGAAAATTTCTCCCCACTATTTTTTAGCTGAAAAAATAAGGAAAAACAATTCTTCTTACTACATTGAAGGTAATGGGTGAAATGTAGTCTGAGAAAGAACAACAAAATGCCCACTTGTCTGTTTTCCCCATTCTGATCACAAATAACTAATTATGAGACTAATTGTGCACATGTCAAGTTCAATGCAGTCTTCCTTCCACAATCTAGATAAGTGACTCCCACACTCTTTTTACAAATATTTTAAATATATCTTAAATTATATAATCATTATATAGATGCCTTCTTGTAAAATATTTATAAAGTACAGAAAACCTCACAGTTCTGTTTGACCCACTCTTCTGTAAACTAAGTGTGGCATATATCTTTCTAGACATTTTTATAGGCTTATATAACCATGCAAATATTTATATACAAATAGAAATATTTATATTTATATACAACTACAAATATACAAATGTATGGCTTAATTTTGTTATTGTCTTTTGTATATATTGAATCATGTCATACTTATTGTGCCACAACTTGATTTTTAACTTAATATTTGGTGATGTTCCCATATCAGTACATGAAAATCTACCTCCTCTTTGGAACCACTGTGAAGTATTCCACCATATCTATCTGCCATACTTTGTTAAACTCTTCCCCTATACATTTAGATGGTTTCCACCTTTTTTCCTATTACAAATGTTGCCTCAATGGACATCCTTGTACAAAGCCTCTGGTGCACACAAGTATTTCTCTATAGTTATACCTAGATGAAGAATCATTTGGTCAAATGTTCTGCATGTTTTTATTTTAAAAGATATTGCTGAATAGTAATAGTTATAGCTAAATACTACAAGCCAAGCTATATATTAACTCAAATACTGCTCACAATCTATGATAGGCTATTATCATTGTCCCTACTTAGAATTGAGAGCTGAGGCACAGAGAGGTCAAGTAACCTGTTCCGGGTCACACAGCAAGTAATAAACCCAGGCATCTTGCTCCAGAATCTATGCTCTTAGCACAATATTTTAATGTCTTTCTCTAATGTGCAAATGTACACATATATCATGTATGTAAATTATATATAAAAATGGAAGTTAAAAGAGATGATAAAAAGTAGTTAGTATTTTATGATATTTATTAATAATTAAAAGTTTCTTCTTTCAATAAAACTATTATTAATAGCAATATTTAGTGAGAATAAAGTGATTGAATATATTCCTTTTTTAAAAATTTGACTCTACACATTTTAATACAACCATTCAAAACTCTGGTTCTAAGTTCAGTTTATTATCTGTCATAGATGAAGATGTTACCCCACAAAGGTGGACTCAAAGGGAAGAAGTACATGGTTGGCTGTACTGACTGAATTAAGATATTCATTTTGAAATGCCACCCACCAGTTGATCATCGTCTTTTCCTAAAGTTTAACTGGAAAATGTTCATTTCCCCATACATCAGTGTTTTCCTTATGGAGTAATCAGAACTTGTCATAGTTTCTGTATTTTAACAAATTAGACTCAAAAGTTGGTAGCTTCTCTCCAAGATGGCCACCATCAATTCCTTCCCTCTTTGCTGATGCAAGTCATTTCCTTACTGAGATGAGGAGTCTCTGTTCTTTCGTTCCCTTGAATCTTGGCTGGCTTGTGACTGCTTTAGCTAGTAGAATAATATAGAAGTGAAACTGCCAGACTTCTGAGGCTTGGCCATAAGAAGCCTCTTGGAGTTTGTCTGATTCTTTTAGAACACGGGCTCTGGGGAAAGCCAGCCACCGTCTGACTACCTGGAGACTGCCATGCCATGAGGAAGCCCAAACAATCCACATGGAGAAAGAAGGAAAGAGATGCCTGGCCAGTCCCCAAATGTTCCAGCCAACCTAGCTCAGACACCAGACATGTGAATGAGAAATCTTCAGGTGACTTGAGCCCTGCTCAGCATGTACCTGTAGCTGTGTGTAAGACCTCCAAGTGAGAACCATCCAGTTGGTTTTGAACACAGAACTGTGAAAAATAATCATAAATTATTTTAAACTACTTAGTCTTGGAGTTGTTTGTTATGAAGAAATATTATCTAAAACAGAATTCTGCTGAAACACCACATTTGGAAGACTTTTCAACAGGTTAGAAAATTTTATTACCACATTTTCATTCAAGTGCGCAAATACAGCATTTTTTTATAAGTACACTCAAAGTTTTTACAGGGTCATGATAATAAGAAATATTTTCAAATATCTATCCCCAAATGTTCTTTCTGTGACAAAGTTTCTATTTAAAAAGCATCTCTAACCACTTATTATTTAAAATGTCACTTTTCCTAATAGGACCAGAGCAAATAGAAATTTTTCCCCCAAACTATCTGCTACATGGCATACTACTAATCATAATTGTCATCATAGAAAAAGTCCATTTATTTTTTACTTTTTATTGTGAAATAGTTGTGAGAACAGTACAAAGAACTCTTGTATAATCTTCATATAGATTTCTCCCAGCCGTTATCATTTTACTGATATATGTTTGCTTTATCAGTCTCTCTGAATAAACATACATTATTTTTTTATGACCTATCCAATAGTAAGTTACAGATATGAGGCTTCCTTTACATCTAAATTCTTCAGTGCATATTCCCTATGAATTAGAACATTCTCTCCCAAAAACCAGGAACTTAGCACTAATAGAACACTACTATTTAACCTGCAAGCTTTATTCAAATTTCACCAATTATCCCAATAATGACCTTTCCTATCCAGGATTTCATTGAGAATCACACACTGCAGTTACTTCACATTCCTCTTAATCTCTTCTAATCTGGAGCAGTTCCTTAATCTTCCTTTCTTCCTCATGACCTTGATATTTTTCAAAAATTCAAGCAATTTGGATTTGTTTCTTCCTGATTAGAATCAGGTTATACATTTTTGGAAGAAATGTAATAGAAGTGATTCTGTGTCCTTTTCAGTGTATCTTATCAAGAGGCACACGATGTCATTTTGTTCCATTTGATGTTAAGTTTGATCATTAAGTTAAAGTGGTGTCTGCCATGTAATTTTTCACTACTGTAAAATTACTCTTTACTTTCCCTTTTGTGTTAATAGCATTGTGTGGAGAGAGACTTCAAGACTAAGTCAATATTCTGTTCCTCAGAAAATAGTAATCCACAGATGACATCAATCAGCCATTGATGATTTTTTTCTGAATCAATTATTACTATGATGATTGCCAAATCCTGGATCAATTGTTCTTGAGAGCTTATATTTTTGTAAGCATGTCACTTGGTAACTTTAGTACATCGAATCTAATTTTCAATAAACTTCCTGATAATATTAATGTTTTGACCTACTTTTTGTAAAATCTCATTAGATTTGTAGGGTTTTCCCTTTATATGCAGTCAGTTCACATTATTTGCAGCAATTATAGTCTATTAAGTCACCAAACACTAAACTAGCAAATACTGAACTCTGGCTCCTAGAGAAAACACATGGTTAGATTCCTATGAGACTTTGGTCACAATATTTTTATCAGCCAATAAATACATAACTTGTTTTATGTGTGTTTGTGTTTCAACAGCACCATAACTCATGCCTGAACAAAGCTTATCTCACACATGTTTTCCCTGGAAGGCACATCACAGCCTTCTTGCACTTAGGAACAGTAGATAGCAGTTCAGCACAGTAAAATCACCAACAGAAAGCACAAAAAAATGAAAAACATAGCAGTAAATATTCCACAAAAAGGAAGCTTGTTCACAGTACGAGACATGAAACAAGAAGGCAGAGCCTTGCCTCTGTCCATCTCCTCTGGGAAGGTGTGAGTTAGGCAACTCAAAATTTTGGCTGTTTATATATATATATATATATATATATATATATATATATATATATATATATATATATATATATATATATATAAAACACTCAAACTTGGAATAGAATAAGTGTAATATATTCCTTCTTTTTTTAAAGTATTTTCTTAAGCTTTTGTTTTTATATTATCTCCTATCCGTGGTGTCTTTGCCAAACCTTGTTGAGTTAATTGTCCATTTGCAGAGGCATCATCTAGTTAAAACTAGATAATATAGTGCATCAATCTGCTTAAGTAGATATGTGTAAGCTGCAATATATGTCATTTAAAGAGAATAAATGAGTGGAGGCACCACAGTGAATCTTTTTCCTTCCCCAAAACACCTCACATATATTGCATCATACAAGACCCTCTGACATATATAAATGAAGTGATTAATTCACATAATAAATACTATAAAGCTAAATTCTTTATTAATTTATTAGATAAATATAAATTTACATAGAGACTTTGAGAGTTGAGGATGGAAGTGAGAAGTGTGGCAGTTTTTTTTTTCTGATATCCTTGAAAGTACCAACCTATTCCAAAACAGGAAACCCAAGGCCACAGTGAGTGGTGAAGTAACAGAGACCAAATTTACCCATCAACTTGAAACATATACAAAAAAATATATTTAAAGATATATGTAAAAATTGTTCTCAAGACATTTAGGGAAAAAAGACAGTAGTCTAAGAGCTGGGAAACAAATGAGGTGATTTCTATGATGGCCCCTGATTACTGCCTGGAGAGTTTTTAGGTCATGGTCCATGGAGAGGAATCCAGGTCTCTGAGTTGAAGAGATACAGGTTGGGATCTAGTGAGACCAAGGTGTCTAGAGTTCACAGGGGAGAATACCAGAGAAGAGGGACCTTCAAAGAGACAGAGCTCGAAATTACTTCAAATAGTCCCTTTGACTCTTCAGCTCAGTACTGATTGTGAATGTATACAAGGAAACTATCTGATGTCAGAGAAGTACCCAACTGAAAGAATCAGAGAGAAAAATCCATAGAGTTCACACAGCCTGGGAGTAATTTCTGTTTCTACTGACCAGAGTAAAACAACAACAAACAAACAAAAAAAAAAACCCCTCATAACTCATGGAGCATTGTAGAGAGGATTCAGAAGAGTCCTACCTCAGTACTGGGGCAAAATTAACAATAGACTGATTGGGCTCCATTTAACAAAGCTTAAAAACAAGACCCAAAAGGATCAAGCTGTTTGTAAGTAACTTAAATGTATCCCAGAATAAGCTCAAGAATGTTTACAAGAACACAAAAATTTCCAGGACCCAATAAGGTACAGTTTGGTAAAAAAATTACCAAGCATGCAAATAGGCAGGAAAATATAACACATAATGAAGAGAAAAAACAGTTAATTGAAACTGACCCAGAAATGACAGAATTTGTAGACAAGGATATCGAAGATATTAAAGCAGTTATTGTAACTTTATTCCATATATTTAAGAACTAGGCAAAGATTGAAAAATTTAAATATAGACATGGAAATATAAGAAAAACCCAATTCAAACATCTAGAAATAAAACTATAATGCCTGAGATGGAAAATATACAGCTTGGAATTAATATCAGATTGGATATAGCAAAAAAAAAAAAACAAACAAACAAACACTGGTGAACTTGAAACTATCCAAATAAAACACAGAGAAAAAGATACTGAATTAACAGAGCAACAGTGAGCTATGGAACAAGTTCACTTGGTCTATTGGAGTCTTCTAAAGGATGGATGGCAGGAAAAATATTTTAACAAATAAAGCTAAAAATTTCCAAATTTGATTTAAAAAATATAAATTCGCAGAGCCAAGAAGTTCAATGAACCCCCAAACACAGGAAACATGAAGAAAACCCACCCAGACATGTCACTATTAATGGCTTAAAACTAGTAATATAGAGTAAATGACAGCAGATTTCTCATTGGAAACAACATAAGACAGAAGACAGTAGAGTAACATTGTTAAAGTACTAAAAGGAAACAACTTTCAATCTAGAATTTTATACTCAATGAAAATATATATTCAAAATGAGGGCAAAATAAAGACTTTTTTAGAACACAAAAGCTAAAAGAATTTATTGTTAGCAAACTTATATTATGAGAAATTTTGTAGGAAATCCTTTAAGAACTAGGAAAATAATACTAGAGAGAGATACAAAACTACACAAAGGAATGAGGGACACTAGAAATAGTAATTACATGGGTAAATATGAGACATGTTTTAATTACTTAAACATCTTTAAAATATAAATGACTATTTAAAGAAAGACAAAATGATAACATATTATGTTGTTTATAACATATGTAAAAATATTCTATGAAGATAATTGTACAAAGGCTAGGAGGGGAGAAATGTAAGTATACTGTTTTAAGGTGGTTGCACTATAGGTAACGTTGTATAATATCACTTGAAGGTAGGCTGTAGTAAGTTAAAGATGTAGTACACTGTAAACTCTAAGTCAACCACTAAAATAATACAGCAAAGAGTTATTGCTAAGAAGTCAACAAAGGGGATGTCTCATTTGTACCCACAGGATTTTAATTTATAGAGGTGATGCCATGCAGAGACTAATGCCATTGAAAGCAGATTTTTTCTTTGTCCCCTAAAGATATCAAGCCTCCAAAAATATAAAAAATAAAAAATAGGACTAATACAGGAGGTAAAATGAATTCATAAAAATACTGAATCCAAAAGAAAGTGAAAAGAAAAAAGAAAATGAAGAACAGATAGCATAACGTAAAGCAAAGAGAAAGATTTTAGCTTTAAATCCAAATATATCAATGATAGTATTTACTGGAAATGGTCTAAACATCTTTATTAAAATCTAGAGATTATCATACTGGAAAAAGTAAGATTCAACTATATATGCTGACTTCACAAAACCTACTTTAAATACAAGCAGCAAGGCAAGCAGATCTACTCTAAATATTTCTATTCAATATTGTAGTATACAGGGTTTAGCCAATGCATTAATTCCAGATTTTCACAGATCACATAATCATCTATGCAGAAAATCTTACAGAATCCAAAAGAAATAAAACAAATAAAAAAACTACCTGAACTAATAAGTGCATTTAACAAGGTGACAGGACACCAGATCAATATATAAGAATCTATTGTATTTTTATACACTGAAAACAATCTGAAAAAAAATTTTTTAATATAATTTACAATAGCATCAAAAATATTAAAATACTTAGAGATAATTATGACAAAAGACATGTAAGATCTGCAGTCTTAAAACTACCAAACATTACTGAGAGAAATTGAAGAAGATTTAAATAAATGGAGAGATACAGCATGTGTATGGATTAGAATACTTGGTATCGTTATGATAATAATTCTCTCCAAATTGATCTGTGTATTCAAAGCATTCCAGGTCAAAATCCAAGCAGACTTTTATTTATAGAAATTGACAGGCTGATTCTAAAATTCGTATGGAAATGCAAAGGACCTAAAATAGCCAAAACAACTTTGAAAGAGGAATAAAGTTAAAGAACTTACATTAATACTACCTGACATCAAGACATATGATAAAGCTACAATACTCAAGATACTATGGTACTGCTGTCAAAATAGGCAAGTATAATAATGGAACAGATTAGATAACCTGGAAATAGGCCCACACATATATGGACAATTGATTTCTGATAAGTACAAAGATAATTCAGAGGAAAAGAAATAGTCTTTTTTTTTTTTTTTTTTTTTTGCGGTATGCGGGCCTCTCACTGTTGCGGCCTCTCCCGTTGTGGAGCACAGGCTCCAGACGCGCAGGCTCAGCGGCCATGGCTCACGGGCCCAGCCACTCCATGGCATGTGGAATCCTCCCGGACCAGGGCACCAACCCGTATCCCCTGCATCGGCAGGCGGACTCTCAACCACTGCGTCACCAGGGAAGCCCAGCAATAGTCTTTTAAATAGATAGTGCTGGAACAATTGGCTACCACACGTATAAAAATGAATGTTGATCTATACTTTACCATATACAAAAATTAACTCAAAATGGATTATAGACCTAAATGTAAAATCTAAAACTATAAAACTTCTAGAAGAAATCATGGAAGAAAAATCTTTGTAACTATGGGCCAGGCAAATATGTCTTAGGTATACCAAAAGCATAATCTATAAAAGAAAAAATTAACCACTACCCTTATACCCCCTCTCTCAGAAATCTTTATAATGAAGGGGCTGTTTAAAAGGGGATGAAAATCTGGCAGAGATTAAAGAAAAGAGTGATGATGTGGGAAATGACATCCACGTAAGAGATTTGACAAGGCATGCTGTGAATGAGCACGTGAGGGAGACATTTGAGGTGGAGAAGGAATCACAGCTTAGAAATGGCTTTAGGTACATTTTCAGCAAGAACAGTGGAGGAATTGATTGGCTTTGAATAAACTACCTTTGTCAATAATAAAACAGCAATGAGCCCCTTACTGAGAACTAAACGTGCATTATAGAACAGGCTTAATTCGCCCCCACCGCATCAACTCACTTAATTCTTACAATTACTTTATGAAGAAGATATTTCAATCCCCATTTTACAGATGCAAGAAATGAGATTCAGAGAGGAAAGAGCTTTGCCCAAGGAGGACTAAGTGGGTCTAACCCCAATGCCCTCACTCTTAAAGACTCTGCTTCTAGGATGGGTCCATGCCCATACTATATTGATAGTCAACGAGCAATAGAATGATCTGAATCCAATTGATTTTTTTAAAATTAATCTTCTCCCCTATAAAAACACAAAATAATGACTAGAGGCTCTGAAATGTATTGTTAGATACTGGTACTAAACTAAAGAAACTGGCTCTTTCAGCTTGCAAAATGCATAAAAAGGCTAAAAGTGAAAGGTTTTCAACTGCATTTAAGTAAGCAAGTAAATCTTGTGCCAATATCATCCATGTGAGTCGGTCTTAAATAAATACGAGTTTATTATTTAAGAATAAATAATGAGCTACAAGTTATTTTTACAAGTATAAATCATTCACAACTATCTTCTTTTGTAAATGGTCAACTCCACCTCTCTAAAAGTCCTGGGCCAAAAGCTTTATGTTACTAGAGATTAAATTCCTTGGCAAGTAGACCAAAGATCAAAATACATTGTGTTTTTATTTGGATAGTCTGGGAGTATTGAATTTGTCCTTTTCTTATCATTAACATTCATCTCTCTGGATCATCCACTTCTCTTTGAACTTGGGAAACAGGAATTTGATATCACTCAGTATTTAAATCAATTAAAACAAGGACCCAGACAGAACCAAGTAATTCTGGGAGTTAACCATAATAAGTCTTTCATCTTAATAAAGTTCAGTTCAGTTGTTTATTTGGAAAATGACCAGCATCAACACTAATTTTCCAGGGTGCATGAATGTGTTTTCCTACATTTACTAATACTATGTTCTACTTTCCAAAGACCAGAAATGAACCAAAGGCATATAAACACTTGCCAGCAAATGAAAAAATTAACTTCAGTTTAGAGATTAGAAATTTGAATTAGCTTTGCCAAGAGCTTCCTAAATCTTCTTTTTGACTCAGCACAAGTTGCACACAATAGGTATTCAACAAATTTTGTTGACTTATGACACAGTCATGGCTGTGAGTGATTGCTTTGTGCATTAACTAAATAAAACGATTTCTCCCGAGAAGGGATGACATTGGCAGCTATCACTAATAGAGCCAAAAAGAAGTTTGTGAAGTTCCATTCAGTTTTATTTTGGTTTGGCCTGGTTTGGTCTGGTATGAAAAGTGCAAAAAATCCAACAAAGAAATGATAATAACTCATATTTTAACCCAGAATTAATTCTTAATATTTAGCATAATTGCTTTACAATTGCCAGGACATAGAAGCAACCTAAGTGTCCATCGACAGATGAATGGATCAAGAAGATGTGGCACATATGTACAATGGTATATTACTCAGCCATAAAAAGATACAAAATTGAGTTATTTGTAATGAGGTGGAAGGACCTAGAGTCTGTCATACAGAATGAAGTAAGTCAGAAAGAGAAAAATAAATACCGTATGCTAACATATGTTAACACATATATATGGTATCTAAAAAAAAGTTCTGATGAACCTAGGGGCAGGACAGGAATAAAGACACAGACGTAGACAATGGGCTTGAGAACATGGGGAGGGGAAAGGGTAAACTGGGACAAAGTGAGAGAGTGGCATGGACATATATGCACTACCAAATGTAAAATAGATAGCTAGTGGGAAGCAGCTGCATAGCACAGGGAGATCAGCTCATGCTTTGTGACCACCTAGAGGGGTGGGAGAGGGAGGGTGGGAGGGAGATGAAAGATGGAGGAGATATGGGGATATATGTGTATGTATAACTGATTCACTTTGTTATAAAGCAGAAACAACACACCGTTGTAAAGCAATTATACTCCAATAATGATGTTAAAAAAAAAACAATGGAAATGTTCTGACTTAACCAAAAAAGAAAAAAAAATTAGCACAATTGTATCTAAAGTTTTCTATTTAGATTATTTTTAAATTGTACAAGCTATATGAGTATTAAAAAATATTTTTGAAGAAATCATTCAATCCTTCCTAAAAAAGCTGAGTGTCCTTTGACCTTTATCCCTGATTTGGCCCTTCCTCACTCACACACTTGATTTGTTTTTCTCCCCTTCTTCATTACAGAATTTTTTGACCTTTTCTTTTCGTTCCTTCTTCCTTTTCCTCCTTTCCTTCCTCTGTTGCTTACCCTCTTCCAAGTGTCTTCATCACTCAGTTCTACAGTATAAGGCAGCTAGTGCAGTTCTATAATAAACTAAGGGCCTCCTATGAATCAGCAGACACATCTTGCTGTGGATGGGAGAGTATTAATATGTATTCTGTGGTCCGTGGGAAGAAA
Organism: Mesoplodon bidens; assembly: GCF_964165515.1. NCBI lineage: Eukaryota > Metazoa > Chordata > Mammalia > Artiodactyla > Ziphiidae > Mesoplodon > Mesoplodon bidens. The sequence continues at coordinate 41,458,852 of NC_138162.1, read as the reverse complement.
ATTCTCCCTGGCTTGAAGCTTCACAGATTTATGATTTGTTGGATCAAATCTCCTTGTATTTAACTGCTCTTGAACGGGTGCAAAGAGTACATATTCCAATGATCTAAATAAGAACAAGGCACATACACTAAAAAGGCCAGCATGACATGTACAAAAAAAAAACCAGAGGGAGACGGGAGACTTTATTCCTTAGACTAGAAGGAAATTGGTTCCTTACCCTGAATCTATGACTTTGATGCTACCACACCAATGGTCCATTTCCTACTTGAAATGTTTTTAATATTGCTAGAGTTCTTTATTATGAGATAAAATAAAATAATACATGCAAGTATATGTTGTGAAACAAAAAGACCTATACAAATGTGCATGGTTATTATTATTAATATATGCTGTAAGTCTCTTCCCTCACCAAGAGCAGAATAGCTTCTGTCTTCTTGTTTCTAGTGTACAATTTTAAAAACTTTAAAAAAAATGTTTTCAAATAGAAGAGAATGGTAGCTACCAGACTAAAAATACTATGAGTTGTCTTCTGAAATAAATAACAATGAGAACACCTTCAAATATATTCATGAAGCTCATCTCATTAAACATTGACTGGCAAATTCAAATAATCTATTCTTGACTTCTGTTAAAATAGTTATAAATCTTGTATTTTTAAAAGGTTCGCATCAAACCTGTATGTAGAGGGATAAGAATGATAAGATTAGTAATAGAATTAATTATGAATTAAGACTATCTTTCTTGCTCCTGTTCCTGAAGTCACAGTCCTTAGCGACAAAGCCATATCTGATCAATGGTTACTGAATAAACATATTTGAATTTATTGTAATAAGCTAACATAATACAGGTCCAAATATCTATGTATTAGTAAGTGATTTTTTTAATACTTAATCATTCCAAAATATTATAAACTCATCTTTGCACATCATCCTTGCCCAATGCATGGCACATAATAGATATTTCTTGAATATATTTGAATTAAACAAATATAAGGCACATCATGGCACTACAATCTGATTGCTATTCCCAACAAATTGTTATCTTTTACCTCCATGAAATTCTATTTTTTTTATGCCTGGGATGATGGACAGTGTAGAAATACTCAGGATTGAGACATAAACTCCAGAGGAACTGTTGTTATTTATGGACAGATTTCAGGAATTCCAATTGTCTTCTCTTTGGCTTGCACTTTAAAAGAAAATCTAATTCAGTGTGTAGGAAGAATTTCAGGCAAGAGTATTCTGGAGTTTAAACTCACCTATAAAACAAAAACTATTCATTCATGCCTAGAGATAATTTATATTTCTTAAAATTTTTTTTCAGATGGAAAAATAATTACTTAGAAAGAGCCTATGGGAAATAGAGCCTCACCTTGATGTAGAGCTGATATCCTATCTCATCTGCATCACTGCTTGACGAAGGAAATAAAGGTTGAACATCAAGTGAAAGCATTAAAAATGTAAACTAGTGAAATGTATCAAGTTATAACATGGAGTAGAATGTATGGAGAGCCTATGAGTATATGTGCACTCACACATCACTCCAGGGGATTATTTATTAGGTGTATTTGTTCATATTCTTTGGTATAATTAGTTGCCTTTTTTATTGTCTACCTCAAAATTGACACACAGAAGAAGAACATGGTTGAGAGATGGATGAGGTAACTTCAGAAGTGTATCTGTTCAGTAGCTGGGGATATGTCGGTACACAGACAATATTGTCAATGTACCTTTTGTCCACCAATAAGTAAAATTCCTTGAGACCCACCTGCCACTGTGGATAATTCATGAGACTACTGTCCTAGGGAAGGAAGGGTAGGTATCCCTGAAATAATGAGATTACCATACCACTTCAATTCACAAAGCTAATTATTCTGGGTTCATAAGAATATAATATTCTAAAAGCCAGACTTTTTTGGAGAATTTTTTTTTCTAAATTCCTCCTTATACATCTTTATGTCTCTAATAAGTACCCCAGTATATCAGTCCTGGTCTACTCAGAAAACAGAGTTTTTATGGGGATATAAGGTGGAAAAGGAGGTGGATATGAGGAAAAGGAGTTTCAACACAAGAGAAGAGGAAGGGCCTCTTTGGCCTAGAAGATAAACAGGAAAGGGTGGAGAAAACTGAGAGATGAAGGAGATAAGACTAGAGTTAGAATGCTGCCTGGGTCCCTGACAGCCTTAGCATCAGCCAAAGGGAGAGGGTGAGACGATAGAAACTCCAATGGAAATCTCAGATAGATGAGGGGAATCAGCACATCCAAGCTGGATTTCCACTTTCCTATGGAAACCAACATTGCACAAGAACAGTCGAACAGCTTGGGCAGTACAAGATTTCTAAACAGGTGAGCCTAAAATGGCATTCCCTAGTCTCCCTGCATTTCATTTCAGGTGTGAGGGCTCCAGCAGTTTCTACAAGTGCTGTAGTTGGTGCACAAAGGATGGTTGAGAGAAAGGCTGTCTAGCTGGCCAGCAATGACTACCACAATATGGAACAAAGAGTCCATCGAGGCTCTTGGATGGTGTGTCCACACTTGGGACTACATTGTAGACTTGGCAAGACCTTGCCGAATCTACAGGACAAGAAAGAGCCAAGTTGGGCCTAATCAACTTGGAGAGATGGACAAGTTCCCAAGAGCAATCAATCACGGCACCTCATCCATGAGGAGAGAAGAGACCACAACTTATCCCAGACATGCAGGCTTCAACTGCCTATGCCAGTGCCCAGTAGAACCAGATGGCACCATTTACTCATCCTCTGGCCCCAGTGCATTAGAAAGCTGTGAAGATCAAGCAGATAGCATTCAAACTTCTGGTTCTTCCAGCTCTTATTGCCAGGAGGCAGTGGGAGGACCCTTTGTACCCCCACCCAGAGCCTCCGGTTTGGGAACTCAGAGTAGGGAGGGAAAGGAAAGGCGTTATCCTGATAGAGACGTTAACCTTGAATTGAACTTGAGTTAAACCAACAGAGATAGGGTTACTTTCAATTTGGCAAGTTTACAGTAGCTGGAAGACTCCAGAGAAAGATGAGTCCAGTAATAGAAAATAAAGGATGTTATAATTTTTGGCACGTAGGTTACTTAATGCATAAATTTCAACCCAGTTGTCCTACTTTTAAAGGTCCACTCCCTCCCTTGCTCTGAGAAATCTTCTGGCCATTTTCTTTGCCAAGGCAACTGGAGATTTATCTCACAGATTCTCCCTCTGGCTTTCTGGGGATATCTCAACCCAACCAGTTATAGTTTTCCACCTTGTTGCTTTAACCTTTTGTGCTGGCATTCTTGCTAACCCTTCAGGCCTAAACAAATCTGAGCCCCACCTCATCTGGTACTTCAAGTTATAACCCAATTTTTTCCCCCTCCTAAGAAGGTCTGTTCTCCCACTGTGTCCAGATAATTCGCTTCTATGTCCATTGAGGGCAAAAACTGTGCCCTACACATACATATACTAAGTTCTTAATAAAGGTGTGTATATGTCTGTATTCACATGTTTTTGCCCATATACAAAAAGTACTTCTTGTAACTTGGATACACACACACATACCACCACCACCACCACCAAAAACACAACACCACCATTTTCCTCTCTATTCACACTGACCATAAAAGTTGGCCTGTTTCAAAGTGTATTTAGACAGTTAACATATGCATTACATCTAAACCAAGAACTTTTAAGGGCCTAGCAGTAAGCTAGTTTAACTACCATTATTATTGATAATTACAGGGGCTGTCCTGGTACTTAGACATAACTGCATACGATTATTGTTTTTCTCCTGAAATCATTGCCTATACAGTTACGTGGCACCAATAATAAGTTTGCAAGTAATTTGTGACAAATCTTTCTTTTGTAGTGTTTCAAGCAAGTAAAATCCTGAGGCTGATTTTAGCATTAGGTACATATGATATCCCTTCTTGAAAATATACAAACGTGGTGGTGGTGGTGGGGGGTGTTGGTGTTGTTTTAGTACAACAAAGTATGAAATGCTGTGGAAGAAATGGCCTCCAGAAATGTGGTTGATTTATATCTCAAGAATGTGTGTGAAGGATGAGAGGATAGATTTCCTCAAATAGCTGCTAAACTCAGCAGGCTCCAGCTAGCAGGCATTTAGCAACTAGATCCAAAAACTCTTACCTGCATGCATCTTAAGTTTCCCTATATTTCACCAGCTTTGGGGCACAAGTAGAGTCACATTAACAATAACACTCCGTATTTCACCCAACTGGTCCTCTGCTTCTTGCTCTAAATTTATTTTCCATAAAAAGTTCCCCTAAATATTTCTGAGATAATCCAGGGTGGCTCGAATGAGCTTACTAACAAGTCTGGTCAGAACTACCTTGACATCCCCCAGGCGCTGCTGTCACTTGCAGCACAAAACACGATTCCTACCAGACCCACTGCCCCTCGGAAGGCAGTCAGCTTCCTCCCGAGGAGAGCAAGTACGTGAGCAGGTTCCCCTCAGGCTCTGACCACATGTTCTGTGTCTCCCAATCAGAGCTGCTCCCACGTTGAAAGTTGTGCTCAGAGCCAGGCGACTTCCTTTCTTGCTGGGTGTGGGCATTTACTCTTTAGGGAGACACAAAACAATATCATAAACAGATTTTAATCAAAATCACTTTTTTAGTTTATACTTAATGTGAGCTTTTTCTTAGGATCCAGATGGATCCTAAGAAAACATCTGAAACCTCAACTGAGGCTTTGTGTCATCAAGACAAACAGACTTCCAGGAGGCCTGTCACATTAGTTTACCTGGAAGACCCTGACAAGTATAATTTCAGGGGCTCAGCTCAAGCTAAGCCACTGCTGCCCACTATTTATGGAGACACATATATGTTCCATTTAAAGATAATCTACACATATATGTTTCGGCTACATATGTTTCTGCTACGAGTTAAGAGTGTTGCCTCTAGCCTGAAAAATACAGGATAACCCATTCTCAAGGCTCTGACCTTTAAGGGTATAGTAATTTTCCATTCATATCAACATAAAAAGTTGCAGAACAGAGAATAACATTTTCCTTGTTGGAGGTTTACAGGAACATCCTGACCCTACGTGGACAGCTACAAGAACAAAGGATTCTGACATGAAGAAATTTGCAGCAACCAGCCATACCCCTCCCCTTTTAATATAAAAGAAGCCTGAATTCTAAGTCAGGTAAGGTGGTTCTTTGGGTCACTAGTCCACTATCTTCTTGGTCTGCTGGCTTTCCAAATAAAGTTACTATTCCTTGCCCTAACAGCTTGTCCCTAATTTATTGGCCTGTCATGCAGCGAGCAGAATGAGCTTGGACTCAGTACCATTTTGATTAAACCACAGTGAGAAATTATCTGATACCCATTAGGATGGCTCATCTATATTTTAGAAAAAGGAAAGAAGGGAGAGAGAGAGAAAGAGAAAGAAAGAAAGAAAGAAAAAAGGAGGAAAGAAAGAAAGAAAGAAAAAGAAAGAAAGAGAGAAAGAAAGAAGGAAAGAAAGAAAATAAATATTGGCAAAACTGTGGAGAAAATGGAACTTTTCTGCAGTGCTGGGGGACATATAAAATGGTGCAGCCACTGTGGAAAACAGTATGGCAGTTAATGGCAGTTCCTCAAAAAAGTAAACAGATTTATCACATGATGTAGCGATTTCAGTTCTGGGTATGTACCCAAAAGAATTGAAAGCAGGGACTCAAGCAGATATTTGTACCCTGATGTTCATAGCAGCATTCACAGGAGTCAAAAGTTGGAAGCAAACCAACAGATCATCAACGGATAAATGAATAAACAAAATGTGGTGTATACATACAATAGAATATTATTTAGTCTTTAAAAAGAATGAAATTCTGACACATGCTACAACATGGATGAAACTTGAGGACATTATGCAAAGTGAAATAAGCCAGCCACCAGGAGACCAGAGTAGAAATTACCTAAAGTAGTCAGATTCATAAAGACAGAAAGTGGAAGGGTTGTTGCCAGGGGCTGGTGGGAGGGGGGAATGGGAATTGTTCACTCATGGATACAGAGTTTCAGTTTTGCAAGATAACAAGAGTTCTGTGGATGGATGATAGTGATGATAGCATAACAATGTGAATGTTCTTAATAGCACTGAACTATAACACTTAAACATGGTTAAGATGGTAAATTTTATGGTATTCATATTTTACCACAAATTTTTTTTTTTTTTTTTTTTTTTTTTTTTTTTTTTTGCTGTACGCGGGCCTCTCACTGCTGTGGCCTCTCCCGTTGCGGAGCACAGGCTCCGGACACACAGGCTCCGCGGCCATGGCTCGCGGGCCCAGCCGCTCCGCGGCATGTGGGATCTTCCGGGATCGGGGCACGAACCCGTGTCCCCTGCATCGGCAGGCGGACTCTTAACCACTGCGCCACCAGGGAAGCCCACCACAAATTTTTTAAATTAAAAAAATGTTTTGAGAGTTTAACTTCTAGTAATGGCTGAGTAAGTTATTTTGGGCTGACCTTCCTTCCAAGAGCAACTAGAAAATTTGGATTAAAAATATTACATATATATTCCACTCGAAAGCATCAGAAAGTAACCAAGATAGGGAGAACTTACAGATTCAAGATCTGAAAGAAAGAAGCCGAGGCAAGTAAGATGTACATATATGGGGCCACTTTTCCCCTCAAGCTGACTACTAATTCTGAAAGTGAACATGGTGGCTGAGAGGCTGAGAAGCAGGACTGAACTTCCAAGAGTCTCACATATATGAAGAGAAAAAAAAGAAGTCCATGGCCCATCAAGCGGGGAGTAGCTTTGATAAACATCCCAGGGCTTTAGTTGGGTCTCCAAAAGGCTACACCAACAGATAAAGGCAAACCAGAAATGGGTCAGCCCTTAGGATAATAGAAATATATATTCAGATTATATATATATATATATATATTATATATGTATTAAATATATATTCAGATTATGTTTATTCCTGTGTGGAATAAAATGATCTTCCTCTAGCCCAGCAGCCCGCCAGAAGAAGGGAAAGTAAATTTTCACTGAAGAAAGAGAGTAATATCCAGAGCTTCAAATTATCTTTACAATTTATCAAAAATTTGTCAAAAATAGCCAGGTAAAGTTTAGAATTCAGTTGATAGTAATGTACCACGTTGGTGTCTTAGCTTTGACAATTGTAAGGCAGGAGATGTAATCTTCTCCTAAGATTTCTTACTTAGGAGAAACTGAAATTGGATGAGGGCTTTATATGAATTCTCTGTATTACCTTTACAACTTCTCTGTACATCTACCTATATTCCAAAGTAAAAAGTTTCTTTAAAAAAAAAAGGCATGCAAGAATACAACAATGTACTTGAAATCAGTTGGCTGAAAACAAAGAGAAAAAAGTAACCAGAAACTGGAGTTGAAAACATGATGCTGAATATGCTCAAAGAATGAAATGAGATAAAATTTTTCTGTAAATTGGAAAATGCTTTAAACATGGAATTCCTAGAACCAAAAGATACAATAACTGATATTAAAGGCTCATCAAATGGTTTTAACATCATATTAGAAAGGGAATAATTTAAATCAGAAAAAAAATATTGAAAATGAAGCACAAGGAGATAAGAGAATAGAAAATATAGGAGAGAGTGGAAGACATGAGACATGGTAGACATTTTCAACCCCTAAGTAATTGGAGTCCCAGGAGGAAAGGAAAAAGAGAATTATAAAAGTATTATTTTATTTTATTTTATTTTTTAACATCTTTATTGGAGTATAATTGCTTTACAGTGGTGTGTTAGTTTCTGCTTTACAACAAAGTGAATCAGTTATACATATACATATGTCCCCATATCTCTTCCCTCTTCATCTCCCTCCCTTGCACCCTCCTTATCCCACCCCTATAGGTGGTCATAAAGCATGAGCTGATCTCCCTGTGCTATGCGGCTGCTTCCCACTAGCTATCTATTTTATGTTTGCTAGTGTATATATGTCCATGGCACTCTCTCACTTTGTCCCAACTTACCCTTCCCCCTCCCTGTATCCTCAAGTCCATTTTCTAGTAGGTCTGCATCTTTATTCCTGTTTTGCCCCTAGGTTCTTAATGACTTTTTTTTTTGATTCCATATATATGTGTTAGCATACAGTATTTGTTTTTCTCTTTCTGACTTACTTCACTCTGTATGACAAACTCTAGGTCCATGCACCTCACTACAAACAACTCAGTTTCATTCCTTTTTATGGCTGAGTAATATTCCATTGTATATATGTGCCACATCTTCTTTATCCATTCATCTGCTGATGGACACTTAGGTTGTTTCCGTGCCCTGGCTATTGTAAATAGAGCTGCAATGAGCATTTTGGTACATGACTCTTTTTGAATTATGGTTTTCTCAGGGTATATGCACAGCAGTGGGATTGCTGGGTCATATGGTAGTTCTACTTTTAGTTTTTAAGGAACGTCTATACTCTTCTCCATAGTGGCTGTATCAATTTACATTCCCACCAGCAGTGCACGAGGGTTCCCTTTTCTCCACAACCTCTCCAGCATTTATTTTTTGTAGATTTTTTGATGATGGCCATTCTGACCGGTGTGAGATGATATCTCATTGTAGTTTTGATTTGCATTTCACTAATGATTAATGATGTTGAGCATTCTTTCATATGTCTGTTGGCAATCTGTATATCTTCTTTGGAGAAATGTCTATTTAGGTCTCTGCCCATTTCTGAATTGGATTTTTTTTTTTTAATATTGAGCTGCATGAGCTGTTTGTAAATTTTGGAGATTAATCCTTTGTCAATTGCTTCATTTGCAAATATTTTCGCCGATTCCAAGGGTTGTCTTTTTGTCTTGTTTATGGTTTCCTTTGTTGTGCAAAAGCTTTTAAATTTCATTAGGTCCCATTTGTTTATTTTTGTTTTTATTTCCATTTCTCTAGGAGGTGGATCAAAAAGGATCTTGCTGTGATTTATGTCATAGAGTGTTCTGCCTATGTTTTCCTCTAAGAGTTTGATGGTGTCTGACCTTACATTTAGGTCTTTAATCCATTTTGAGTTTATTTTTGTGTATGGTGTTAGGGAGTGTTCTAATTTCATTCTTTTACATGCAGCTGTCCAGTTTTCCCAGCACAACTTATTGGAGAGGCTGTCTTTTCTCTACTGTATATTCTCGTCTCCTTTATCAATGATAAGGTGGCTATATGTGCATGGGTTTATCTCTGAGTTTTCTATCCTGTTCCACTGATCTATATTTCTGTTTCTGAGCCAGTACCATACTGTCTTGATTACTTTAACTTTGTAGTATAGTCTGAAGTCAGAGAGCCTGATTCCTCCAGCTCCATTTTTCTTTCTCAAAATTGCTTTGGCTATTCAGGGTCTTTTCTGTTTCCATACAAACTGTGAAATTTTTTTCTTCTACTTCTGTGAAAAATGCCATTGATAGTTTGATAGGGATAGCATTGAATCTGTAGATTGCTTTGGGTAGTAGAGTCATTTTCACAATGTTGATTCTTCCAATCCAAGAACATGGTATATCTCTCCATCTATTTGTATCATCTTTAATTTCTTTCATCAGTGTCTAATAATTTTCTGCACACAGGTCTTTTATCTCCATAGGTAGGTTTATTCCTAGGTATTTTATTCTTTTTGTTGCAATGGTAAATGGGAGTGTTTTCTTAATTTCACTTTTTTTTTTTTTTTTTTTTTTTAATTTTATTTATTTATTTTAGTGTTATGCGGGCCTCTCACTGTTGCGGCCTCTCCCGTTGCGGAGCACAGGCTCCGGACGCTCAGGCCCAGCGGCCATGGCTCACGGGCCCAGCCGCTCCGCGGCATGTGGGATCCTCCCAGACCGGGGCACGAACCCGCGTCCCCTGCATCGGCAGGCGGACTCTCAACCACTGCGCCACCAGGGAGGCCCCTTAATTTCACTTTTAATTTTTCATCATTAGTGTATAGGAATGCCAGAGATTTCTGTGCATTAATTTTGTATCCTGCTACTTTACCAAATTCGTTGATTAGCTCTAGTAGTTTTCTGGTAGCATCTTTAGGATTCTCTATGTATAGTATCAGGTCAAACAGTGACAGCTTTACTTCTTCTTTTCCAATTTGGATGTTTTATTTCTTTTTCTTCTCTGATTGCAGTGGCTAAAACTTCCAAAACTATGTTGAATAATAGTGATGAGAGTGGGAAATCTTGTCTTCTTCCTGATCTTAGTGGAAATGGTTTCAGTTTTTCACCATTGAGGAAGTTGTTGGCTGTGGGTTTGTCATATATGGCCTTTATTATGTTGAGGAAGGTTCCCTCTATGCCTACTTTCTGGAGGGTTTTTATCATACATAGGTGTTGAATTTTGTCAAAAGCTTTCTCTGAATCTATTGAGATGATCATATGGTTTTTCTCCTTCAATTTCTTAATATGGTGTATCACCTTGATTGATTTGCATATACTGAAGAATCCTTCCATTCCTGGATAAAACCTACTGGATCATGGTGTATGATCCTTTTAATGTGCTGTTGGATTCTGTTTGTTGGTATTTTGTTGAGTATTTTTGCATCTATACTCATCAGGGGTACTGGCCTGTAGTTTTCTTTCTTTGTGACATCATTGTCTGGTTTTGGTATCAGGGTGATGATGGCCTCATAGAATGAGTTTGGGAGTGTTCCTCCCTCTACTATATTTTGGAAGAATTTGAGAAGGATTCCTCTCTAAATGTTTGATAGAATTCTCCTGTGAATCCACCTGGTCCTGGGCTTTTGTTTGTTGGAAGATTTTTAATCACAGTTTCAATTTCAGTGCTTGTCATTGGTCTGTTCATATTTTCTATTTCTTCCTGGTTCAGTCTTGGAAGGTTGTGCCTTTCTAAGAATTTGTCCACTTCTTACAGGTTGTCCATTTTATTGGCATACAGTTGCTTGTAGTAATCACTCATGATCCTTTGTATTTCTGCAGTGTCAGTGGTTACTTCTCCTTTTTCATTTCTAATTCTATTGATTTGATTCTTCTCCCTTTTTTTCTTGATAAGTCTGGCTAATGGTTTATCAATTTTCTTTATTTTGTCAAAGAACCAGCTTTTAGTTTTATTGATCTTTGCTATCATTTCCTTAATTTCTTTTTCATTTATTTCTGATCTGATCTTTATGATTTCTTTCCTTCTGCTAACCTTGGGGTTTTTTTGTTCTTCTTTCTCTAATTGCTTTAGGTGTAAAATTAGGCTGTTTATATGAGATGTTTCGTGTTTCTTAAGGTAGGATTTTATTGCTATAAACTTCCCTCTTAGAACTGCTTTTGCTGCATCCCATATGTTTGGGGTTGTATTTTTTTTATTGTCATTTGTTTCAACTTTTTTTAAATTTCCTCTTTGATTTCTTCAGCAATCTTTTGGTTATTAAGTAGTGTGTTTTATAGCCTCCATGTGTTTGTATTTCTTACAAATTTTTTCCCATAATTGATATATAGTCTCATAGCATTGGGGTCGGGAAAGATACATGATACAATTTCAATTTTCTTAAATTTACCAAGGCTTGATTTGTGACCTAAGATATGATCTATCCTGAAGAATGTTCCATGAGCACTTGAGAAGAATGTGTATTCTGTTGGTTTTGGATGGAATGTCCTATAAATATCAATTAAGTCCATCTTGTTTAATGTATTATTTAAAGCTTGTGTTTCCTTATTTATTTTCATTTTGGACGATCTGTCCCTTGGTGAAAGTTGGGTGTTAAAATCTCCTACTATGATTCTGTTACTGTCTATTTCCCCTTTTATGGCAGTTAGCATTTTCCTTATGTATTGAGGTGCTCCTATGTTAGGTGCATAAATATTTACAATTGTTATTTCTTGTTCTTTGATTGATCCCTTGATCATTATGTAGTATCCTTCTTTGTCTCTTGTAATACTCTTTATTTTAAAGTCTATTTTGTCTGATATGAGAATTGCTACTCCAGCTTTCTTTTTATTTCCATTTGCATGGAATACCTTTTTCCTTCCCCTCACTTTCAGTCTGTATGTGTCCCTAGGTCTGAAGTTCATCTCTTGCAGACAGCATATATACGGGTCTTGTTTTTGAATCCATTCAGCCAATCTATGTCTTTTGGTTGGAGCATTTAATCCATTTACATTTAAGGTAATTATCGATATGTATGTTCCTATTACCATTTTCTTAATTGTTTTGGGTTTATTATTGTAGGTCTTTTCCTTATCTTGTGTTTCCTGCCTAGAGAAGTTCCTTTAGCACTTGTTGTAAAGCTGGTTTGGTGGTGCTGAATTCTCTTAGCTTTTGCTTGTCTGTAAAGGTTTTAATTTCTCTGTCAAACCTGATTGCGATCCTTGCTGGGTAATCTTGGTTGTAGTTTTTTCTCCTTCATCACATTAAATATGTCCTGCCACTCCTTCTGGCCTGCAGAGTTTCTGCTGAAAGATCAGCTGTTATCCTTATGGGGATTCCCTTATGTGTTATTTGTTGTTTTTCCCTTGCTGTTTTTAATATTTGTTCTTTGTATTTAATTTTTGACAGTTTGATTAATATGTGTCTTGGCGTGTTTCTCCTTGGATTTATCCTGTATGGGACTCTCTGTGCTTCCTGGACTTGATTAACTATTTCCTTTCCCATATTAGGGAAGTTTTCAACTATAATCTCTTCAAATATTTTCTCAGTCCCTTTCTTTTTCTCTTTTTCTTCTGAGACCCCTATAATTCGAATGTTGGTGCATTTAATGTTGTCCAAGAGGTTGCTGAGATTGTCCTCAATTCTTTTCATTCTTTTTTCTTTATTCTGCTCTATGGTAGTTATTTCCACTATTTTATCTTCCAGGTCACTTATCCGTTCTTCTACCTCAGTTATTCTGCTATTGATTCCTTCTAGAGAATTTTTAATTTCACTTATTTTGTTGTTCATCACTGTTTGTTTGCTCTATAGTTCTTCTAGTTCTTTGTTAAACGTTTCTTTATTTTCTCCATTCTATTTCCAAGATTTTGGATCATCTTTACTATCATTATTCTGAATTCTTTTTCAGGTAGACTGCCTATTTCCTCTTCATTTGTTATGTCTGGTGGGTTTTTGCCTTGCTCCTTCATCTGCTGTGTGTTTCTCTATCTTCTAATTTTGCTTAACTTTCTGTGTCTGGGGTCTCCTTTTCGCAGGGTGCAGGTTCGTAGTTCCCGTTGCTTTTGGTGTCTGTGGCTAAGGTTGGTTCAGTGGGTTGTGTAGGCTTCCTGGTGGAGGGGACTAGTGTCTGTGTTCTGGTGGATGAGACTGGATCTTGTCTTTCTGGGGGGCATGTCCACGTCTGATGGTGTGTTTTGGGGTGTCTGTGACCTTATTATGGGTTTAGGCAGCCTCTGTGCTAATGGGTGGGGTTACGTTCCTGTCTTGCTAGTTGTTTGGCATAGGGTGTCCAGCACTGTAGCTTGCTGGTCATTGAGTGGAGCTGGGTCTTGGTGTTGAGATGGAGATCTCTGGGAGATTTTTGCTGTTTGATATTATGTGGAGATGGGAGGTCTCTTGTGGACCAGTGTCCTGAACTTGGCTCTCCCACCTCAGTGGCACAGCACTGACGCCTGGCTGCAGCACCAAGAGCCTTTCATCCACCCGGCAGCAGCAACCCCAGCGTCCCACGCCCGTCTCTGTGGTCCGCGCTTTTAGCCGTGGCTCGTGCCCGTCTCTGGAGCTCCTTTAAGTGGCCCTCTTAATCCCCTCCCCTCACGCACCAGGAAATAAAAGAGGGAAGAAAAAGTCTCTTGCCTCTTCGCAGGTCCAGACTTTTTCCCGGACTCCCTCCCAGCTAGCCATGGTGCACTAGCCCCCTTCAGGCTGTGTTTATGCCGCCAACCCCATTCCTCTCCCTGGGATCCAACCGAAGCACGAGCCTCGGCTCCCAGCCCCTGCCCACCCCGGTGGTTGAGCAGACAAGCTTCTCGGGCTGGTGAGTGCCGGCCGGCACCGATCCTCTGTGCGGGAATCTCTCTGGTTTGCTCTCTGCACCCCTGTTGCTGTGGTCTCCTCCACAGCTCTGAAGCTTCCCCCTCCGCCACCTACAGTCTCCACCCGCAAAGAGGCTTCTAGTGTGTGGAAACCTTTCCTCCTTCATGGCTCCCTCCCACTGGTGCAGGTTCCGTCCCTATTCTTTTGTCTCTGTTTTTCGTTTTTCTTTTGCCCTATCCAGGTACGTGGGGAGTTTCTTGCCTTTTGGGAAGTCTGAGGTCTTCTACCAGCGTTTAGTAGGTGTTCTGTAGGAGTTGTTCCACGTGTAGATGTATTTCTGATGGATTTGTGGGGAGGAAGGTGATCTCCGTGTCTTACTCTTCTGCCATCTTGAAGCCTTCCCAAAAGTATTATTTTAAATGGGAGCAGTTGAGAATTTTCCAAACCTGAGTAAAGATACCAAATCATGGATTCAAGAAGCACCATGATTGCCAAGTCAAAAATAATACCATGAGATTTATGAAAATTTTCTCTACTTATTAGTCAAAAGGAAATGCAAATTAAAACCATAATAAGATATAACTCACCAAGGTGCCTACTATTTTTTAAGCTGATGATACAACTGTGGGCAACATTGAAGTTCATGGCCATATATACAGCTCTTGGGACTGCAAATTGGGAAAAATCACTTTGGAAGACTACTTGGTGAATGTTACAAGGCTGACCATAAAGTATACAACCTATGACATAGTGGCTCCCCCTATAGGTAATTGCTCAACAAAAATGCACCAAAAGATACGGATAAGAATATTCACCTCAGCGTTATTCATCTATCAACAGTAGAATAGATAAATAAATTGTGGTAACTGGCAATTGATGAATCACATAAGCAAACAATTGAGGGAAGGGGAAGTCTAGACACAAAAGAATACATACTGTATTTGGTTTGGAAGTTAGAAGTCTACCTTGGAGAGGATGGAGAGAACAGTTATTTGGTAGGGCTGCTGGTAATGTTGTTTCTTGATCACAGTACTGATTATGTGGGTATGTTCACTTTGCAAAATTTAATCGAGCTGTGCCCTTAAGATCTGTGTTCTTTACCAGATGTATGTTATGCTTCAATAGAAAAATTAGTTTTAATAGTCTTTTTTGGTTGACAGTGGTGCAACACACCAATACACACATGCATACAAACACAAAGGGAAAGTGGAAAACTAAGGCAGATTTTCATGTCAAACGTGAAAGCACATCCTCAACAAAGACACTGCCAGTAGGGGCAGAATATATTTGAATCCTCCAGATTTTGGGAGCTAAAACAATGGCTAAGCACACTCTGCCCCAGGTACTGTGCTAGGGGCTTCCTACTTATTCTGGTAGCAAATTATAGGTTCTCTCATAGGTAAGTTCTTTTTTATTTTAATTTCATACCACTCATTTATTTCATACAGTAGAACACAGAAAGACATATCAAAAAAGGAGCCATCTCCTGATAAAATTGCAGTTGATTTTCTTATCAAGTTTACTAAAGAAGGCAATGCTTAATTTCCTTTTTAAAAATCCAGCATTCACTTCACTGACTTTTTTTATAAAGGCATAAAAGTCCAAAGAGAAAACAGTATTCATCCCACATAATGAAATATTCAACTTGCCAATCCATGCACAGCCAGCCATTTGCCAAGCCTGTGATTTCAGTGGCCAACAGAGAACAGCAGTTCATACTAGTCACATTTACAAATACATGTAAGTGACCCATTATCTTTCACTTGCTTATATTCTTTTCATAGCACAATAATTATTTGTGAGTCATGTTCAGAGATCATACTTCTAACCTGCAGCATGATATTAAACTCACACTGGTACCCACACATATTCTTCCCTGAATTAACCAATATTTTGTTAGTCAGTTTCCATGTCTTTTTAACAGAAGCATTTAGGAAACAAAGTGTGTGTATTACAACTACCTAAGACCTGTAAAAGGTAGACGTCTATATGTTATAACTACCTATAATCTATTAAAATCTAAAAAGGAAGACAAGGAAATAAGCAGTAGGAAATGCCAGTAAAATAGCTTATTGCTTCAGAAAAATAAAGTGATTATGGATGTCTACTGGAATATGTAAGCACTTATTTATAATATTAAAACCAGCATGCTTTTTAAAACATTTACATTAATTACTTAGAGTTGTGACTTCAAATGGATGATATAAACAGATGCTTTGCTATACCTATTCTTGCAGAAATAATGCTGAATTGATGTCTTAGTTACCAGCTATCTTTGTGTGGGACAATATAAAGAAAAATAGAAGAAAGTTACTAATACACATTTGTACGAATTTTTTAAAAGCCCTCAAAGTAGTCTCAAATGTCAAATAATATACGGATTTTAGTAATACCAAATTTTAAAAAGCCAGTGGTTACATTTATGTTTTAAAATAGGGGAAATATGGAATGGTATACCATGTGTATTACAAAAAGTTTATACTATTTTAGTTTACATATGTCTATTATTTCCCAATATCTATCTTGAACTTGGTGGTATATCTAGGTTGAAAATACCTCTCATAGGTAAGTTATTCTTGATTAATTACTAGTTCAATCGTCTAACTGACACACAAGTATACTTTTTAAAATTTTAATTTATTTACTCTAAGTATTATATGTGTATGTCTTAAGGGTCAGATATAACCACCCCCTCTCCCAAATGAAGAAAGAAATCTAACAAACCCTGCCTCATGCTTTCTAACCTCAATTTCTGTTTTCCAGAGGCAACCATTTGCAACATTTTTTTTTCCTTTTATGAGAGAGAGCAAGGGAGAACCCAAGATAGAAGCTGCAGTCTTTTATAACTGAATACTAAAAGTGACATACCAAAATTTCTGCCATATACTGTTGCTTACACAGACCAACACTAACTGATTGTGGGAGGGAACTACACAAGAGTATGAGTACCAGAAGGTGGCAATCATGGAGGCATCTTGGAGGCTGGCTACCACAGTCTGTGTGGTAAAAATATCAACTCTAACTCTGCCAGCTCCTCCATATCCTCTCTCTAATATCATCTTTTCTTCTCAGTTCCTAATCACTAATCCAGATTCCCTTAAATCCAAAGCTGGAGTATTCATCCCTGCACCCAGCACCAGATGGTCTTAGGATGCTTAGACCTTAGGATAGGAAGCCCTTAAATGCATTTTCAACTTAAAATATTTTCAACTTACAATGGATTTATCAGGATATAACACCATTGTAAGTCAAGGAATCTCTATACCATAAACTGGGTGGTTTATAAACAACGGAATTTTATTTCATACAGTTTTAAAGGCTGAAAGTCCAAGATGATCATTTTCATGGTCAGGCAAGGGCTCTCTTTGAGTCACTGACTTCTGACTTCTCATGTCCTCACATGGTGGAAGGGACTAGGGAGCTTACTCAGACCTCTCTTACAAGGGCTCTAATCCCATTTATGAGGACTCCACCCTCATGATCTAATCATCTCCTTAAAGCCCCACCTCTTAATACCATCATACAGGGCATTAAGATTTCAACATTGGACTTCCCTGGTGGCGCAGTGATTGAGAATCTGCCTGCCAATGCAGGGGACACGGGTTCAAGCCTTGGTCTGGGAAGATCCCACATGCTGCAGAGCAACTAAGCCCATGTGCCACAGCTACTGAGCCCACATGCTCTAGAGCCCAAACCGCAACTACTGAGCCCACGCGCCACAATTACTGAAGCCCGCGTGCCTAGAGCCTGTTCTCCGCAACAAGAGAAACCATCACAATGAGAAGCCCTCACACTGCAACGAAGAGTAACCCCCATGCTCGCTGTAACTAGAGGAAGCCCGTGTGCAGCAACGAAGACCCAACACAGCCAAAAAACATAAAATAAAATACAATTAAAAAAAAGATTTTGACATAAGAATGTGTGGGGGAACACAGACATTCAGACCATAGCACCCAAGTACCACAACAGTTGTGAGATTGAAGTTTAGTTTTTCACAGCAGTATCCTAAATGCTTCAAAATTGGGGCATTACCCTCTAGGTAGCAATAGTCTCTGACTCCCTGACTGTCTCTATCTCCCTCTGGCTCTGGCTCTGGCTCTGGCTCTCTCTGTCACTGGCCCTCCCTTACATCCTTCAATAATCTCTCACTCCCCACCCATCATCTTATTTTTCTCTTTCTTTCCTTAACTGGCTATGTCCTCAAATTATTACATTTTTAATATTTATATTAATGAAACATTTTTATGACTTGTTCTGTTTTTAATTTTTAAAATGTATGAGTAGAATAACTAGATAAATTGTTTTTATATTTGACCCAGCAGTTATCTTTAGTTAAAAAAAAAGTTTCCTGTACTTTCTTTATTGCTTCTTGGTTGTCTTTTCTATTGTGTAGGGGAAAAGTAAAGAAACAAAAATGAGGAAATCACTGAAAATCCTGTCTTTCTCTTCTACTTTTTATGCCATAATTTCCCTTATTTGTGGTCTTCTACTCTTCTACCAAATCCTCATCTCAGATTCTTTGTTCCTGAAGAAAACACCAGTTAATAAGTCAGTCTCTCATTGTGTCAGCATTCATGGAAGAAGAACGTGGCTAGAACTGAGTAAATTTCCCCTCATTTTGTAGGGGGAAATAGTTGTCACTTCCAACTATTTTTAATGTTTGTTGTGATATATATGTCCATATTTCAAAATAACTGGCTGAAATACTACTATTTCCTGATTCCAGTCACCTTTGAATAGTCACTGTCTTCATGCTGTAGAAGTTGCAGATTTAGCTCCATGCACATCTCCTATATACATTCCACCCTTCCTCCCAATAGAGCTATGTTACTTCTTTTTTAAATAAATGGACTTTCATTACTTACATTATTACGGCTATGTAAATATTATTCACACTGAGCCATGTAATGTAATGAAAGGACATTCTTGTATGAAATTTTGCTTTACCTGGAATTAACTTTTTAGTTTTTTTAGATTTCTAAGAACCCATCTCCAGTCTGTACACATCAGGCAATTTACCAGTTGAATCTAGATGTCTGACTGCTTCTTTACAAATTTTCGACCAAGCCTCTCAACCCTCCACTGTCCCCTACCTTTAAGACATTCCTAGTGCTCTAATTCCTGAGACTTTTCTGAGGTTCCACAGCTATAGAAGGGACGACCTCACGAGAACTCCTTGATGTAGAAGACGCATGGTGCAGCTATGACTTCAAGGGACCCCAGGTGTGATTTTTGGGGTGGATGCTTGAAGGGAATCTGGGCAGTCTCTGATGTCACCTCGACCACGTTTCTGTGACTTTTGCTGGGCTCTGCCTCTCCCCCTTTACTCACCCTCCCTGCCTTTCCTACTCCCTGCAGCCCCAGACACCCTTTCTCACAGCGTCTGTGTCTGATGATGCAGATGCAGTGCTACCCCACGAGTTTTTCTTTGTCCTGAATCACTCAGAGTCAGTTCTCTTTTCTCAATTCATTTTTTTGGCAATAATCCTTTCCTGGGATAGTCATCATTGATCACTATAGCTGATGCCCTGCTGTGAGAATAGGCAGGAGCAATGGAAAATCCAGGGAATAGTGGAAGGAATTATAAATTCTCTTGCATGGAGTCATGCTGACTTCTTCCTTGTCTACCTGCTCCATCCCAGCTCAGCATTCATTTTAATCATTATTTCCTTCATTGTTTCTCACTTTCCAGAAGTTCATGTTCAAAGGTGGATTAAGGATTCCTTCTCATCTTATATGCATGACTAAACTGAAGAAATAGAGCTTGTGGGCATCTTTGCCATGGTCATCATGGAACAGCAACCAACATCTCACCCATATGTGAAGGGTCCCAGCTGCATGCAGTCCAGCCTCTCACCTTCTGATTTGGAATTTCCATCTGATCTTATATTTCTGTCAAACTCCTTTTTAGTTCCCAGGAAGCTTAAAAGTCTATATAAGCCAGTTGTTCTCTGCTCAGTTTTTCAGTCTGTAACCTCCAGATGTTTTCTTATCACTACCAGGCAGTGTTTTTTACCATGAGGCAAATTGCCTTAAATTTTTGAAATCCTAGTTTCTCTTTTAATTGGCTTTTAGGCCAAAAATCTAATAAGATCACAAATCTAACACTTTCCTAAATCAAAACCACTTCTCCCTCGGTCCTGCCCTCTGTTATTATCTTGTATAAGTACTATCTTTTTACTCTGTAAGGAAACAGAAGTTGGACAAACCAGTCAGTTCTCATGATTAAACCCATTCCCAGATATTTTTAAAAGTGTAGTGATTGTATGAATTTATTAGTCATTTGCTTTTAGTGAAATTAGAATAATATATATTTATATATTTTTGTTAATACTTTAGATAGTTTTACAAAATATAACACAAGCAGAGAATCATATCATAAACTCCATGTATTCCTTCAAGAATTAACTCATGGCCTATTTTATTTCACCTGTACCCTCACTCACAGAACCCAGGGTTATTTTGAAGCAAATCCCAGACACTATATAATTTTAAGACTACATTGTTGCTCCAAAATATAAAGATTTATCTCTTTATTTAAACTTCATAATACATTTTACATGGTATTATAATACACAATAATATAATATAATATTTATAATACCATTATCACAAAACTAGTAATATTTTTACTTTTATCAAATATGTCTTCAGTGTTCAAATTTCCCTAATTGTCTCTTAAATGCTTTTTGTTTTACAGTTTAGTGCTTGAATCAGGATCGTAATAAAGGCAATACATTGCAATGAGTTGATAATGCCTCTTAAGTTCTCTTTTAGTCTATAATTTACCCCTCTACCTTTTTTATGCCCTTTTGCAATTTATCTGTTGACACAACCAGGTCAGGATACTGTAGAGTTTCTCAGTCTGGATTTCACCAATTGCACCCCTGTTCTGTTGTTTGGCATATTTATCTGTCCCTATGCTCCCTATAAGTTGGTAGTTAAATCCAGAGGCTTGTACAATTTAAGTTTACATCCTAATATGGACCAGGTGACAATACCTCTTTATGGGAACACTCCCATTAGCACTTTCATTTCCAGGAATCAGAGTGTGAGGTGTGTACATATTTTGGAAAGAATATATATATTTTTTGTTTGTTTGTTTTTCTTCTTCTTCTTTTCCACTTAACTGACATTCATAAATTCTTTGGGACTCACTTCCTCTGTACTTTCTGGATGAAAATTTTGGTTATTTTTTCCTCCTAGAGGACATTAAGAAGATTAGACTTATGAGCTCATTTCAGTGAAATCAGAATTCCTAAATCCAAGACCCTCCATTCAAATAGATACTTAACTGTCCCAGCAGCAGGCAGTTTCTCCATCTAACTCTCAGTGACAACAGTAAGTGCACCAAGATTGTGGCTCTTCAGAAAACATTTTCAAAGGCGTTTTTAGCTGTGCTTTTTCTGAAAGCTAATATGATCTATTGATCCTTTCATTTCCCACAAACCTTTAGGTAATGTAGTCCACATGTATGTAGTTTGGATAAAATAATTGTGAAAGTTCAGTGCAATTCAATTCCCCACTGTTTGTGCACAGAACCCTCTGTATCCCCTGAGGTACCAGGAAAAGATGAGGACACCCCGGCCACTGGTCTCAAGCCACTTCCAGTCTGGTATATAAGCAAACACCCAACTACCTACAGTATAAAATGTGCCAAATAAAGATCACATAAGAACAACTAATAAAGTCCAATGAGGGTTCTTAGGAAAGAAAGATCACAGCTGAGAGAGAAAGCCTTCTTAGAGGAGGTGGGATTTGGGAAGAGCCTTCCAGGATAAATAGGATATTGATAGAAGGAGATAGAAGGGACTGTGTTGGGGGCAGAGGGTCTAGCAGGACAAAGGCAGAGGTGGGTAACAGTTGCTGTGTCCATGCTGATCCCCAGGAAGTGTCCAGCATGGTTTTGTGTTTGGCTGGGAGCTTTGAAGGATACAGAGGCCTGGACCCTTCCCTAGACCAACTGACTCAGAATCTCTGGGGTGGGATCTAAGTATCTGGTGTGTTTTGAAAACTCCCCAGGTGATTTTAAGGGACAGATAGGGAGGTTAGCCAGTAAAATCTGGAAAAGCAATGAGGTCCTGTTGTAGAGGGTGATGAAGGGGGACGTGAGGAGTTGGGTGTGCTTGGCTGGACCACTCTCATTTGTAGCTGGGCTCGGAAGAAGTCATCATATAGCATCATAGACTCACAGAGCTGCCAGAAACGTGTAGATATCATCTGGCTCAATCTTTCTCTTTTGAATGTATGTTCTTATTATACAAGTAAGGCAAGACTGAAGTCTTGAGGTCAATGATCCAAACAATAAAGATAAATACAGAATAAAACCCAGAAAAGCCCTTATCATCATTCCCCATTCCACCCACCCACCCCCAACCCACAAAAGTTACTACTGAAAACCATTTCATTCATCTCTTTTCCTGACCTCTCTTTATATATTTACATTCTTATGTGTGGGCAAGAACTTTCATTCCCATACTAGAGTGAAAGAAATAACACATTTGTTTTCTCTTTCTGAACAGTGTACTCTGTTCTGAATTCCATCCCACTGGGCTGGTAGGAAATTCCATTCCAGGAGATATTGAGATATTATACCTTTAATTAATTATTAAGATATTGGTATTTGATACTCTTACACCATCAGGACTAATTTTTGAAGTTTTGTGTCTTCCAAAGCATTCTAGCAGGGCTCTCTATTGTTATTCCTTGCTGATCTATCATGTTGACACATTCATTGCCCACTCCCCAGTCTGTATCTCCCTTGAACACAGGCAACACGCTGAAATTTCTGGGACAAAGGTGGGCATAAGCGTCCTTCACAACAGCTCTCAATGTCACCACTCTTAGGCCACACTCCCCACCCAACCCCCAAGCCAAATATCGCATCTTTTTTCTCAGGTTTCAGCGTTTTTTTCTTCTTGAGCTTGAAATACTTTCCTCTAGTCCCACCCCTTTTGGGTCAATCCAGCAAAATTCCCCTTGTTGAGTCTAGACTTTCACATAAGAGCCTGGAGGGTGTCGTCTTTGGGGTTGACATTCTGAGCTTCCCATGTTTCCAGCATAGCACAGATGCTGAGTTGGCAGCCAGCAGTTTTGCTGTGGGGTCAACTCTGGCCTGGCAAAGTGGCCCCTTGGCAGCAGCAAGAAGCAGGCCAGAAGTCCAGGTGGGAGGTGTGGTGGGGAGACACAGAGAGGGTCAGTGAGAGCCTAGATGTGGTACAGTTAGAACCTGAGTTTACCTGGCTATGACCAAGTCAACAGAGCAAGCAAACAAGTTCATGGTCTACAGACTTCAACAGCAGGGTGCCCACAAAACAGGTAGACAGAGAGACTGGGAAGAAGACTTTACACAGAAATAGCATTCAGGTTTAGGGCTTCCTCCTTGCTAACCTCACACCATGAAGACCCAATAATGTTCTTTATACACCCAAAGTTCTCGCAGAGAAATAAGGGAAGTGGGTAGAACTCTAAGACACTCGCATTTCTACCTAGAGCCATTGAGCATAACTGTGATGGACTGTTTAAATTATTTCTTCAGCATAGACTATAGGTACTGGATGGGGATAAGTATTTTTTAATGTAATTTTTTCCTGCTGTACAGTGAGTGAGTTAGAGGAAGGCCAGATCACATTTTAGAATTAAAAAAAAATTTACTCTGGACATTGGAATTATGAATACTTTTGTGACCTACCTTTGTTTGCATTTCACCATTGAATAATGTCCTCTAATGTATTTTTAGTTACTTATATTTCCTCTCCTACCAATTTCCTGTTGACATATTTGTCCATTTGCTTATTGAGTGTTAATTTTTTTCTTCTTTATTTGGAGGACCTCTTTATATATGTTGAATCTAGCACTTATTTCACATACACAGGGGTAGGATCCAAGGGAGTGTGGTAAATTTCACAGGGTCAGAGCACTGGATGGACAGTCATAGCTATGAAGTACCATCCACTCAGTCAAAACCAGAGTGCATCTCTCACCATTCAATTGTCTATTATGATATACAATTAGAAAATGGAGGTAAAGGTACTTGATACCTAAATAAGGATATATAATTTTGAGAGATTGTGATCATTCATGTGTATAATACTGCATTTATTTACCCAATATTTATTGACATACTAATATGTTCAGGACACTAGGATAGGGAATAAATATACTATGGTGAGAAACACTGATGTGGTCCCCGAGGAGCTTATAAATTAGTAGGAAAGACATATTCTTCCAACCACTGTAACCGTCCATCACAACAGTATAATCACGAACTGTAGAAGTTGTTAGGAAGAAGGCCATACAGAGCTGTGAATGAAGGTAATGGTGGTTCTGATCATCAAAGAAGGCTTCCCTGAGAAGTGGCATTTGAGCTAAGGTCTGAAGAATGAACAGGCTTTCCTCAGGGGAGGAGAGATGAAGAAGCGCTTATAGGAACTGCTTATGCAGGAGGGAGACTTACTCACTCAAGGAAGAAAATAAGGTCCAGGATGGTGGGAACATAGTCTTAGGAGGCAGGTGATGAGGGGATGGAGAGTGGCCTGAGACAATGCCAGAGAGAGGGAGGCAGGGGCTGGATCATACAGGGTCATGGACATACACAAAACTGCTTGCCATTGTTGGCAATGCATCTGGACATCATGAATGGGTCTTTCCAAACACAGAGCACCTCTCTTCTTACCCAACAATCCTCTCTCTTAACCTTCATGGGGGAGAGGCATTGCCAAGAAAGCCTTTTGTAAGTTGAATCCCTCACTGCTCCTTTCTAGAACCTGGAAAGCCCACTGCATTCCCCACATCTACTGATCCCATGAGAGCTGAAAATGCACTTTGTTCCTTTTAAGGACTTGGAAATCTACACCAGGGATGCTGGCCTGAAGCAAAATATGTTCCCTGAGTCCTGCTTGGCAAACACCCACACTCTTGCCCATAGTTTTTTCTTTCCTTCTTTTCACCCTTCACTCTTACTCAGAAAGAGAATCCTGTGTTATTCCTTTTTTTTAAAGTTTAATTTCAAGAAAGGAATAGAAAATCTTCCTCCTTAAAGACTGGATATTGATGTGATGTGAAACACCTAAAGAATGGTAAACTTTCGGTTAAAGAAATATCCTACCTGCACGGAAATAATGCAGTGGCCTCAGAAATCAATCTGGGTTAGTCTGTTTTGAGGAAAGTAGGGAAGGCCTTCATTTGTGTCCCTGAAATCTCCTCATACACAGGTGTGTGTGTGTGTGTGTGTGTGTGTGTGTGTGTAAGAAAGAGAGATTAGCTGATTGATTTCAAAATCAGTTGTACTTATTAGATTACATTGATCATGTTATAAGATTTTTTTGTTGCTCACCAATATCTACTTTCAGACCCATGGGAGGATCTCTTTTCTCCACCTCTTTGAAGTTATGTATGGGAGTGTGACTTGCCTTTATCAATGAAATGTTCATGGAAACAACATGTGATCATCACTGTGCTTGACTCTCCAGACTATTCTTTCCCTGCTGCTACAGTCCTGGATGCACGTGCTGATATGGAAGTGAAATAAGATTGAAGAAGCCTGGATTGCTCAGCCAACTCAAAGAAGACAACTGTCCTGAAGATTTGTCCATACTCACAGAGGATTTTACATGAGGGAGAAATAAAATTTGATTGTATTAACCTACTGAGGTTTGGGGGTTGTCTGTTACTGCAGCAATGCCTAGCCTCTCTTGACTAGTATATAAGCTTATTTGGGAGCTCAGAAATATTATTATGCAGTTATAAATGTATATGTATGTGGTGTGGTGTGTGTGTGTTTGAGAAATAGAAAGAGAGAGAGAGAAGTGATTTATTATGAGAGTTTGATTATAGAATTAGAGACAAGTTTCTTAACTACTTGATTTTTGCCAGTTGGGATTTTAGCTGTAGATTGCACAAATGAATGTATAAGCACATTTAAATAAATACATGGTTTACATAAGTGTTTATTTATACACAGTATAAAATATATTCTCACATCTTTGTTTGTGCTCTGGTATATAAATTGCTTATGGTCACTCAGAATTGTCTTCTATAACCCACTAATAATATCAAAAAAAAAACAAAAAAAACTTGAGTTAAGTAGTCAATTAAAAGCCCAAGGTGATACTGCATCTTTCAGATACATTGCAGATTACCTACTGAGTCATGGACAATGTACACTGTACCTTCACACCAATGGCATAAGCAAAGGCCAGAGTGTGCCTTAGTTTTTTATATTTCCTGAGTTTTCTTGATTGCAGTCTAATCCTTCATGTTGTTCCAACACAGAGTGATGTTTTTAAAGGAGAACTTAATTTGATATAAGTCTGAATATCCTTTGGAATGCTAGAAACCAGCATTACTACAGCAACCCTAATGAAAAACACAAGTTCCACGTACCAATTTGTGGTCAGAGCCAGCATTCCGATCCTGCTCTCTCTTGGCGGCTAGTACTCCATCGTGCTCCTTTTCCCAGCCCTTTGCTATTCTAGTTAAAAGATGTCAGGGGCTGTGGAACACATGACATGTTAAACAGTTCACCGCTTACAGCAGGCTCCTCCAGCTTAAGTGCAAAGACTTTGAACTCATAAAACACACCACCACCACCACCAACACCATCACCACCACCACCTCCCAATGGAAGTCTCAGAGGATTTCCCATTAATGTCCCTGTATGTTGAAGGGCATTTATTTTAAAACATCCTACAAGTGCACATAGATCCACTCCCATATATTCAAGACAAAGAACGCAGCACCTTCCAGAAGAAAACTCACACAATTGGGCCGAGGCTGATTCACTCAAATGTTTTATCACCGGTGTGGAATGCCAGTAACAAGGGCAATCATTTGTTTGTGAATTCACGGAAGACTGGACTTGCACACTGGAAAAGGGCTTCCTAATGAATAGCAATAGGGAGACTTGCTGTGTATTAGCATATTTTATCTGTCCTTGTTTTGAAATTAAACAGAGTTGTGGATGAAAAGAGAAGGCACAGACTGCCACTAGGCTGGTTTTTTAGAAAAGTGGCATGTGGAATGAGGTTTAACTATGTGGATAAATTCTAAAGTTAACCTGAGGCTTGCTCAAGACATTTTTCCCCTCCTTGCGTGATAACAGAATTTCCTAGTCACTACTATTTTTTCCTAAAGGCTACTCGTTCTTGGATACAATGCCTCTCTGTTTTGTCTGGAGTTGCTTAAATATAAATCAGGAGAATTCTGAGCTGTGGCAAAGGCTACTCTGCAAAGCTCAATTAAATTTTATTCCGTGTCTATTTATTGAACATATACTATGTGCCCAAAACTATTCTAAGCACCGTGGGGGCAGCATAGGGATGGGAGAATATATTAATAATTTCAAAAGCTTCCTGAAGGAATGCTTCATAAGGTTCTCCATCCACCTGGAAAGGGAGATAATAGATAAATGGATAGCTGGATATAGATACAGAGAGATGAATAGGCAACAATGTAAAAATTAAAGTAGCATGTCATTAAGACCAATGAGTTTTCTAGAAGTTCTAAGAAGACAATGATGGTCATGAGCTAGAATATTCAGAGAAGATTTCAAGAGGACTGGTAAGTCTTTGTTTAATTTTGAAAGTTTGGATATATGTATAAGGAGCAGGTATTCTGAAACTGGGAAGCACTAAATTATTAAGCACAATAATTAAGTGTGTAGGCTCTGTATTGTCAAAGTATAATTTCCTAAAAGTTAAAAGCATGACTCTCATAAAAATGTATAGTATACACTTTTCAAAGATCCACTTAACCTATTAATGAGGGAATCAGTAGTATGATAAAGCTGACTCAATTGAATAAAGGAGAAATCAAAGTATATATTGCTAATGAGGGTCAGAATACTGAAATAAACTTGCTAAGTTAAAAACAAAACTGGTTAATGTTCTATAGTACAACAAAGCTGTAACTTTGGGGTTTCCCTTTTCCACTGGACAAAAATCTGCATAAAAATCATTTGAAACTTGACAATCTTCACTAATTTAAAGTAACTTCAGCACCTGGGTTCTAATAAATATTCAATTGTAAGTCATACAAGGGAATATTTCCCTGAAGACTGAAGTACTTCCAGTTGAAGCCTGTTAGTGTTCCAATGTGACACTGAAAGGATTCCATATTGAAAGTTTCTCCAAGTGTTGGTTTTTTTCTTAACAGTATTCAAACAGAAGGGAGTTCTCATCTTGTTTTACCTTTGCCAGCTGCATAATGTAGCCATGTACCTTAGCTTCTTGGTTCCTCAGTTTCTTTACTTATAACACGTAGGCAATAATAATTTTTAGCACTTAGAGTTGTGGTAAAGATCAAATGAGATAACATACAATGTAAGTGTTTGCAGAACCCCTGGTATACTCAAGATATGTCACCTACCAACATAGGGAAGGGTCTTGAGCAAAACCCAAAACAAGAATGACCATGTTTAGGGAGCACTGAAGGCCAGTTAGAGAGGACAATTTACTTTGGGAAATAGAGAAAGATAAACTGAGTAAAGAGTTTTTGGTCAGACTATAGGAGATTTTTAAAAAAAATTTTTTAAGAAGAAAGACAGAAGCATGCACAGTTTGGATTTTATCTTGAAGTCAGCTGAGAGCTACTGGCATTCTTTTTGAGCTGCAGAATGACATAGTGAATGAAGAATTTGCGGGGGGGGGGGGGGGAATTAGCCCAGCCCCTTATAGAGCAACCTGAAAAGGATGGGTGTATGGTTCGAGAAGACTTAGGAAGCGGCAAAGGGTTGAGGAGCCAAATCAGAAGGAAGAATCACATGTGACCAGATTTTAAAACTGAAAGATTGAGGGAATAGTGTTAACTTTGGTATAAATAAGCAACTTAGGAAGAGGGGACATTTTGAAGTGAAGTTGAAGAATTGCCTTTTGCATCAGTAGATGCAAATACAGTAGGCTGTATTTGAGAATAAGGACGTATAAGTAAAAATGTTCAAGTAGACAGTGGGAGACCAGGGTTTAGATGAGAAATCAATGGCAGAGGTACAGATTTAGAGGTTATCCACACAAATGTGATAGCAAAACCCATCGATGCTTTTGCTATCACACAATCAATGTACTACCTACCTTAGCACTGGAAAAAAGAGAAGAAGTACAAGAATCATATGGGTGTTCTCTCTTCCTCTTTTTTCCAAAAGGCAACTGTTTTCCAAAGGATAGAATCAATGGGTTATTGGTGAGAGAGGAGGGACAGTTTTGCAACACTTTGGAATGCAAGGCAGAGGAGTGACTTAGGTAAAAGGAGGTCAGATCTGTTGAACACTCCCCTACAGCTCATGAAGAAGGACGATTGACTGCATTTGGTCGACTTCCCCATTAAATGTAAGAAACTTTGGGAATGGTGATACATTGGCTTAAATTCACTTTGTGGTATAAATAATCAATATGAGAGTGATTCCCATATTAAAGCAAGGGGGAAATTTAAGGTAAGGAGATCAGAGTAAGAAGTACCTTAGGCTTGGATTGCTCCCAAGGGAGCCCTGAGACAAGAATTTGAGTACAAACAGGCTTAATTGGGAGGCAATTCTAGAAAGAACCAGGAGAGGAGTGGACAGTGGGCCAGGGAAAGGAAGAAAGCCAGTGCAGGGTGCATTAGTGAGCAGGGCCATGCTGGGGGCAACTAGCATTCCCAGGGCTGCTAGGAAACGGTAAGGGGTTATGAAGAACAGGTTTGGGGTTATTCCACTTGAGTGTTGAGTGGCTGGAGTACTTATCCACTGAGTCTAGGCTATTGGTGGAGGGATGCTTCTGAGGTTTAACTCCTCAGTACTTCTGGTCTACCTGTGCCTACAGTCAGAGACAGCCATCAGGAGAGAGAGAAAGAGAGAGAGAGAGAGAGAGAGCATATGGCTGGCAGGAAGCAGCCTTTGGTGTGCCTGAGGTCAGCAAGTACTGAGGAGATACACTGGGGCACCCACAGTGCTTTGAGAGCCAAGGGTTAGAGCTGGACTGCCTACGTGTGAATTTGGCTGAATGTGCCGCTTTTGAGAATAACTCTGGGAGGTACCACTGAAAGGGCCCTGACTATTTATTCCAGTTTCACTTGCTTCAAGATTCCAAAGAGGGGCCTTGAAAATCTAAAAAACTCAAGCTATCTGTTGGGAATCTAATATAGCTATTACCAACCATGTGTTTGTCACTCAATGTGTGCCAGACTTTGTAAAACGTGCTTTCTATATGGGGCAGGACAGGGTTTTCTGTCTCTTGCCCCACAACCTGTTCTGTCCTTCTCATCCTTGGTAGAGGGTGGGGCAGATCTTTGTTACCCTCATGTACACAGGCTAGTTAGCATAATGACTCCTGCAAGTTCTTCTACAAAGACAATTAATATTAGAAAACACTGTGCTCTAAATACTCCAAAGACCTAAGGATGTACAAGGTACTTTTTCAGGATAGAGGCAGAAATTATGGTTGCCATGATTTTGAGAACATTGCAAGGTTACCATCAAGCGATCACAAACACACACTGAATCCAGAAGATGTTGTGCTGCGTGTCATTTCTTTTCCTACCATGCAAGTCCATGAGTCCTTTATTCTCCCTTCCTCTTCCCTCCCCTCTCCCCCCATCAGTCTTCTACCTCTCTGTCTCCACTTCTTGATTCTGACTCTATTCCGGCAGCACTTTGCAAAGGTGGCTGTATTTCCTCTCCTGAACATCTCAGGTCCTACCTCTCAGGTAGCCCTCTCTTTATGATCACATTCTTGGGGTTCTGGGGTAATAACAGCTCTCTGGCTTTACTAACCAAAGTGGATGGCAGCATCCTTCATTTGATTTTTTAAACCTTGTCCACACCTTTACAGATAGTCTCTTTATTAGCCTTTACTCAAGTTACCCAATTATCTTGTTTCCCACAGGACCCTGACTGACACAGCACCCCAGATGACTATGGACACCTAAGTGACAGAAATCCTGCCTTTTGCTTCTCTCTGAGTCCATCCCTGCTAAGATACAAGCAAAAAATGTTAGTAGAGCTTAAAACTCTGAGGTTCAAAGTGGACCCCATCAAAGAAGAGTGACTGTGCCTGGAGAAAAAGAATTTTCAGAGAAGGTATTGTGACTTTAGTCTCATGATCAACAAATACTAAGAGCCACCAGGCACTGTTCTAGGTGCTAGGAATATAGTAGAGGCAAGACAAGTTCCTGCCTCATGGAGTTCTATTCTAAAGGAAGGAGGGAGTAAGTACACACACACACACACACACACACACACACACACACATAAAAAAGACAAGTTTAAATGATAAATAGCATTTTTTTAAATAAATTTATTTATTTATTTTTGGCTGCGTTGGGTCTTCGCTGCTCCATGCAGGCTTTCTCTAGTTGCGGCGAGCAGGGGCTACTCTTCGTTGCAGTGCACAGGCTTCTCATTGCGGTGGCTTCTCTTTGTTGTGGAGCATGGGCTCTAGGCACGCTGTTTCCAGTAGTTGGGGCACGCAGGCTCACTAGTTGTGGCTTGCAGGCTCTAGAGCACAGGCTCACTAGTTGTGGCACACAGGCCTAGTTGCTCTGTGGCATGTGGGATCTTCCCAGACCAGGGCTCAAACCTATGTCCCCTGCATTAGCAGGCGGATTCTTAATCACTGCACCACCAGGGAAGTCCCAATAAATAGCATTTTTAAAGTACCAAAGATGGAGGAGTACTATTTTGGGTTATATGGCTAACAAATACACTCAGGAGTTAATATCTAGGCTGATTGGGCATCTTCCTTAGCACAACTAAGACAACCCCTTGATGACTCCTAAAATTATTGAGGGTAATTTTGAAGGAGGCTGTAGTAATGCATGAGCAGGAAGGAACAATGTGTCATTGAAATCTGGATATTAATTTTAAAGGGATTTATAATCCAGACCCCAAATGCTGATTACACACCCTCACCATGAGATGTTTCTAGTAGTTCAAGAAAAACTTATTAACTGAATAGTTGCTACAATTCTTTCTACCCTTAGGGAGATTGTGACCCTGGTCAAAATGGTATGAATAAGCTATTGTTTGCTTTCTGCAAACAGAATGGAAATGACTTTGGGCCGTGGGTGTGTGAGGTTTGTCTTAGCATGGGATGGTGAGGGTGAGTACTAATGTGCTAATCAACCACCGTTTGCTGGAAAGCCTTTTTGTCAATGAGCTCTGAGAGAAGCAGAATATAGTCACAGGAAGTGTCAAGATGGGGTCTATTTTACAGGAATTGGAATCAAATCCAAACATTCTGTGGTTCAGTCATTTAAACTTCTACTTAAACCTTTGGACATGTATCCATCTCTGGTCCTGCCTGGAGCCACTGTGACTTTCACATGAAATCCACTGCAAGCTACTAATTACTGTCTTCACAAAAACCACAGTGCAGGCAGTAGCTGAATTCCAAAAATGGGTTTTCTGCTCTCAAGGAATAATACTGAAGGGAGAAAATTTGTAGATAGCTAGTATTCCTACTCATGAGTGTTCCCCCCAAACATCAACTAGATTCCAAGACTCTCTTTTCTTTCTCTTTAGCCCATAGCCACCAGCTACTCTCATCCAAGCCCTTTAGCTGCTTCCTCTAATAGCACTTTGACTGTAACTATGCCAGAGGTTTGTTTCTAGAGCAAGCAGGTTTCAGGCCTGTGAAAGATATCTCAGTTGACTGTGATAACTTATGGATGGAACCATTTGTTGTGACCCTTGCCAACGCGTTAAAACATTTATGTATGCCTGGTGTGCTTGACTTCTAAGGAACATGCTATTTACCTAATTTAATAATGGAAGCTTGGTAGCATAAGAACTTTTCAAGTAAATGATATGTGAAAGACAGTGGTTCTCAGACTATTTGGTCTCACTACTTCATGGTCTTAACATTATTAAGACTCCCAAAGTACTTTTGTTTATGTGGGAAATAATATTTATTGATGATTACTATGTCAGAAATGAAAACTAAGAATTGTCTTAATTTACTTAAAAAATAACAATAAAACATTACATGTTCATATAAAAATCACATTTTTATGTACAATAGATATATTTTCCAAAATTAAAAAAAATTTAGTGATGATGGTGGCATGTTCTGCAGTTTTATGGGTCTCTTTAATGTTATAGCTGGCTTCCTAGAAGACAGCTGGGTTCTCCTTCTGTTTCTGTTTTCAGTCTGCTGTCATACCTCATGTAGAACTGCTGGAAAGCTTCTCTGTACACTTGTAAGAGAACAAGAGGGAAGAAGACAAATAATGCTTGATCATTGAGATAAAAATAGTTTTGACCTAGCAGATCCCCTGAAAGGATCTCTGGGACATTCTGAGTTCCTGGAAGACACTTTGAGAACTGCTGTTGAAAGGGAAAGGTGCTATTCTTCTTTCCCAGTTGATGGGAAAGCAGCAACTTGAAAAAGGAGTATGGTGGGCAGGATGTCAAGCGCAACTCACTGCTAATCCCAAGAAAGTGCTGTGAGATTGGGGAAGTGGCAGGAAAAATCGGGTTTAACCCCATTTCACCATTGAACCCTTTGGGTCTACAAAGACAGATTTCAAATACTGGAGCTTGGTGGGAACTTAAAGATCACATGAAAAGAACTTCATTCTAAAAAAAAAAATATTGACTCAATGACTAGTTATTGGTGAAGTCTAGCCAATAGTTGGGGTGTAGCCCAAGCACAGAATGATGGGCCCCCTAAGAAACAGGAGGAATGGAGTGTGTCTCCATCGCCCACACGACTTCCCATTTTTTTCAATTGCTGAATTCTTCACTCTCCAGCAGCACTGGGCTCCATCCAGTGAATATATGTTCTGCCGGCCACTTAACAAACTTGAACTGTGGTTTCAGGATGATAAATAATTATGTTAATTAACAGGTTGGAGGAAAAATATGACGTTATTCCTGTGGAATGCTCTGAGAAGCTGGAAACACTTAACTGCAAAAACTACATGTGGTGAAGTAACCAATAATTTGCTTAAAAAACCCACATCTGGTTTGCTGGCTCAAAGTAGGGGTTAATAGTTGTTCGAGGGCGGCCAGTGGTGAATAGGGGTCCCAGGATAAACAGCCAAACCTTCACAGCAGGAAATATGCTTGTTCTGAAGCACGAGCATTTACGTTGGCTTCTAACCAGAATGAAACGTAAAAGGAAGTGTTTGGTTTGCCTCTTGCTTTCTCCTCTTTACAACACAGAGTTCAAGAATATCTTGCTCATATTTTTACACTTGGAAATGGGAAAGAGTTAGGGAGTAGTCAAGGGAGAATAATAAAAAAAAAATTATTTTCTCCAAACTTCCAAAAGGATGCAGCAAACACACCACAGAGTGAAGAAAGAAAAGTGAGTTTGAATCATATGCATAATTATTGATCATAATAGATACGCTGATTTGATAAATATTTATTGAGCATCTTCCTTGCACGAGGCATGGATATGAGTGTTATAACTAATACACAGGTGAGTAATATGTGGTCCCAGATCTCAAGGGGAAAAGAGGTAAGTAGAGAGACTTAGTATGCACATATATACAATATGTGCATAGTACATATCCCAATGTGACATGTGTCATTCAAGAGACAGTACTTTATTTCAATACTATAAGAGGTTCAGAAGAAGGACACTTCATGTAAGATTGGACGAGTCTGTGAAGGTTTACTATCAACAGTGGTATGTCAGCTGAGCCATAAAAGATGACGAGGATTCCAACAGATGGAAATAAAGGCAGAATGGCATTGGGATGGAAAGCCTCAGCACACACATAGCATCTACAGATGGAGGTAGAAAAGTAGGAGATGGTGAATAAGCCCATTGGGCTAGAATGTAGAAGAGATGTAAAGAGTTTGGGGAGGTTAAGCAGAGAAAAGTCAAAATTGGAGGTGCCCATTGGAATACTGGTCTGACAGCAGCACTGTGTGTGACAGACTGGAACCGAGCAAACCTGAGGACCAAGATGGGGCTCAGGAAGCTAGTCTCGTGATGAGCCAGGAAGTCTTTACACAGGTGTTATGGTTGACCGTCACCCACTAGGTATGCATGTGACTGATGGGATATGAGGGCCAGGGTAGTTAGACAGTTGAAGGTATTTCCCTAGGCTCCATCTACAGAGACTAAGGGAATGTGCTCAAATTTCTGAGCTGCCAGACAGACATATCCAGCCGGTGGTTAAAATTAGGATACAGGATCCAGACAAAACTGTAATTCAAAAAGATACATGCGCCCTTATGTTCATAGCAGCACTATTCACCATAGCCAACACATGGAAACAACCTAAATGTCCATCAACAGATGAATGGATAAAGAAGATGTGATATCGTTCGCTAGCTAGCTAGATAGATAGATATAGATATAGATATAAAATGGAATGCTACACAGCTATAAAAAAGGATGAAATAATGTCATTTGCAGCAACATGGATGGACCTAGAGAGGATCATACTAAGTGAAGTAAGTCAGAAGAAGAAAAACAAATACTATATGATGTCACTTATATGTGGAATCTAAAATATGACACAAACTTATCTACAAAACAGAAACAGACTCATAGATACAGAGAACAGACTTGTGGTTGCTGAGGGGGAGATGGGGTGGGGGAGGGATGGAGTGGGAGTTTGGGATTAGCAAAGGCAAACTAGTATATAGAGAATGGATAAACAACAAGGCCCTACTGTATAGCACAGAGAACTTTATTCAATATCCTGTGATAAACCATAATGGAAAAGAATATAAAAAAAGAATGTACGTATTTGTATACCTGAATCACTTTGCTGTACATCAGAAATTAACACAACATTGTAAATCAACTATATTTCAATTTAAAACAATTAAAAATTAGGATATAAAGGCCAAAAACCATGAAGGGAGGGAGTACATTTAGGGGTCAAGATAAGGAAGAGCAGTCATTACGAGGAAAGAATAAGAAGCAGTGACCTTGGGTCCACTGTGATCTTCTTCCAATCCCCTCCACACTGCGAGTCAGATCTGAGCTACACATATCTGACACCGGCAATGCCCAGCATTCAACCGCTAAAGGCATTTCAATGGCTTCCCATCACTCTTAGGATAATACCAAATTCAACGGCCTACAAATCCCCACAAGTTCCGGTCCTCACCTACCTCACCACCTTCTTCCTCCCTCTGCTCTTCAGCCCTGGTGGCCTTCTTTCCATCCCTGGGCCTGCTAGGTTCCTTCCCTCCTCAGGGCCTTTGCCCTGCCTGAGAACATTTTCTTTCCTTTTTTCACCTAGTTGCCCTCTACACATCATTCACAATTCAGTGGTCACTCCTCAGGGAAGCCCTTTATACTTCTCTGATTGGGTGGATCAAATCCTCCCACTAAATCCTCTCCTAGCACTTTATGTTTTCCCTTTCCAGAACTTATCACAGTTGCAACTATACATCTTTCTGTAAAATTATTTGGCTCATACTGACTCCGCCAAGAAGCTGCAAGTTCCTAAGGACAGAGTCACAACTGCATCTTTATTCTCAGCAGAGTTTCTGGTCCATAGAAGGCTCTAAATGCATAGTTGTTGAGTAAATAGATGTTAAAGTAGGATATAAAAATGCTCTCTCCTGCATTATCTCATTTGATCTATGAGGTAGATATTATAAGCCAAGTTTTACAAACAGATAAGCTTTAAAATGCACATCTTGCTCAGCACCAGGTAGGAGTTAATGGCAGTGTTAACTGACTATTTTTTTTAACAGATCTTCATTGGAGTATAATTACTTCACAACACCATGTTAGTTTCTGTTGTACAACAAAGTGAATCAGCCATATGCATACATACGTCCTCATGTCCCCTCCCTCTTGAGCCTCCCTCCCATCTTCCCTATCCCACCCCTCTAGGTCATTGCAAAGCACCAAGCTGATCTCCCTGTGCTATGCTGCTGCTTCCCACTAGCTATTTTATATTCGGTAGCGTATATATGTCGATGCTACTCTTACTTCGTCCCAGCTTCCCCCTCCCACCCTTTGTCCTCAGGTCCATTCTTCATGTCTATATCTTTAATCCTGCCCTGCAACTAGGTTCATTAGTATTTTTTTTTTTTAGATTCCATGTATATGTGTCAGCATACAGTATTTGTTTTTCTCTTTCTGACTTACTTCACTCTGTATGACAGACTCTAAGTCCATCCACCTCACTACAAATAACTCAATTTCATTTCTTCTTTTTTTTTTTTTTTTTTTTTTTTTGCGGTACGCGGGCCTCTCACTGTTGTGGCTTCTCCCGTTGCGGAGCACAGGCTCCGGACGCGCAGGCTCAGCGGCCATGGCTCACGGGCCCAGCCGCTCTGGGGCATGTGGGATCTTCCTGGACCGGGGCACAAACCCGTGTCCCCTGCATCAGCAGGCGGACTCTCAACCACTGCCCCACCAGGGAAGCCCTCATTTCTTCTTATGGCTGAGTAATATTCCATTGTATATATGTGCCACATGTTCTTTATCCATTCATCTGTCGATTGACATTTAGGTTGCTTCCATGTCCTGGCTATTGTAAATAGTGCTGCAATGAACATTGTGGTACATGTCTCTTTTTCGATTATGGTTTTCTCAGGGTGTATGCCCAGTAGTGAGATTGCTGGGTCACATGTTAGTTCTATTTTTAGTTTTTTAAGGAACTTCCATACTGTTTTCCATGGTGGTGGTATCAATTTACATTCTCACCAACAGTGCAGGAGGGTTCCCTTTTAACCACACCCTTTCTAGCATTTATTGCTTCTAGATTTTTTGATAATGACCTTTCTGACCGGCATGAGGTGATACCTCATTGTAGTTTTGATTTGCATTTCTCTAATAATTAGTGATGTCGAGCATCTTTTCATGTGCCTCTGGGCCATCTATATGTCTTTTTTTGGTGAAATGTCTGTTTAGGTTTTCCGCCCATTTTTTAACTGGATTGTTTTTTTGATATTGAGCTCCATGAGCTGTTTGTGTATTTTGGAGATTAATCCTTTGTCTGTTGTTTCATTTGCAAATATTTTCTCCCATTCTGAGGGTTGTCTTTTTGTCTTGTTTATGGTTTCCTTTTCTGTGCAAAACCTTTTAAGTTTAAGTCCCATTTGTTTATTTTTGTTTCTATTCCTGTTACTCTAGGAGGTTGGTCAAAAAAGATCTTGCTGTGGTTTATGTCAAAGAGTGTGTTTTCCTCTAAGAGTTTATAGTGTCTGGTCTTACATTTAAGCCTTTAATCCATTTGGAGTTTATTTTTTTGTATGGTTTTAGGTAGTGTTCTAATTTCATTCTTTTGCATGTAGCTGTCCAGTATTCCCAGCACCACTTATTGAAGAGGCTGTCTTTTCTCCATTGTATGTTCTTGCCTGTTTGTCATAAATTAGGTGCCCATATGTGCTTGGGTTTACCTCTGGACATTCTATCCTGTACCATTGATCTATACTTCTGTTTTTGTGCCAGTACCATACTGTCTTCATTACTGTAGCTCTATGCTATAGTTTGAAGTCAGGGAGCCTGATTCCTCCAACTCTGTTTTTCTTTCTCAAGATTGCTTTCTCTGTTCAGGGTATTTTGTGTTTCCATATGAATTGTAAATATTTTTGTGCTAATTCTGTGAAGAATGCCACTGGTAGTTTGACAGGGATTGCATTGAACATATAGATTGCTTTGGGTAGTACGGTCATTTTCGCAATGTTGATTCTTCCAATCCAAGAACATGGTATATCTCTCCATCTATTTGTATCATCTTTAATTTCTTTCATCAATGTCTTATAATTTTCTGCATACAGGTCTTTTGTCTTCTTAGGTAGGTTTATTCCTAGATATTTTATTCTTTTTGTTGCAGTGGTAAATGGGAGTGTTTTCTTAATTTCACTTTCAGATTTTTCATCATTAGTGTATAGGAATACCAGAGATTTCTGTGCATTAATTTTGTATCCTGCTACTTTACTAAATTCATTGCTTAGCTCTAGTAGTTTTCTGGTGGCATCTTTCGGATTTTCTATGTGGAGTATCATGTCATTTGCAAACAGTGACAGTTTTACTTCTTCTTTTCTAATTCGGATTCCTTTTATTTCTTTTTCTTCTCTGATTGTCATGGCTAGGACTTCTGAAACTATGTTGAATAGGAGTGGCAAGAGGGGACATCCTTGTCTTGTTCCTGATGTTAGTGGAAATGCTTTCAGTTTTTCACCATTGAGTATGATGCTTGCTGTGGGTTTGTCATATATGGCCTTTATTATGTTGAGTTAGGTTCCCTCTATGCCTACTTTCTGGAGACTGTTTATCATAAATTGGTGTTGAATTTTGTCAAAAGCTTTTTCTGCCTCTATTGAGATGATCAAATGGTTTTTATTCCTTAATTTTTTAATGTGGTGTATCACATTGATTGATTTGCATATATTGAAGAATCCTTACATCCCTCAGATAAACCCCACTTGATCATAATATATGAACTTTTTAATGTGTTGTTGGATTCTGTTTGCTAGTATTTTGTTGAGGATTTTTGCATCTATGTTCATCAGTGATATTGGTCTATAATTTTCTTTTTTGTGATTTTTTTTCTGGTTTTGGTATCAGGGTGGTGGTGGCTTCATAGAATGAATTTGGGAGTGTTTCTCCCTCTGCAATTTTTTGGAGTAGTTTGAGAAGGATCAGTGTTATCTCTTCTCTAAATGTTTGCCAGAATTTGCCTGTGAAGCCATCTGGTCCTGGGCTTTTGTTTGTTGGAAGATTTTTAATTACAGTTTCAATTTCATTGCTTGTGGTAGGTCTGTTTATATTTTCTAATGCTTCCTGGTTCAGTCTTGGAAAATTGTACCTTTCCAGGAATTTGTCCATTTCTTCATGGTTGTCCTTTTTATTGGCATATAGTTGTTTGTAGTAGTCGCTTATAATCTTTGTATTTCTGCAGTACAGTTGTGATTTCCCCTTTTTCATTTCTAACTTTATTGATTTGCATCCTCTCCCTTTTTTTCTTGATGAGTCTGGCTAAGGGTTTATCAGTTTTGTTTATTTCCTCAAAGAACAGCTTTTGGTTTTATTGATCTTTGCTATTGTTTTCTTCGTTTCAATTTCCTTTATTTCTGTTCTGATATTTATGATTTCTTTCCTTCTACTGACTTTGGGTTTTCTTTGTTCTTCTTTCTCTGGTTGTTTTAAGTGTAGGGTTAGATTGTTTATTTGAGATTTTTCTTGTTTCTTGGGGTGACTTTGAATTGCTATAAACTTCCCTCTTAGAACTGCATTTGCTGAGTCCCGTAGATTTTGGGTCATCGTGTTTTCATTGTCATCTCTTTCTATGTATTTTTTTATTTCTTCTTTTATTTCTTCAGTGATCTCTTGGTTATTTAGTAGCACACTATTTAGCCTCCATGTATTTGTGTTCTTACAGTTTTTTTTCCTGCAATTGATTTCCAATCTCATAGTGTTGTGGTCAGAAAAGATGCTTGATATGATTTCAATTTTCTTAAATTTTCCAAGGCTTGATTTGTGACCCAAGATGTGATCTATCCTGGAGAATGTTCCATGTGCACTTGAGAAGAAAGTGTATTCTGCCACTTTTGGGTGGATTGTTCTATAACTATCAATTAAATCTATCTGGTCTATTGTGTCATTTAAAGCTTATGTTTCCTTATTTATTTTCTGTTTGGATGATGTGTCCATTGGTGTAAGTGGGGTGTTAAAGTCTCCTACTATTATTGTGTTACTGTTGATTTCTCCTTTCATAGTTTGTAGCATTTGCCTTATGTATTGAGGTGCTCCTATATTGGGTGCATAAATATTTACCACTGTTATATCTTCTTCTTGGATGGATCCTTTGATCATTATGTACCATCCCTCCCTATCTCTTGTAACAGTCTTTATTTTAAAGTCTATTTTATCTGATATGAGTATTGCTACTCCAGCTTTCTTTTGATTTCCATTTGCATGGAATATCTTTTTCCATCCCCTCACTTTCAGTCTGTATGTGTCCCAAGGTCCGAAATGGGTCTCTTGTAGACAGCATATAGATGGGTCTTGTTTTTGTATCCATTCAGCCAGTCTGTGTCTCTTAGTTGGGGCATTTAATCCATTTACATTCAATGTTATTATCGATATGTATGCTCCTATTTCCATTTTCTTAATTGTTTTGGGTTTGTTGGGTCTTTTTCTTCTCTTGTATTTCCCACCTAGGGAAGTTTCTTTACCATTTGTTGTAAAGTTTGTTTGGTGGTGCTGAATTCTCTTAGCTTTTGCTTGTCTAAAGAGCTTTTGATTTCTTCATCAAATCTGAATGAGATCCTTGCTGGGTAGAGTAATCTTGGTTGCAGGTTTTTCTCTTTCATCACTTTAACTATATCCTGCCTCTCCCTTCTGGCCTGCAGAGTTTCTGCTGAAAATTCAACTGATACCCTCTTGGGGATTCCTTTGTATGTTACTTTTTGTTTTTCCCTTGCTACTTTTAATATTTTTCTTTGAATTTAATTTTTGTTAGT
Organism: Mesoplodon bidens; assembly: GCF_964165515.1. NCBI lineage: Eukaryota > Metazoa > Chordata > Mammalia > Artiodactyla > Ziphiidae > Mesoplodon > Mesoplodon bidens. Next base: position 41,417,631 of record NC_138162.1, on the reverse strand, counting down.
TTAATTAATATATGTCATGATGTGTTTTTCCTAGGTTTACCCTGTATGGCACACTCTTTGCTTCCTGGACTTGGGTGACTATTTACTTTCCCATGTTAGGGAGCTTTTGGACTATAATCTCTTCAAATATTTTCTCAGACCCTTTCTTTTCCTCTTCTTCTTCTGGGATCCGTATAATGTGAATGTTGGGGCATTTAGTTTTGTCTCAGAGTCTCTGAGATTGTCTTCAGTTCTTTTCATTCCTTTTTCTTTTTTCTGTTCGGCAGCAGTGAATTCCACCATTCTGTCTTCCAGGTCATTTATCCGTTCTTCTGCTTCAGTTATTCTGTTATTGAGTCCTTCTAGTGCATTTTTCATTTCAGTTATTGTGTTGTTCATCTCTGTTTGTTCTTTAGTTCTTCTAGATCTTTGTTAAACATTTCTTGTATTTTCTCAATCCATGCCTCCATTCTATTTCCGAGATTCTGGACCATCTCCACTATCATTACTCTGAATTCTTTTTCAGATAGATTATGTATTTCTTCTTCATTTAGTTGGCCTTGTAGATTTTTACCTTGCTCCTTCATCTGTGACATAATATTTTGCATCTCATTTTTTTAATTTTTCTTATGAGTGGGATTGTATTCCTGTCTTACTGGTTGTTTGGCCCGAGGCTTCCAACACGGGAGTTTGTAGGCACAGGAGCTTTGCTGACCCCCGGCTCATGAACCAAGATCCCCCAAGCCACATGAGGTGGCCAAAAAAAAAGAAAAGAAAAGAAAAGAAAAAGAGAACACTAACAAAGTAAAAAATAAAATTAAACTAGGAAATTAAAAGATATGTTAGAAAGAATATAAAAATAAAAATATAGGTGAATCAACAACCGGGAGGTACCACAGCACCGCAATAGTACAAAAGAGGAGGAAGGGAAAGAAAAAAAAGAAAAAGAAAAAAAGAAAAGGTGGGAATGGCCTTGGCTGTGGAGGGTGGGGTTTAAGCAAAGATGATGTTTGGGTGGTGGGTGGATCCTATGCTTAGGACCAACAGGGCTGGAAAAGGCCCTGGGTGCTGTGGGGGGTGGGGCTTAGACTCAAGGAACAGATGGGGCCCAGGCATGCCCCCCACCCCTGGTCTCAGATGGCAGGGGATATCACCTGGGAGCCCAGAAGGCTTCCTGGGCTTGAGTGGGGAGGGCAAACACCCTGCTCTCCTCTCCAGCTGCTCTGGTCCTGGAGCGCCTCTCCCGCCTGCCTCTCCTGATCTCCCCAGCCTCCCTCCTATGCCCTCAAGGACTCATGCAGCCTGGAGGGGCCCTTGGAAGGCAGAGGATGTGCCTGGGAGATCAGCAGGCTCCCTGTGCCCAAGTGGGTGGGGCAAACACCCTCCACTCCTCCCAGAGGGCCCGTCCCACCTGCCTCTCCTGATCTCCCCAGCCTCCCTCCTATGCTCCCAAGGACCCATGCAACCTAGAGGGGGCTTTGGAGGGGGGTACCAGCCTGGGAGCTCAGCAGGCTCCCTGTGCCCGAGTGGGTGGGGTAACTGCACTCTGCTCCTCTCCCACTCCTCCTGGAGGGTCCTTCACATCTGCCTGTCCTGATCTCTCTGGCCTCAGAGGTGCCAATCCTGTCTGGCCTCCACTTCTCCTCCCCCCAGTCCACCTATGTCCTACCGGTTCACTTGGGGCTTCCTTCCATCTCCTTGGGCATCAGGGTTCCCCACCAGCGGCCAGCAGATGCCCTAGTTGTGGGGAGATGCTAACTCAGCGTCTTCCCACACCACCATGTTGACTCCGCCTGACTGACTCTATGTTAACCCTGACTCTTCTCACTATGTCATAGATCTCCCTCAGGAGCAGAATCCAGGTCACAGATGTCAAAGAGAGAGAAGGCTTCCATGGGAAGCACAGGTGATGACAAGTACCAGATGCCTCAGAGGAGTAAAGGAGGATGGAGACTAGGGCACTCCACTGATTTGGGACGTCAGGAATGGCCTTTTAGAAAGCAGTATCAGAAGAGCAATGGGAACAGAAATCAGACTATGAGTATTTTTAAGTATGGTGGATCAAGGAAAGCTTTTGAGGAAAGGTAAGATGTTGCAAAAGGATTAGAAAAAGTCATGCAGTTTGTCCAGATGGAGTATGAGAAAAATAATTTGGGAACTGAGAAGGTTATAAGAAACTTAAGGTAGAATCCTCCCTGGGACAAATAAAAGACAAAACAAAACCATTCTTCATAAACAAGGAAACTGGAACTCTATTCCAAGACAATACATGAAAAATGAAAATGACAAATTATAGTAATTTAAAAGAGAAAATTGGGGAATTCCCTGGTGGTCCAGTGGTTAGGATTCAGGCTTTCACTGCCAGGAGTTCAGGTTAGATCCCTAGCTGGTGAACTAGAATCCTGCAAACTGCATGGTGCAGCTAGAAAAACAAAGAGAGAGAGAAAAGTTAGAATTAGAGGTACCATTTTCACTCATCAAGCTCAGAATCTTTTATTTTTAAAGAAACAAAGATGCTTAATGTTGCATTATTATTTACCTTCTGGTGTATATAAGGGCCAGACAAGCCTTACAGAGTATAAGGACCACTGTCCAGGGAGTTTAATGGCCTTCATGGAGGTGAATGAACATGATGGGTTCTCCAAAGGAGGAAAAAAATATCAATTTTCTCTCTTACTTTGAAAATTCTTCTGAGGAAGTGAGTGTGAAAAACCATCTGCTGTACAAAATGTTGTTACAGAACATAGGAAGAGAATGAATGACATGTTTTCTGGGTGGCAAAAAGCCCCTTCATTTTAAAAGCAAGAGAAACATATAAAGGTATGCAATCTGTACAAATAGCAGTGCCAGATGGCAGATATTGCCATTAAAATAAAATAAACAAGTGAAAACTTCTAATTAAAAAAAATTAAAGAGCATAGTTATAATTCACTGATAGAACCTTCTGACATTCCAATCAAAACATCTGTAAAGATATATCCAATGAAAGAAGAAACATCTCACATTAAAACTGATACTGGAGGCCAACCTACTCTCAGAATTAGAGAAGATTTCCATTACCTTAAGCCCACACTGTGGACTAGCATGTGACTCTTGATCACCTGAAACTGACTACCCTGTCACCTGAAAGGAGAGCCTGAGACTCAACTTGTCCCCTTTCTGTCAGCCCTGAAAGACGAGAGTGTCAAGCAACTTGAAAACTCTCTTTCTATGGTAGGAGTATCATTTTTTTTAGATAATTTCTCTCCTTCTCATCCAGTTAGTTCTGCCTTTGTCATCAATAAAAATGCAATACCTACCCCCAAAACAAGCTATCAGAAAGACAGCTGCGGTACAGTGCATCCAGGAAGCTGTAGACCTACTAAGTAAAATGCTATAGGAATAGGCTAGTAGCTGGACATGCTGAAGAGGCATTGTTTCATTATGTACCTGGGGGTTTCCACTTGTCAGAAGAGCAGGCAGAGAGAGGGAAAGAAGACCCCTCCTCGGTCCAGCAGAACTTACTGGATAGAGCCTGGGCTGGGCCAGGAGCTGTAGGTGGGAGACATTCTCCTAACCTACAAGGGGACAAGGAACAGAGACTGTGCAAGTCAGCACCTCCACCAACAGTCCCTGGACCCAGACAGCCTTCCCTTCACCCTGAGGTAGGGAAATGGGCCAAACAGAGAGAAGCAAAATGCCATAAAGCAAGAAAGCTGGAAATTTCTCCTAAAACACTTTGAAAGAGCAAACAGGTCTATGTCCAATAAATGAATAGAATACCATTTTTGCTTATAAAATTGGCAATGATTTTTAATGAAACATTTAAAGGTAATGAGGTTTTTAGAAGAGACCATGAAAAAGACATTCACATACACCACCAATAGAAATGTAAATTGCCAGTAACTTTCAAGAAATGATCCAGGTTTACCTACTTTCATCATTGCAGTTTTGCTTAAACAACCTTAACAGCCTAAAATAGAAGAAAGGTTAAATAATTTTTAAATATAATAGTCCACCATAAGAATGTACTTTGAGTTACATAATGACTTGGGGAAATGCTTATGATATAACTTAAAACTAAAAAAAAAAAAAAGACACAAAATTTTAAAATATGATATGACCCAAAATTTTAAAACCACATCAAAAGCATTAGAGATCAAGATGACAGAGTAAGAGGACACAGGGTTCACTTCCCCTCACTAACACATCAAAACTACAACTACATATAGAACGACCCTCACTGAAATCGACTTGGAGACTAGCAGGACAGCTAATCTACAGCCAAGACTGTAAAAGATCCACACAGAGTCTGGTAGGAAGAGAGGAGAAGCGATCTGGTTGGGACCCGCATCCCTAGTGGTGGACACAGAAGGGGAGAGGATTATGTCACAGGCTCAGAGATCATCCCCAGTGAGGGTTTAAGCCATCTATTAAGCACCCTAGCTCTGGGGTCCAGCACCAGGAAGATGAAGCCCCTTAGCTGGTTTGAAAACCAGTGGGGCTTACTGGAGGGCTGTAAGAAACCAAGACTCCACTCCTGAAGGGCTCACACTCAGACTTGCTTACTCCTAGTCACACCTGGAAGCAGAAGACTGAAAACTGCCTGGGGTTCTGGTTGGCTTTCCAGGACCATCCCAGTGCATCACCCCCCCAGCCAGCACCAGGCCTTCTTTCTCCAGCACTTCTTCCTACTAAGGCAGAGGCTGCCATTGCCAACAAGAGTACACACACTAGGAGGGAATACAGCCTATTCGGCTCCTAGCTCTGCCTCTGACCATGACAATCACTGCTATTGCCAGTGTACTTGACAGGGTACATGGTGGAAGGGAGCAAAACCAGCCCAATAGTGTGGCACCAACCCCTATGGCCCTGACCCAGCCTCTAACTAAAGCACACAAACTGGGGAGGAGGGAGTGAAACAAACACAGAAGTGCAGCCCCAAGCCCTCAGGCCCTAACTATGCCCCAAACCAAAGACAGAAACTGCCATCACACCTGGGAACTCTTTTAAGGTTACTGCTCCAGCCCCTCAGGCCAAACCCCACACCCAATAGGGTAGTGACAGCCACTGAGCATAGGAGAAGCCCCTGTTTGCACCTGACTCTGGCTCTAGCCCCTTCAACTCCAGCCTTATCTCTCACCAAGGTAGTGGCTACCAGCACACCCGAGGGGGAAACATGGCCCATGCTCACTTCAGATCCAGATCTCCCACCAAAGCCACAGGGCACACACAGACTGCATGGGACCCTGACACACAAAGAATGCCTTCAAGAGTGGGATAGGTTGCTGTCTCACCTAATTTCATAGAAACAGAGAAAGTTAAATAAAATGAGGAGACAAAATAAAATGTGTCAAATGAAAGAACAAGTAAAAAAAAAAAAACCCTGAAAAAGAACCCTAATGAAACAGAGATAAATAATTACCTGATAAAGAATTCAAAGCAATAGCAATAAGAATGCTAAGTGACCTTGAGGAAAAAGGAAAAAATAAACACAGTGAGAACTTTAACAAGGAACTATAAAATATAAAAAAGAACCAGTCAGAGCTGAAGACTACACTAACTGAAATGAAAAATACACTAGAGGGAATTAACAACAGACTACATGATGTAGAAGAATGCATAAGCAATCTGGAAGATAGAATAATGGAAATCACCCAATCAAAACAGCAAAAAGAACAACTTTTTTACTAAAATTGAGAATGGTTTAAGGGACCTCTTAGACATCAAGCATACTAACAGTCACATTATAGGGGTCCCAGAAAGAGAAGAGAGAGTGATAGAAAATGTATTTGACGAAATTATGGCTGAAAACTTCCTGAACTTGAAGAAGGAAACAGATATCTAGGTACAGGAAGCACAGAGAGTCCCAAACAAGATGAACCCAAAGAGACACACACCAAGACACAGCATAATCAAAATGAAAAAAGTTAAAAATATATAGATAATTTTAAAGGCAGCAAAAGAGAAAAACAAAGAGTCACATACAAGGGAACCCCCAAGAGGCTATCAACTGATTTTTCAGCAGAAAGTTTATAGACCAGAAGAGAGTGGCAGGATATTTAAAGTGCTGAAGGGAAAAAACCTACAACCTAGAATATTCTGCACAGAAAAGCTATTATTCAGAATTGAAGGAGGAGAAAGAGCTTCTCAGACGAGGAAAAACTAAGAGTTCATCACTACTAAACTGACTTTACAAGAAGTGTTAGAGGGTCTTCTTTCAATGAAAAAGAAAAGGTTACAAGAAATAAGAAATTAGAGAAGAAAAAAATCCCACTGGTAAAGGCTGTGGATCAACCACTTAAATAAGCTAGTACAAGGATTAAAAGATTAAAAATTTTAAATAGACTATTACTACAATAAACAGTTGAGGGATAGACCTGAAGATGTAAACTATGACATCAAAAACACAAAATGGGGGCAGGGTAAAAAATGTAGAGATGTTTAGAATGTGTTTGAACTTAAGTGAATCTCAATTTAAAATAAATATAGTTACAGGTCAATATATATGAACTCCATAGTAACCACAAACCAAAAACCTATAATAGATACATAAAAACTAGAGAGAAATGAACACAAAAAAACACTAAACAAAATCATCAAACCACAAGGGATGAGGCTAAAAAGAAAAAAGAAGAGAACAGAGAAGAACAACAAAAACAAGCAACAAAATGGCAAGAAGTACATGCCTATCAATAATCACTTAAAATTCAGTGGACAGGCTTCCCTGGTGGTGCAGTGGTTGAGAGTCTGCCTGCCGATGCAGGGGACATGGGTTCGTGCCCCAGTCCGAGAAGATCCCACATGCCGTGGAGTGACTGGGCTCATGAGCCATGGCCACTGAGCCTGTGCGTCCAGAGCCTGTTCTCTGCAACGGGAGAGGCCACAACAGTGAGAGGCCCACATACTGCAAAATAATAATAATAATAATAATAAAATAAAATAAAATGTCAATGGATTAAATGCTCCAATCAAAAGGCAAGGATTCCTGATTAGATGAAAACCAAGACCCATCTATATGCTGCCAACAAAACACTCATTTCAGAGTTAAAGTCACTCACATACTGAAAGTGAAGGGATGAAAAAGATATTCCATGCAAATGAAAACAAAAATAAAGTTGGGGTAGCAATACTCATATCAGACAAGTAGACTTTAAAACAAAGTCTATAATAAAGGGCAAAGAAAGACATTGTATTATGATAAATGGATCAATAAAAGAAGGGGATAAAAACTTTATAAACATATATGTAACTAATATAGGAGTACCTATATATGTAAAGTGAACATGAACAGACACAAAGGGAGAAATTGACAATAATACAATAATAATAGGGGACTTTAACACCTCACTTACATCAATGGACAGATCATCCAGACAGAAAGTCAATAAGGAAACAGTGGCCTTAAATTATACATTAGACTAGTTGAAATTAATAGGTATCTACAGAACATTTCACCCCAAAATACATTCTTTTCAAGTGCACATGAAATGTTCTCCAGGATAGTTCACATACTAGGTCACAAAACAAGTCCCAACAAATTTAAGTGGTTAGAAATTATATCAAGCATCTTTTCAGACCAAAACAGTATGAACCTAGAAGTCAATTACAAGAAGAAATATGGAAAAAACACAACCACATGGACACTAAACAGCATGCTACTAAAAAAAACCAATGGGCCAATGAAGAAATAAAAGAGGAAATCAGAAAATACCTTGAGACAAATGAAAAAAACAAACAAACAATAAACACAACTTTCCAAAATCTATGAGACACAGCAAAAGCAGTTCTAAGAGGCAAGTTTATAGTAATATAGACCTACCTCAAGAAACAAAAAAAATCTCAAACAACCTAACATACCACCTAAAAGAACTAGAAGAAGAAGAATAAACAAAGCCCAAAGTCACCAGAAGAAAGGAAATAACAAAGATTACAGTGGAAATAAATAAAATAAAGACAAAAAAATTGAAAAGATCAGTGAAACCAAGAGCTGTTTTTTTTTTTTAAAGATAAACAAAACTGGTAAGCCTTTAGCTAGGCTCATTAAAGAAAAAAAGAGAAGGGACCCAAATAAAATAAGAAATGAAAAAGAAATTGCAACAAATATCACAGAATACAAACATACACACAGTTATATGCCAACAAATTAGACAACCTAGAAGAAATGGATAAATTCCTAGAAACATATAATCTTGCAAGACTGAATGAGGAGAAATAGATAATCTGAAAAGACCAATTATTAGTATTGAAATTGAATCAGTAATCAAAAAACTACCAACAAACAGAAGTTCAGTACCAGACAGCTTCACAGGGGAATTCTACCAAACATAAAGAGGAGTTAATACCTATCTTTCTCAAACAATTCCAAAAAAATTGAAGAGAAGTGAACACTCCCAAATTCATTCTGAGGCCACCATTACCCTGATACCAAAATCAGACAGAGACTCTACTATAAAAGAAAATACAAACCATTACCTCTGATGTACATAGATGTAAAAATCCTTGACAAAATATTAGCAAACTGAATTCAACAATATATAAAAAGGATCATATGTCATGATCAAGTTGGATTTATTCTAGGTATGCAAGAATGGTTCAATATCCACAAGTTAATCAATGTGATACACCACATTAGCAAAACAAATGATAAAAATTACACGATCATTTCAATAGATGCAGAAAAAGCATTTGACAGAATTTAACACCCATTCATGATTTGAAAACTCTCAAAAAATTTGGTATACAGGAAACATATCTCAACATAATAAAGGCCATTTATGACAAACCCACAGGTAACATCATACTCAATGGTGAAAAACTGAAAGCTTTTCCTCTAAAATCAGGAACAGGACAAGGATGCCCACTCTCACCATTTCTATGTGACATATACTGGAAGTCCTAACCACAGCCAGCAGGCAAGGAGAAGAAATAAAAGACATCAACTGTAAGGGAAGAAGTAAAACTGCAGCCATTTGCAGATGAGAAAACCCTAAAGTCTTCACCAAAACAACTATTAGAAGTAATAAATGAATTCAGTAAAGTTGCAGGACACAAAATTAATATACAGAAATCTTTTGTTTTTCTGTACATTGATAACGAACAATCAGAAGAAGTAAGAAAACAATCCCATTTACAATTGCATCAAAAAGAATAAAATGCCTAGGAATACATTTAACCAAGGAGGTGAAAGATCTATATGCTGAAAACTATAAGACACTGGTGAAGAAAATTGAAGAGGATGCAAATAATGGACACATATTCCATGTTCATGGATTGGAAGCATTAATATTGTTAAAATGTCCATACTACCCAAAGCAATCTACAGATATAATGCAATCCCTATCAAAATACCCCTGATATTTTTCACAGAACTAGAACAAATAATCCTAAAATGTACATGGAAAGACCCCCAAATAGCCAAAGCAATCTTGAGAAAGAAGAGCAAAGCTGGAGGTATCATGCTCCCTGACTTCAAACTATACTACAAAGCTACAGTGATCAAAACAGTATGGTACTGGTACAAAAACAGACACATAGATCAATGGAACAGTATAAAGAGCCCACAAATAAACCCAGTCACATACAGTCAATTAATCTACAACAAAGAAGGCAAGAATATACAATGTGGAAAAGATAACTTCTTCAATAAGTGGTGTTGGGAAAACTGGACGGCTACATGTAAAAGATTGAAACTAGAACATTTTCTCACACCATACACAAAAATAAAATGCATTAAAGACCTAAATGGAAAGACTGGAAACCATAAAACTCCTAGAAGAAAATATAGGCAGTGCACTCTTTAACTTAAGTCTTAGCAATACTTTTTTTGGAGCGGTCTCCTCAGACAAGGGAAATAGTAAAATAACAGATGAGACCTAATTAAACTTGAAAAGCTTTTGCACAGTGAAGGAAACTATCAACGAAATGAAAAGGCAACATACTGAATGGGAGAAGATATCTGCAAATAATATATCTGGTAAGGAGTCAATATCCAAATATATAAAGAGCTCACACAACTCAATATCTTTTTAAAAAACCTAAGTAAGAGTGGGCAGAATACCTGAATAGACATTTTCCCAAAGAAGACATACAGATGGTCAACAGGCACATTAAATGATGTTCAACATCACTAATCATCAGGGAAATACAGATAAAAACCACAATGATATATTAGCTCACACAAATGGCTGTCATCAAAAAGACAACAAATAATAAATGTTGGCAAAGATGTGGAGAAAAGGAAACCATGGTACACTGTTGGTGGGAATGTAAATTGATGCAGCCACTACTTCCACAGTATGGTAGTTTCTCAAAAATTAGTAACTACCATATGTTCCAGTAATTCCCCTCCTGGGTATATATCTGAAGAAAATAAAAACATTAATTCAAAAAGATATATGCACCCCAATATTCATAGCAGTATTATTTATAATAGCCAAGATATGGAAGCAACTTAAGTGTCCATCAACAGATGATTAGATAAAGAAGATGTGGTATGTATACATACAATGGAATATTACTAAGCCATAAAAAAGAATGAAATTTTGCCATTTGCAAAAACATGGATGGAACTGGAAGGTATTATGCTTAGTGAACTCAGACGGAGAAAGACAAATACTCTGTTATGACTTATACTTGGAATCTAAAAAATCAAACAAACAAATGAATATAACAAAACTGAAACAGACTCACAGATACAGAGAACAAACTAGTGGTTACCCATGGGAAAAGGGAAAGAGTTAGGGACAAGATAGGGAAAGAGGACTAAGAAGTACAAACAACTAGGTATAAACTAAATAAAATACAATGATGCCATGTACAGCACAGGGAATATAGCCAATATTTTATCATTTTAAATGGAATATAATCTATAAGAAATATTGTATTACTATATTGTACACCTGAAACTAATATAACACTGTAAATCAACTATACTTCAACTTTTTTTTAAAAAAGTAAAAAGATTAAAAGCAAACTAACCAAAAGCAAATGCAAGCATCAAAAAAAAAAAAATTGGACATGACAGGGGAAAAAAATGGAAGAACTATGTCTAAATGCTAACGGTGATTATGGCTAAACATATATAGGATTTAGGATTACCTCTAAAGCATAATTTGTTATATTTTTTGTAATAAAATGCATAGATGAATAAAAGAACTGGGAGAGATGGTTTTTTAGAGATAGAGAGTCCAGCCAGAAATGGAGCAAGAAGGGCCATGCACAGCTAACACTCACACCAACCCAGTGATGACGTTATTAGAAATTAAAGCATGTCAGAGACAACTTTCTTTTCTCCCTAAACAGGCCCCTAGAAACATTTTTAAATGCCCAGGACCTGGTAGGCAAACTCATGCTTGACGGATTCTTAACAAATCAGTCGTGGAACAGTTTTATTAACAGAAGTTTTACAGGAACATGATCTCATTCCAAATGGTGCTTATGGACCCAAACTCTGAAGTAAGGGAAAACCATCATAACAGAAATACGTTATGGAGTTATAAATTAACCAGTAACACCTACGCTGGAAACACAGATGAGATGAAAAGAACCCTGGAGTCTGACTCCAAGACTCTTCTGCCCCATGATAGAGGTGTCCTTGGACAAGTCATTTACCTCTGAGGGATTAGGGTCCTCATCTGTGAAATGTGGATTATAACACAGCCAAACTCCTTTCACAGGACTATTATAACAACAAAAGGCAAAACTCAAGTGAACACGGTGCTCTGCAAACCTAAGTCATCACTGCACTATTCTATTAATGAGAAGGGTGTAAGGAGTCGGATTTCATGATCTGCGGCACAAATGCTATAGTATTTCATGGTACCATACTTTCCCCTAAGAATAGCACTAAATGCATGCAGCCCTAAAATGAAGAACTTGAAAGATGATTCTTTTACCATTTTTCATTTTTTCAGTATACTCAAAATATTTTTCATATTTGGAATCGGTACTTGAAACATACTTTCCAAAGATAATACCCAAATGTGGAATAATCTATAAAACGTTAAAATCAGCATATTTGCAGATGTATTTTGTCAGCATTATAGGGAAGGAGAACTTCATTTTCCTAAAATGTTTACAATCATGAATATGAATGCCTGTATATGGTGTGTGTGTGCGTATGCATGCATATATGTGTATTCATGCACACGTGTGTGGACCCACTGATGCACGTGTATATTACGGTAAGCTGTAAGAAAGAGCGATGGAAAGTGGTACCCAGATCCACCTTCCCTTCTGCTGACCCTTCAAGGTTGAGGCTAAGTTTTGTAGAATGGTAGATCACTAATGATTGGATGGGGATGGTTAAATGTATTTATAGTGGGAGGAAGACATGTAAGACAACAAACAACTGGTTCAAGATGTACAAAATGGAAACTGTCTGTGGATAAGAAAATAACATGCACAAAATATATGTCATGCTTGTAACATAGAAAAATCACAGGTCTACCAAGGGGAAACTGGTTAAAGTTCACCCATAAAAGAATTCTGTGGGACCGTTTCAAAGTATGATGAGGATCTGTATTCAGATATTGAAAGATATGCATGAACTAGCACAGAGTGAAAAAAAAAGACTATGTGTATCCTATATATAGTATAATACAACTTTTATAAATATAATCTGTAAGCAAATTATAGATTATGCAATGTATGTATTGCATAGAAAAAAACCTGAGGGTATGTACCATAAAACATTAACACTAGTTTTCTCAAAGTGACCCATTGTGGGATGTTTTAATTTAAAATTTTTTTTCTTTTGAGGGTGGGATATCTTAATTACTTTGCTATAAATATTGGAATTCTTTAACACTTTGGAATTATTTTAACAACCATAAACAAAACATTTTTTCATTTTGAGAAAAGTAGCAAAACATATTGTTCACTAAAAAATGCTTAGACTTGAGCTTCCCTGGTGGTGCAGTGGTTGAGAGTCCTCCTGCCGATGCAGGGGACACGGGTTCATGCCCCGGTCCAGGAGGATCCCACATGCCGCGGAGCGGTGGGGCCTGTGAGCCATGGCCGCTGAGCCTGTGCATCCGAAGCCTGTGCTCCACAACGGGAGAGGCCACAACAGTGAGAGGCCCGCGTACCACAAGAAGAAAAAAAAAAAAAGCTTACACTTCAACCTTAGGAAGTGATTAAGAATAAGAAGTGAATATTAGTAAAAAGAAGAGAGTAACCATTAGCCTCATCCCTTCCTATCATGAGTTCGGGTAACGTGGTACCTCTTACCCGATGCTTTAACATTGAGAGCTTGCAGAGCTTAAAAAGGAAACAGCAAGCCTGCCCAACAAGCTCAGGAATATAGCTTCAGGTCATTGATGTGAAAATTCCCAAATCTTAAAAAGAAACCATGCAATCAACACACGCTATTGTTTTCCGTGAGCTTTCCTGCCTAGCTGGTGTAATAGCAGTACCAGTGGCTTTGATAACTTTTTAAAGGCACAGATAAAGGTAAAGCTTGAGTGGAAAGCCAAGTCATTATTTCTACAGAATTAAAATCATTGTGGGTAAGCATATTGAGTCAACTGAAGTTGATTTAAAGGAGGTTTAAATCAGGACCTCTAGTAGGAAGAACTACTTTGACAAATCTATTACATCTAATACATTAGATGAACAAAGATTTCATGTCAAAATAGTATTAACTATAATGTTTGGTGAATAGAATGAAATGTTTTCCTTCTTCTAATCCTTCCTTTAAGATAGGCAGCAACCACAGGGACCTATTATGGAATTTAAATTGATTCATATTTTTTAGTTTTTGTATGTAGCCAACAATTCCTCTAAAATCCCCCAGGCAGTCAGGCATTACTTTCTTTAAAAATACTAGCAAAGTAAGGAAGTGTTATAAATTCCAAGAAGCATTCTCTTCCATACTGCAACTCCTTTTTTACCTGAGTTATGCTGATCTGTGAAGAAGCTTCATTGGAATCCACAGGTTTGTGCAGCTAGAACTGATGCTGGTTTGTAGCCTGGACAAAAATACAAGACAGGAGAATAGAGATCTGGCATTTAATGCCCCTTGGTGAAAAACTTTACTGCTCACAGCAATCCAGCCAAAAAAAATTAAAACTGTTTAAGTTCTCATGGGTTTTAAGAAAATCTGAATATTTTTACTCTCCCTTTCTAATAATGCTGGTTAGTTTTGATAGGAGTGTGTGTTTTAAAGGAAACATTTATAGGCACCCCTGGGCTCTTAGCTGTGTGATCTGGGGAATCTGGGAAAGATGTGGAGGGTCGTGGCTGAAAGCAGTTTTGCTCCATTTACATTCATAACTGCCCAGGAGAATGTTGGGAATCCTCAAGATTTAGGGAAGATGACTGTAAGCTTTGCAAAATAATGTCTCTCTGTTTATTAAAGCCTTCTAGTAACCCTAACTATATTTCTTTTACAGTTAAGCTCTGTTCTTTTTCATGTTTTGTAAGCATGCTCCATCCTTACCAGACAGCCCAGGTGGACGGAGCCAGCAAGATCTGACTACTGTGAATTGCCAATGCTTTTCACAATAAAGAAGATATTTCTCTCGGAGGGCCTCTATATTGAAACCCCACATTTAGGGATCCCTGGATCTTTGAGGCTGCTCTTTACACCTCCACTGGAAGGTGATACCTAGAGTGTTGATAAGGTGCCTGGAATGGTGACCACCTCTTTCCAGGGCCTATGCTTCTTCTTGCCAGCTCACAGCCCACAGTACTGAACTGTACTGGGTTAAATATAAATAGTGTCCCTCCAAAAATCACGTCCACCTGGATCCTTAGAATGTGACCTTATTTGGGAATAAGATTTTTGCAGTTGTAATTAATTAAGATGAGGTCATACTAGATTAGAGTGGACCTTAATCCAATGACTATTGTCTTTATCAGAAGGCCATGTGGAGACACAGACACACAGGGGAGAACATCATGTGAAAACAAAGGCAGAGACTGAAGTGACGTGTCTACCAGCCAAGGATTGACAAGGATTGCTGGCAAACACCAGAAACTAGGGGAGAGGCATGGAATATTCTCCCGCAGAGCTTCTAGTAAGAACTAACCCTGCCAACACCTTGATTTTAGACTTCTAGGCTCCAGAACTATGAGAGAACAAATTTCTATTGCTTTAAGCCCCCAGGTTTGCAGTACTTCATTACAGCAGCCCTATGAAACTAATATGTGGATAAACTGGAGAGGAAGTTCTTAAGAAATTCAGAGAAATAATATAGACACTTTCAAAAACAGATACCCGAAGCTTTAAAATTAGGCTTCAAGAAGATATTGTTAATCCTTCACTTACCATGCAAGATTGTTTTTATTTGGCATTGACAACCTGGGGAAATAATATAATTTCCTTGGTTCCCTCCAAGGTCAGATAGTTTTATGTCCTTCGTAAAACAGAAACTTTGAGATGAAATGAACTGCCAGGAGATAACTACTCTGTTCCCTGGTTTAGACAAGACTATTGCCCCCAGTGTGCCATATTATTAAGATCTTTAGAAAAGATCATTTCTTCTGGCTATACAACCTTAGGATACAAAAGTGTTTGTGAATTTTAATGCATACCATTTTATTACTAAAACTGTTAAATGAAAGATGCAAAACATTCCATAAAATCCATAGAATCCATCAATCACTATGGTATTATTTCCTAGAAATTTACTGTGTAGTAGAGTACACCACAAGTCAAGAAGCTCAAAAAAACCATTGACCCTGTAGAAGCATTCAATGTGACCTTTAAATTTTATCTTAAAGTATACTTTATCCCTATAAAGAAATACATTACTCTGTTCAGGTACTAATGCTGGATCTAGTGGTAAGTTAGCTCACATTTTTAGAAAATTTTTAGAAAAGCAACTGACATTTCACATATAAAAGCACATATATGCACTCACAGATGTGGACATACTGATGTCTGATAAGCATCAACTGCTTATGTCTATCTGTGTTCCCAAGCACATTGAATATCTTGCAAAACCTCATGCTATAGAACACTCAAAAATTCTAAATAAAATAGAACAAACATACTTTTTAAAATGCATATGTGATTACATGCCTATATAAAACAAGGCACCAAAAATGAAGAGTAAGATGAAAACACAAGTGTCCCAGAGGACAGTGTAAGGTCCTAGTTTTAATGTCTCCAAGACCAGGAGTCAAGGACTTGGACCTGCATGAGTCAGAGAGTTGCAGCTGAGACACTGGTGTATAATCAAATAACCAAACCCTCAGAGAAAACGTGAAGGGGAAAAAAAAAAACAGTGAGAAAATCAAAAAAGGCAGAATATGAGAAAACATTTGTCTCCTCCTACACTCTAGTTTGAGAGGAAAAAAAAAGTCTTTTGTGAGAATTTTTAACCACAGACTTGCATTTTCAGAGGTTTGGTATTCATTTTTACACCACAGCATGTTCCAGGAAACTCCAAACCAAAAAATTAACCTGCAAAAGAGTTGTCCTGTGTGCCAACCAGGAAACCTCAATCCAGAACATACAAGAGTCCCATAAAATATGAGCTCAAAATCCAAACATAAGAGGAAACAAGGCAAAATAGACATGAATCACATAATCTCAAAGCACCTGATTCAGATCCTTAAGAGTTTCAGGTTACAGAAGTATTAGAAGCTAACTAGAAAATATATTTAAAATAAAGTTAAATAATGAAATAAATATAAGAGAAAACAACTAGATCGAATGCAATTGTCCAATCCAACTTGAAATAGAATCAGATAGAACTTATTAGAAGAAATGTAGTCTTTGACATTGAAAACTCAGTGGAAACAGATGAAAGGAAAAATAAAACGTGATACATCCATGCAATGGAATACTGTTCAGCAATGAAAAAGAACCAAATACTGATGCAAGCTACAACATAAATGAAGCTCAAAAGCAGTATACAAAGTAAAAGAAACCAAACACAAAAGACCATGTATTGTATGACTCCATGTATATGATATGTCCATAAAAAGCAAATTTATAGAGACAGAAATAGATTAGTGGTTTCCTAGGGCTTGGGGTGGGAAAAAATGATTAACTCTAAATGCTTATGAGCCATTTTATGGCAGGATAGAAACATTCTCAAACTAGCTTATGATGGTGTCTGCACAACTGGTAAATTTGCTAAAAGTCACATTGAACTGTAAATTTTAAATGGTTGAGCTTTTATGCATAAATCGTATGTATTTTTGTAAATTATTCATGTAAAATTTATCTCAATACTTTTTTTAAAAAACTCAGTGGGAAAGTTAAACAGCTGATTAGACAATATCAAAGTTGTAATATAAATCCAAAGAAATTATAGTGAATGCAGAACAGAAAGAGATAGAAAATGTGAAAGAGAGGTAATGAAAGTTGAGAGGAAGTATAAGAAGGCCCAATACATATCTAATAGGGGTTCCAGAAAAAGAAGTAGTAGAGAAAGAGAGGAGAAAATGTTTTCAAAGAAACAAAGCCTAAGAATTTTCTAGACCTGATGAAAGACATGAATCACAAGCTGAGTAGATAAACCTACACTTAGATACATTGAAGCTACAGAACCACTAGCAAAGAAAGGCTCTTAAAAGCAATAAGAGAGAACACTTATAGAAGCTAAGGGGAGGAAGCAATTTTTATCAAGAAAGATGTCACAAAAGAAATAAGATTTAACTGGAGCCTGGAAAGAAGGTTAAGGTTTAGATAAATGGATTTGAAGAAGGGAGGACATTCTAGTCACAGGTGTGAGAAGGAGATCATAAGCAAAGATGAAAAGGCCAAATGTACAGTGGTGAGGCTTCCAGTATATGAGAAGGACGGTTGGCTAAAGCAAAGAATAAATGTAGGAAATTGGTAGAAGTCAAGTTTAGGGAGGCACAGCCAAGCTAGAGTGGAGCGGACATTGAAAGGCCCTTTCAAGACTTAGACTTATTGATCCCCCACAATTAAAAATATTCCCTGGCTGATTCATAATAGATCCTCTTTTTTATCATGTCGAGCCTTGTTTCATAGTAACCAGAGAAATTCTATGACTTTGAAACTGGAAAGGCAGCTTTCTAAAAGTTGGAGTGCATTTTCCATTGGAACCCTTCGGTGGCCTGAGGTCCAAGTGAGACCTGAACTTGGGAAACACAGGAGTTCCAGGTTGCCACTGGACAACCATGCTCAACAGGCAGGCAATGGGGACTGCCACAGCGCTCCCTGTGTATTTTCTCTAAACTCCTATAAATTTAACAGGCCTGGGAAAAAGGTGAGTCATAAAGGTGGAGAAATATTTCGGCTGCAGCTTTGGTAGAAGGTGAAATGCATTAACCTTGCAATGAGTCATCATCACCTCAGGAGGCTTAAAAGAAAAAAACCTCAACCGCCATGGCTACAGATCTCTGGGAGATTTTCTGACAGAGTGTCAGGATTTGGTAACTTCTTATCTGGTGCGGGTGCGGCCTGGTGTGAGTTTAGTTTATCCACAAGAAGTTCTGAAATGCCTCGTTTCCAACATGCAGCCTGTAAGGCTGGCTCACCTTCCTTCCAAACCTCAGCGGGAGACACAGCTGCAAGCCACCTGCTTCCATGGGGCCAGTTTCGCTCCACGTGAAGAAGTGCTAGCTACTGGCACCAACAGAGTCCCTCAAATAGACATATTTCTAAAATCAGGCATTGCCAATTACATTCCAAGAAATTACATTGGTAATAAGATTATGTGGAATTTATTTCTCTGAACTGTGGCTGCCAGATCATTTGAAATAAACCCTAACGACTCATTAGTAGGTTTCAATATGAACAAAATTAACTATTCCTCCATTATATAGCTTTAGAAAAATAATCACAAATCCTTTACCTTATTTCCAAAAAATGAAAACTGCCTGAATATTATGATCAGGCATCTATTACTGACAAATGTTTACAAAGGAACTAATGTCCTCTGATAACCGTTTGACGTGGAAAAGGATTTGAAGGCCTCTCCAGCTGTATCAGTAAATAAATGCTGGTTTACGTATATCATCCTTAGAGAAGAGCTGCACCCCTCCTACAGGCAAGGGAGGCAGCAGGAAGTACTGCACAGACCTGGACTTGAATCTGAAACTAGCCGATTAGTAGTATGTGACTTGGTCAAGTTACTCAGCCTCTCTGAATCTCATCCTCCTCATAGTACAATAAGGGGATGGCACCAGCTGCAGGGTGGGGATGAGGACAAAATGATGACAAATATACCATTCCTTGGTGGTTGGTAATATCAGGTCCCTTGTCTCTCCCTTCCTGTAGCATTACCCCTCAAGGAACTGGCAGCTGGGAAAGTGAGCTAGTTCAAGTCTGTAAATGGAATGGGTAGCATTTGGACTGGCAGAGGGAAATGTGTTCTGGACAGCAGGAAAAAAACATGAACTCTTTTTAGGGGTGATGGGGAGACAGTGAGGCAGGCAATTGGTTGAAGGAGCTACTACTACTGGTCCAGCTGCAGTGGAGAGTCAGGTGTGGCTGGAGGAAGGAGGTCATCAGTATTACGCTGAGGCATTTGGACTTTATGCCTTCAAGGATGAAGAGTCTGGGAAGGTTTCGGAGCAGGGAACAATTCATCTGACACTGACCACTTGATTCTGACCACCTCATGCTCTTTTGCTGTGAGTCAATGGGGCCTCATCACCAGAACTGAGGAAGCTTCAATACTACCTAGAACTGCCCTCTCACTTCCCAGTGCCTGAGTCTGATAGAGCCCCCAGTCCATCACAGCAAGTCTGTCCTGTGGGTGAAGAAAGTAAGACACATGGAGACGAGATGACTTGCCACAGGTCAGCATCAGCAACTGGAAATCTGTCTTCTCCCCTAAATTTTGTGCTTCTCCTACTATATCTCACCAATATTATGAAAATTCTATGAAAATGCTTCAAAATCATTAAACAGGAGAAAGGGAAACCTTGGGAAGCCCTTGCAGCCTGTGCCATATGCACACAACAGATGCAATGAGTTTTTAGGACTCACCGTGTCCCCATTATTCAATTCTCTGCCTTAAAACTTAATGATTTCCTAAACTATTAATGTATGGAATTTAATAACTTAGAGATTAAGTTAGATTTAATTCTAACTTATCTCTAAAGAAAAGATGTCAGTAGCTTTGATTAAATAGAAGCACATTTGTGTTGGTATGAACTCAGCAGTTAGCAAAAGATTTCTTGCTTTAGGAGATCAGTCCCAATTATTCAGGTGTTAGAACATGACCAGAGAACCATGTCATGGTGCTAAAAGCCTGCACTGAAATTCATAAACCAGCAGAGAAGCTTGGCATCCGTTTGACATGGTGGTCAGTTTACATACTTGGCTGGCACTCAGACTCTCTGACAGTATAGTCAATGGGCCCTAAGTAGTTGTCCCCAGATATTAGGCTACAAAGGGTTGCTTAAAGCTCTTTCTACAAGGGGTCTGGACATTGAGCTCACCAGTCACCTCACCCCTGACCCAAAGAGGACACTGACAGTCAACCCCTCCCTTGGATGATTCGTGGTCTACCTTCAGACCATGTTCTTTTTGCACCCTCCCCCTCCCTGTAGGCCTTAGTGCTTCTCAGCTTATGTTGTACAGAAGCAAAACCAAAAAAGTGACAACCTCTCCATCCCTGAGTGATTTGGCATCAAATTCCCATATCATTCTGAGAAATTTAGGATTAGCTAGAAGCTGCCAAATGAAAGACCAACTATGCTTCATAGATGTACTATCGACAGGAGATGACAAAGCCCCCCTAGACTATTTAGATAGGAGACTAGCTCCTTTCATTCTTAAGAGTTATTTTTAAAATGCTAAGAAAGTATACACCTAACAACATACTGTGTACTCAAATCAGCATTGGAGGTGAATACCACAGATTATCAGAATATCCTGAAAAAAGATTATGCGTTACTTCTGTTTTTTTAATTTTCTCCCATTTCCTGCCTGACTATAAGGAAAATGTTCTTGAGTCAATACATGGTCAGTAGGAAGAAAAATAGCAAGAGATATAGATTCTCAAGAGAAAATTGGATACAGCAATAATATACGTCTGCCTCAAGTGCAGTTTGAAACAAGATAGATTTAAAAAGAAAAAAAAATAGAGGCACCATCAATGACCTTTACACACGTTTGATTTGCCCTGTGCGTTTCTAATTCTGGATTATTTTCAGGCTTGTGAAATGGATCAAAAATAGTGCTCTCCAGTGAGTCCTCTGTGATCCTATTGTGTGCTTAGTCTATGAAAGTCTAAGAAAAGTCTTTCAAAAAGGACATATGCTCCATATAAACACCTGAGCGAGGATAGACGCTGTTATTCTCCACCCCCCACCCCTTCCCCCGACCTGTTCTCAGCCTCTTTCCCCTGAGGCTCAACAGCTGGGCTGCGCTGCCAGCGGCTGCCCCACTCCCACCCCCCGCGGGCTTCTGCCTGGTTTCAGCCAGCAGGAGGCATGGTCAGGAGCATGGAGGGTGAGAGAAGAGAGGAGTCTGAGCATTTCTCCCCCATTTCCTCTCTGTGTGGTGCCACATCTCTGGCACCGTCTGCATCTCTCCATGACCACTGTCCTCGGTGGAAGAGCCACATCTTTCCTCCAGCTCCCAGTGGGCTCCAATACTCCAAGAGCGCTGTTTCTTCTCCCAGGACCGTCCGGTCCTAAGGGAAGTGGTAACGGCGTCCTGCGGTTACAGGTCTCTAGGTTTCTCAGCATCTCTTTTTGGCGCCCTTCATCTTCCTTCTCTGCAAGTAGAGCATAGATTAAGTCTCTTTACTTGAACCATCAGGGTGAACTTTTCTTTCTTGCTGGGACTGTGGCAGATATGAAGTTCCAGTTGCCATACCTGCTATGGTGGGGCTGTCAGCAGGAGTGACAGTGGTTGTAGAAATGTCCCTAGCATGTCCTCTCACATAGCACCTTTGGGTGAGGTTGTTTTATTACCTTTATTCTATGCTGTCAGTTTTTTGGGAAAAAGGAACTTTAGAAGCCTTCTAGTCTAATCTTCTCTTTCGTAGTTCAGGAAACATTAGCCCTTTCCCAGTTAATAATGTTAATGGGAATCAACATTAAGTACTTATTAAATAAATGGTCCAGTTTTAGGAATTTTACAGTCTTCTCAGTCTATGGCAAAGAGATGTTAGTCCTCATTCTATTAGCCTCTTAAGAGCAGTGGAGTGAAATACCCAGGATCACACAGCTTGGGCCAGTGGCTAAGGAATGCCTATCCGTCCTCTGGTTCACTAAGATCTTCCTGCTTCAGCTGTCACCAGGCCTACCACCTAAAGGAATCCTCATGCAGACAATGATTGTAAGAAACCAGGAGACACACCAAGCAGTTATGAGCCACCACCCTGCCTCAGGGAACAGTAGGCATCTTAGAACTAGATGAAGCTTCACCAGAATTTTGGGCAATAGGGTTCCAACCTACCCCAGGAGAAGCAGAAGTGATGGACGTTGCATTCATAAATGCCCCTCCTGGGCCTCCTTGAACTCCAGTGTCAGTGAGAGTGACAGACGGAATTTCTTCCAGTTTAAGATTTCTCCAGTCCTATTCTGAAATATTTGATTTTAGTCTGCCTGCAGTGGAGGCCGAGAAGCTACGTTTTCATAACCACTCCGGTGATTCTGAGGCAAACAGTTTAGAACCACATTGAGAACAGCCCTGGAGACTGCCGGCTCCGCAAAGGCAGAGAAAACATCCGCCTCCGTCACTGCCGTGTCCCAGTTCATAACAAGTGCACCAATTCGTGGTTTTGATTGAATGAAGAACATGCAAAAGCAAATCAACATCCAAACGCCCTTTTCTACAAGGCCTTCCTCACATGTACTGAAATAACGGGCTTCTTCAATGTGGAAGTGCTCAAGATTGTTAAAAGAATCCCGTGCGTTTTGCCCTTGAGGACAGTGGTCTGTGGTCTGTGGTCAGTCCACTGAGCACATGGCTGGTTTTGAGGGGGCACATGTGGGTATTTGACAGAACATTCTGGTTTTTTATCATAGTAATCTCTTAATACAATGTTTTAAAACTGAAAATGGTTACTATGTAACTTTGTAGTAATGGTCCACCCATTTTTTCATCAATATTTATTAAGAGTATTTAGTAATTGCCTACTATGTGACAGGCACTCCACCAGATATCAGGGGAGCAAAATCAAACAAAACCCTGCACTTATGAGCTTACAGTCCCCAAGTAAAGACAGACATTAGTCACATGGTCACATAAATCAACGTGGCATTACAACTGTGATGTGCAAAGGAGAGGTAATAGTGGGGGCGGGGTCTCTGCCCTAGGGTACAGAAGGCCCAGAAAGCTTTTGCTGGGGTGGAGAGGAAGTTGCTGAAGGCATAAAGGGTGAGAAGGAAGGCGAGATGGAAAAGGCAGAAGAGCTTTGCAGGCAGAGGAGCCAGAGAAAGCCAGGGGAATCTGGGGATGTCTGGGCAAAGGAGACGAAGTGATGAGCTCATCTTGAGCTGTTAAACACGTTATCCAGAAAGCATTCAAGGGTTGTGATCAGAGCTAATTGTGGTCATGAAGAGCAGCGTACAACGTGCTCTCAGCAACAGACTCTGCACACAGAAAACTGCTACAACTGGAGTGGGGTTTGTTTGTTCCTGTCAGCCTCTCAGAGAACTTCAGTGGTGTCACACGATGACAGAACTAATCATTCCCTTCAGACAGCTGAAGTGGGTAAAATATTTAATGCTCCTTTAGAGCACTAGGTGATTAGATTGCTGAATTGGCAAGACTGCTTTCTTATTCCAAACAATCTCGTAAATGACAAATACTCATACGGGAAGTACTAAGTACTTTCATAATATTCTAGCTGCATTGTTAAAAGACACCAAAAACTATTAAACAAAACTTTTAAAAGAAGTGTTTATATTTTAGATGAGACTAGAAAGCCAATGTAAAAATTGTCAATTTCAGAACTTAGTTACAAAACAGAAATAGACTGACTCACAGACATAGAAAACAAATTTATGGTTACCAAAGGGGTGGGGTGGAGAGATAAATTAGGAGTATGGGATTAATAGATACTACTATATATAAAATAGGTAAACAACAAGGACCTACTGTATAGCACAGGGAACTATACTCAATATCTTGTAATAACCTATAATGGAAAAGAATCTGGAAAAGAATATATATAAAACTGAATCACTTTGCTGTACACTTGAAACTAACACAACATTGTAAATCAACTATACTCCAATAAAAAAATTTGTCGGGCTTCCCTGGTGGCGCAGTGGTTGAGAGTCCGCCTGCCGATGCAGGGGACACAGGTTCGTGCCCTGGTCCGGGAGGATCCCACATGCCGCGGAGCAGCTGGGCCCGTGAGCCATGGCCGCTGAGCCTGCGTGTCTGGAGCCTGTGCTCCACAACGGGAGAGGCCACAACAGTGAGAGGCCCGCGTACTGCAAAAAAAAAAAAAAAAAAATTGTCAATTTCACAGGGTTATGTTGGTAGAATTATAAACAATTTCCCATCCCAATTATCTCAGGCATAGAAAATTGTGCAATTCTACAGTAAAATATATATTTCTGTATTGCTTTTACACAAAAATACTTGTTTTCAATGAAGGGCAAAATAATATAGGCATCTATTATCTTAAACTATTTTAACATGTAGAAAATTAACAAATTTTCTACGTGTTAAAATAGAAACAAAGGATTATCGAATTCTTTGATATTCAGAAATTTCCATTTAGAATATAAATTTTTTTAAGTATACAGAAATATTCCTATAGGCATTTCAAGGTGAAATACTACAAAATACTCAGGTTTCACAAGCCCTACTTTCAGAATAATCTGGCATCACTGAAAGTATTAAAGGCACTAAATTGAATATAATCATTTTAGCAGGGCTTTTCTTAGTTTTTGCTCAAGCCAAATGTCTTTGGCTAAATCCTAGACTCAATGAGCAACTCTCATTAAACCTTAAAGGTTATGACACATGGCACAGTGGAATAAAAGGACGCTTTTAATTGCCTTTCCAGTTTGCAAATTATTTCTAAATGCATTACTTTATGAAACTGGATATTTAAAGGTCTGCATTTTCTTTCAGTGCTCGTGATTTTGAACTATTCATTTCATTTATATAGGTGGTATGTCACGCACTACATCTCAAGCTGTGTTTTAGAACTCATTTCATCATGCATACGTATGCAAGGTGTAGAGAACGATCCAGAATGAGATGGAGATCACATTTCTCCCTGTCACACAGGCTATAAAATGCAGCCAGTTAAAATTCTGTCATGCTCTGGGGTACAGTTTGAGTTATTCAGTGTTTTCCATTTCTAAAACAAACTGCTTGGAAAAAAGTCTCAATGCTAATTACCACTTTTCCTTTTTGACAGAAACAACTTGATTGCAAATCTAATTTAACAGATGAGTCTTTTGTTGGGAGATGGGGCTCACGGGAAAGGCACACTTTGTACGCAGGTCTACGCAGTATGCTCATCCGTCCAGGACCAGCCCAACTGACATCTCCAAAGAGGGGACCTCCCAGCTCAT
Organism: Mesoplodon bidens; assembly: GCF_964165515.1. NCBI lineage: Eukaryota > Metazoa > Chordata > Mammalia > Artiodactyla > Ziphiidae > Mesoplodon > Mesoplodon bidens. Next base: position 41,392,242 of record NC_138162.1, on the reverse strand, counting down.
CCAACCTGCAGCAGTCTCCAGTCCTCATCCTCCTCAGCCCATCTTAATTCTGATAGTTTCTCGTCTCTTACCTAACATACAAAAGGGGACTGTATTAATTTGCAAGGGCTGCCATAAGGAAGTACCACAAATTGAGTAGCTTAAACAACAGAAATGTATTGTCTCACAGTTCTGGAGGCTGGAGGTCTGAGATCAAGATGTCGGCAGTGTTGGCTCCTTCTGAGGCTGGGATGAGAGTCTGCTCCATGCCTCTCCCCTGGCTTCTGGTGGTTAGCTGGCAATCTTTGGTATTCCTCGACTTGTAAATCATCACTCCATCTCTGCATTCATCTTCACGTGGCACTCTCTCTCTGTGTTGTCTCTGTGTCCAAATTTCCCTTTATATAAGAACACCAGTCATATTGAATTAGAGGTCCACCCTACACCTGCATGACCTCATCTTAACCTAAATAATTATATCTCTAACTACCCTATTCCAAAGTAAGGTCACAGGCTGAGGTACTGGGGGCTAAGACTTCAATATGTAAATTTTAAGAGGACACCATTCAACTCATAAAAGGTACCATAGATGTTCCAGGGGATCATAAATTGTAGGTTAATATATAGTAAAAGTTTCTGGAATGATACATACTAAGCAATTACCAATAGTTACCTCTGGGATGAGGGTAAGGTAGAGCAGGTGGGTGTGGAAATCAAAGGAGATTTACTTTCAACTGTAATACCTTCATTTTTCACAAGGAAAGATAGTTGAATATTGACTATATAAGTAAAAATTAATATAAATAAATTAAGGTAGTACAGTGATTCACCATGGAAATGCTACCAATAGCTAAGGTACATTTTGGAAATTTGTGGAGGGGTTTGTCAGCTATTGCAATGACTGGGGGCTACATGTTATCTCCCATGATGAATGGTCCAGTGTCCTGCACTATTTTAAATGTCCTGCTAGACATTTACATATAAAAATGAAAGGACTTTTTGGCATGATTTTAATATACACTAAATTTTCCAGGGATGCAAACTTCAGACCTGTAAATGAAGGGAAGATTGTACTTTGTTTGGTTCAGAGCTTTACCATGAGTTTTCACCTTATTGGAAAATATGTCCTCAGCAGCAACATCACTCTCAATATCTGAGCCTTCCTTTGGACACATCTATGGTGGATGCATTTGTAGTTGTCACGTCCCTGATGATTCTTCCTACAGGTGCTGTAACTAAACACAATTCTGTGTTTCAGGGTATGCCATGCCTTCTTGTGCTGAAGCATGTATTATGTTATTACAAACTTCTTTAATTGTAATTTTTCTGTTCATTAAAGTTTGGGATCTATATAAATTTTCAAAATATATGTTCCAGTAGATTATGTTATTTCTGAATTTCTTCTCAGGGTATTAAAGGGGGTGCTATAGAATCTCTCTGATGAAAAGGAAGCATTCGATCTCATGGTACTGAGCACTGCCAGGCTTCTCTGATAGTCCAACAGAGAGATGCTGAAGACCTCAACTAAAGCTTTGGAAGTGGAGGAGAGGCAATGAATTCAAGAGATACACTGAAAGCTAAACTTCAAAGGACATGACTGTGTATCCTATTTTATTTTATTTTATTTTTTATTGTTAAAAAATTTTTATTGAGGTACCAGCTGAAAATATCACATTTTTTTAACAAGGAATTTATATTTTACTGGAAGTTACAAAAACAAAACAAACATTTAAGATAATTTCAAGTTAGATAAACGTTATGAGGAAAATAAAATAGGGTAATGGGATAGTGCCTGGTGCAATTTTATTTTTTTTATTTATTTATTTTTTATTAGTTTCTGCTTTATAACAAAGTGAATCAGTCATACATATACATCTGTTCCCACATCCCTTCCCTCATGCATCTCCCTCCCTCCCACCCTCCCCATCCCACCCCTCCAGGCAGTCACAAAGCACCGAGCTGATCTCCCTGTGCTCTGCGGCTGCTTCCCACTATCTATCTACCTTACGTTTGGTAGTGTATATATGTCCATGCCTCTCTTTCGCTTTGTCACAGCTTACCCTTCCCCCTCCCCATATCCTCAAGTCCATTCTCAAGTAGGTCTGTGTCTTTATTCCCGTTTTACCCCTAGGTTCTTCATGACATTTTTTTTTAATTCCGTATATATGTGTTAGCATATGGTATTTGTCTTTCTCTTTCTGACTTACTTCACTCTGTATGACAGACTCTAGGTCTATCCACCTCATTACAAATAGCTCAGTTTTGTTTCTTTTTATGGCTGAGTAATATTCCATTATATATATGTGCCACATCTTTATCCATTCATCCGATGATGGACACTTAGGTTGTTTCCAGCTCCGGGCTATCGTGAATAGAGCTGCAATGAACATTTTGGTACATGTCTCTTTTTGAATTATGGTTTTCTCAGGGTATATGCCTAGTAGTGGGATTGCTGGGTCATATGGTAGTTCTATTTTTAGTTTTTTAAGGAACCTCCATACTGTTCTCCATAGTGGCTGTACCAATTCACATTCCCACCAGCAGTGCAAGAGTGTCCCTTTTTTCCACACCCTCTCCAGCATTTATTGTTTCTAGATTTTTTGATGATGGCCATTCTGACTGGTGTGAGATGATATCTCATTGTAGTTTTGATTTGCATTTCTCTAATGAGTAAAGATGTTGAGCATCCTTTCATGTGTTTGTTGGCAGTCTGTATATCTTCTGTGGAGAAATGTCTATTTAGGTCTTCTGCCCATTTTTGGATTGGGTTGTTTGTTTTCTTGCTATTGAGCTGCATGAGCTGTTTATAAATTTTGGAGATTAATCCTTTCTCAGTTGCTTCATTTGCAAATATTTTCTCCCATTCTGAGGGTTGTCTTTTGGTCTTGTTTATGGTTTCCTTTGCTGTGCAAAAGCTTTGAAGTTTCATTAGGTCCCATTTGTTTATCTTTGTTTTTATTTCCATTTCTCTAGGAGGTGGGTCCAAAAGGATCTTGCTGTGATTTATGTCATAGAGTGTTCTACCTATGTTTTCCTCTAAGAGTTTGATACTTTCTGGCCTTACATTTAGGTCTTTAATCCATTTTGAGCTTATTTTTGTGTATGGTGTTAGGGAATGATCTAATCTCAAACTTTTACATGTCCCTGTCCAGTTTTCCCAGCACCACTTATTGAAGAGGCTGTCCTTTCTCCACTGTACATTCATGCCTCCTTTATCAAACGTAAGTTGGCCATATGTGCGTGGGTTTATCTCTGGGCTTTCTATCCTGATCCACTGATCTATCTTTCTGTTTTTATGTCAGTACCACACTGTCTTAATTACTGTAGCTTTGTAGTATAGTCTGAAGTCAGGGAGCCTGATTCCTCCAGCTCCGTTTTTCGTTCTCAAGATTGCTTTGGCTATTTGGGGTCTTTTGTTTTTCCAAACAAATTTTGAAATTTTTTGTTCTAGTTCTGTGAAAAATGCCATTGGTAGTTTGATAGGGATTGCATTGAATCTGTAGATTGCTTTGGGTAGTAGAGTCATTTTCACAATGTTGATTCTTCCAATCCAGGAGCATGGTATATCTCTCCATCTATTTGTATCATCTTTAATTTCTTTCATCAGTGTCTTATAATTTTCTGCATACAGGTCTTTTGTCTCCTTAGGTAGGTTTATTCCTAGATATTTTATTCTTTTTGTTGCAATGGTAAATGGGAGTGTTTTCTTGATTTCATTTTCAGATTTTTCATCATTAGTGTACAGGAATGCCAGAGATTTCTGTACATTAATTTTGTATCCTGCTACTTTACCAAATTCATTGATTAGCTCTAGTAGTTTTTCGGTAGCATCTTTAGGATTCTCTATGTATAGTATCATGTCATCTGCAAACAGTGACAGCTTTACTTCTTCTTTTCCAATTTGGATTCCTTTTATTTCCTTTTCTTCTCTGATTGCTGTGGCTAAAACTTCCAAAACTATGTTGAATAAGAGTGATGAGAGTGGGCAGCCTTGTCTTGTTCCTGATCTTAGTGGAAATGGTTTCAGTTTTTCACCATTGAGGACAATGTTGGCTGTGGGTTTGTCATATATGGCCTTTATTATGTTGAGGAAAGTTCCCTCTATGCCTACTTTCTGCAGGGTTTTTATCATAAATGGGTGTTGAATTTTGTTGAAAGCTTTCTCTGCATCTATTGAGATGATCATATGGTTTTTCTCCTTCAACTTGTTAATATGGTGTGTCACATTGATTGATTTGCGTATATTGAAAAATCCTTGCATTCCTGGAATAAACCCCACTTGATCATGGTGTATGATCCTTTTAATGTGCTGTTGGATTCTGTTTGCTAGTATTTTGTTGAGGATTTTTGCATCTATGTTCATCAGTGATATTGGCCTGTAGTTTTCTTTCTTTGTGACATCCTTGCCTGGTTTTGGTATCAAGGTGATGGTGGCCTCATAGAATGAGTTTGGGAGTGTTCCTTCCTCTGATATTGTTTGGAAGAGTTTGAGAAGGATGGGTGTTAGCTCTTCTCTAAATGTTTGATAGAATTCGCCTGTGAAGCCATCTGGTCCTGGGCTTTTGTTTGATGGGAGATTTTTAATCACAGTTTCAATTTCAGTGCTTGTGATTGGTCTATTCATATTTTCTATTTCTTCCTGAGTCAGTCTTGGCAGGTTGTGCATTTCTAAGAATTTGTCCATTCCTTCCAGGTTGTCCATTTTATTGGCATAGAGTTGCTTGTAGTAATCTCTCATGATCTTTTGTATTTCTACAGTTGTTACTTCTCCTTTTTCATTTCTAATTCTATTGATTTGAGTCTTCTCCCTTCTTTTCTTGATGAGTCTGGCTAATGGTTTGTCAATTTTGTTTATCTTCTCAAAGAACCAGCTTTTAGTTTGGTTGATTTTTGCTATCGTTTCCTTCATTTCTTTTTCATTTATTTCTGATCTGATCTTTATGATTTCTTTCCTTCTGCTAACTTTGGGATGCTTCTGTTCTTCTTTCTCTAATTGCTTTAGGTGCAGGGTCAGGTTGTTTACTCGAAATGTTTCCTGTTTCTTAAGGTGGGATTGTATTGCTATAAACTTCCATCTTAGAACTGCTTTTGCTGCGTCCCATAGGTTTTGGGTCGTCGTGTCTCCATTGTCATTTGTTTCTAGGTATTTTTTAATTTCCTCTTTGATTTCTTCAGTGATCACTTCGTTATTGAGTAGTGTATTGTTTAGCCTCCATGTGTTTGTATTTTTTACAGATCTTTTCCTGTAATTGATGTCTAGTCTCATAGCATTGTGGTCGGAAAAGATACTTGATACAATTTCAATTTTCTTAAATTTACCAAGGCTTGATTTGTGACCCAAGATATGATCTATCCTGGAGAATGTTCCATGAGCACTTGAGAAAAATGTGTATTCTGTTGTTTTTGGATGGAATGCCCTATAAATATCAACTAAGTCCATCTTGTTTAATGTATCATTTAAAGCTTGTGTTTCCTTATTTATTTTCATTTTGGATGAGCTGTCCATTGGTGAAAGTGGGGTGTTAAAGTCCCCTACTATGATTGTGTTACTGTCGATTTCCCCTTTTATGGCTGTTAGTATTTGCCTTATGTATTGAGGTGCTCCTATGTTGGGTGCATAAATATTTACAATTGTTATATCTTCTTCTTGGATCGATCCCTTTATCGTTATGTAGTATCCTTCTTTGTCTCTTCTAATAGTCTTTATTTTAAAGTCTATTTTGTCTGATATAAGAATTGCTACTCCAGCTTTCTTTTGATTTCCATTTGCATGGAATATCTTTTTCCATCCCCTTACTTTCAATCTGTATGTGTCTCTAGGTCTGAAGTGGGTCTCTTGTAGACAGCATATATATGGGTCTTGTTTTTGTATCCATTCAGCCAATCTGTGTCTTTTGGTGGGAGCATTTAGTCCATTTACATTTAAGGTAATTATTGATATGTATGTTCCTATTCCCATTTCCTTAATTGCTTTGGATTTGTTATTGTAGGTATATTCCTCCTGTTGTGTTTCTTGCCTAGAAAAGTTCCTTTAGCATTTGCTGTAAAGCTGGTTTGGTGGTGCTGAACTCTCAGCTTTTGCTTGTCTGTAAAGGTTTTAATTTCTCCATCAAATCTGAATGAGATCCTTGCTGGGTAGAGTAATCTTGGTTGCAGGTTTCTCTCCTTCATCACTTTAATTATGTCCTGCCACTCCCTTCTGGCTTGTAGAGTTTCTGCTGAGAGATCAGCTGTTAACCTGATGGGGATTCCCTTGTGTGTTATTTGTTGTTTTTCCCTTGCTGCTTTTAATATGATTTCTTTGTGTTTAATTTTTGACAGTTTGATTAATATGTGTCTTGGCGTATTTCTCCTTGGATTTATTCTGTATGGGACTCTCTGTGCCTCCTGGACTTGATTAACTATTTCCTTTCCCATATTAGGGAAGTTTTCAACTATAATCTCTTCAAATATTTTCTCAGTTCCTTTCTTTTTCTCTTCTTCTTCTGGAACCCCTATAATTCGAATGTTGGTGCATTTAATGTTGTCCCAGAGGTCTCTGAGACTGTCCTCTGTTCTTTTCATTCTTTTTTCTTTATTTTGCTCTGCAGCAGTTATTTCCACTATTTTATCCTCCACCTCACTTATCCGTTCTTCTGCCTCAGTTATTCTGCTATTGATCCCATCTAGAGTGTTTTTCATTTCATTTATTGTGTTTTTAATCGATGCTTGATTCATCTTTAGTTCTTCTAGGTCCTTGTTAACTGTTTCTTGCATTTTGTCTATTCTATTTCCAAGATTATGGATCTTGGAAATAGAATCTTGGATCAGCTTTACTATCATTATTCTGAATTCTTTTTCAGGTAGACTGCCTATTACCTCTTCATTTGTTAGGTCTGGTAGGTTTTTATCTTGCTCCTTCACCTGCTGTGTGTTTTTCTGTCTTCTCATTTTGCTTATGTTACTGTGTTTGGGGTCTCCTTTTTGAAGGCTGCAGATTCGTAGTTCCCCTTGTTTTTGGTGTCTGTCCCCAGTGGCTAAGGTTGTTTCAGTGGGTTGTGTAGGCTTCCTGGTGGGGGGGACTAATGCCTGTGTTCTGGTGGTTGAGGCTCGATCTTGTCTTTCTGGTGGACAGGTCCACGTCTGGTGGCGTGTTTTGGGGTGCCTGTGGCCTTATTATGTTTTTAGGTAGCCTCTCTGCTAATGGGTGGGGTTGTGTTCCTGCCTTGCTAGTTGCTTGACATAGGGTGACCAGCACTGTAGCTTGCTGGTCGTTGACTGAAGCTGGGTGCTGGTGTTGGGATGGAGATCTCTGGGAGATTTTCGCTGCTTGATATTATGTGGAGCTGGGAGGTCTCTTGTGGACCCGTGTCCTGAAGTTGGCTCTCCCACTTCAGAGGCACAGCACTGACTCCTGGCTGCAGCACCAAGAGCCTTTCATCCACCCGGCTCAGAATAACAGGGAGAAAAAGTAGAAAGAAAGAATTAGTAGAAGAAAGAAAGAGAGAGGGAAAGAAAGGAAGAAGGGAAGAAAGGAAGGAAGGACGGAAGAAAGAAAGAAAGGAGGGAGGGAGGGAGGAATGAAAGCAAAAGGAAGAGTGAATGGAAGAAGGGAGGGAGGGAGGAAGGAAGGAAAGAAAGAAAGAAAGACAGGAGGGAGGGAGGGAGGAAGGAAAGAAAAAGAAAGTGGAAAGAAGAAGGGTGGGAGGGAGGGAGGGAGGAAAGAAAAAGAAAGAAGGAAAGGAGGAGCGGAGGGAGGGAGGGAGTAAGGGAAGGTAGGAAAAAAGAAAGAGCAGGTAAAGTAAAATAGAATAAAGTATGAAATATAGTAGCATTATTAAAATTAAAAAGTAATTATTGAAAAAAAAAACGGACCGATAGAACCCTGGGACATATGGTGGAAGCAAAGCTATACAGAGAGAATCTTACACAGAAGATTACACATACACATTCACAAAAAGAGAGCAGGGGGAAAAATCATAAATCTTGTTCTCCAAGTCCACCTCCTCAATTTGGGATAATTCATTGTAAAAAGAGGAAAAGGGCGAGAAGTCTGAAATCTTGCTCTCTAAGTCCACCTCCTTAATTTGGGATAATTCGTTGTAAAAAGAGGAAAAGGGGGGAAAGTCTTAAATCTTGTCCTCAAAGTCCACTTCCTCAATTTGGGATGATTCGCTGTCCATTCATGCACTCCACAGACGCAGGGCACATCAAATGGACCGTGGAGCTTTAATCCGCTGCCTCCGAGGCTGCACAGAGAGATTTCCCTGTCTCTGCTCTCACAGCTCCCGGGTCTCAGCCTTAGACCTGGCCCCGCCTCTGCGCGTAGGTCACCGGAGGGCGTCCGTTCTTCGCTCAGACAGGACGGGTTTAAAGGAGCCGCTGATTCGGGGGCTCTGGCTCACTCAGGCAGAGGGGAGGGAGGGGCGCGCAGTGTGGGGCGGGCCTGCGGCGGCAGAGGCCGGCGTGACGTTGCAGCAGCCCGTGGCGCTCCGTGCGCTTTCCCGGGAAAGCCGTCCCCGGGTCCCGGGCCCCCGACAGTGGCGGGGTGCACAGGCCCCCCGGAAGGCGGGGCGGACAGTGACCCGCGCTCGCACACAGGTCCCGCGGCGGCGGCGGCGGCGGCGGCGGCGGCAGCAGCAGCCCCAGCAGCCCCAGCATCCCACGCCCGTCTCCGAGGTCCGCGCCTTACCCGCGGCTCGCGCCTGTCTCCGGCGCTTCCCCAAGCAGCCCTCTTAATGCCCTCTCCTCGCGCACCAGGAAACAAAAGGGAAAAAAGCCTCTTGCCTCTTCGGCAGCTCCAGACCCTTTCTCCGGACTCCTTCCGGGCTAGCCGTGGTGCACTAACCCCTTCAGGCTCTCTTCCTGCCGCCAGCCCCAGTCCTCTCCCTGCGCTCCGACTGAAAGCCGATACCCGAGCCTCAGCTCCCAGCCCCGCCCGCCCCGGCGGTCGAGCAGACAAGCCTCTCGGGCTGGTGTGTGCCTGAGGGCACCGGTCCTCTGTGCCAGAATCTCTCCGCTTTGCCCTCCTCACCCCTGTTGCTGTGCTCTCCTCCGCTACTCCGAAGCTTTCCCCCTCCGCCACCTGCAGTCTCCGCCCGCGAAGGGGCTTGTAGTGTGTAGAAACCTTCCCTCCTTCACGGCTCCCTCCCACTGGTGCAGGTCCCGTCCCTATCCTATTGTCTCTGTTTATTCTTTTTTTCTTTTGCCCTACCCAGGTATGTGGGGAGTTTCTTGCCTTTTGGGGGGTCTGAGGTCTTCTGTCAGCGTTCAGTAGGTGTTCTGTAGGAGTTGTTCCACATGTAGATGAATTTCTGATGTATCTGTGGGGAGGAAGGTGATCTCCGCGTCTTACTCTTCCGCCATCTTCCTCCGGGCCCTCGTATCCTATTTTAGATTGAGAAAGAAAGGGCCTTCAAAAAGCCCTCTGAAATTTTTACCTTGGGCTAATAGGTGGGTAACCGAAAAGCATAAATGGGAAGAGGAGGATGCTGCCCCCAGCGTGGGACATTTCCACTCAAGGCATATATGGGAAAGAGGGAGAGGCCCAGGGACATCAAGTGACACATACATGGGTTTAGTGACCAAGAGATCCTGAGTTGGGTGTGACTGTACCACCAGGAGTGCTGGGACCTTGGAAGTGGAAAATGCACAGAATAAGGAGAGGGAAAGGCTATAACATCCCGAGGGCAAACCCCCAAAAGACATGCACATCTGAGGAAGGTCACAAAAAGAATTTTCATTTTCAGCCTTACCTCCCCGCTGAGCTTGAAGCTGCTCAAGATAAAAGGCAAAAAGAAAAAAAAAAAAAAAATGACAACGAAACATAAACCCTGTGACTTATATCACTTTGGTGTTCTTTATATTGCCCAACACAGTGCAGGGGACCCTATAACATCTAACAATACCAGTCAGATTATTTTCCACAGCCCTTTTCTCCCTGGAACATTCAGGAAGAGGTAAGAGTGTTCTTACCAAGTGGGCTTCCCCAAGCACAGATGTCATCCCAATCTGTGGGAAGATTTCTCTCGAAGCTCATTGCATGCGCCAAAGATCAGAGTTCTCTGGCCAGCAGGGAGGACACCATCTCCACATGACCACAGTCATGCCTTTGCTAAGGGGTGGCTGCTTCATCCAGAAACTGCCTTCACAGTGCAGGGAACTGAGGACTTGTCACTGGGAGACAGGCTCGCACCCCCCAAACACACACTTTCCCTCGCCCCTAATACTGGACAAAACCATAACTGAACTTAACTGTGGAGGAAGTGTCATTCCCAAAATGCTTCATCCAGCCCAAATCCAGAAGAAATGCCACAATCCGATTTCACACCCAGGACACTCCTTCTTCTCCTGACGGTGACAGCCAAACCTCGGGGACACTCCCTCTGGCTCCATCCCATGTCCCACTTGCCTGCCAGGACATACAACATGGAGTAGGGGCTCTGTCACTGAGGGCACATACCTGCGGTCACATACACACATAAACACTTTCACTAGCAGCCACGTTCTCAGGCTCTGGCCAGGGTGGCAGCCGACAGCCAGACAAGAGAGACTCTGCTTAGTGCTGACTGCAGCCCGACATCCACCGTCCACCCCGGCAGGAAATGGGTTCCAGATGTGTCCTCAGCTGAGCCTGTAATGGAGTCAAAGCGTCATAAATGGGCCTCCTAGCCTCGGTCTCCATCTTTTGTCAATCTCCCTGGACAATGCTGAGAAAAGTGAAAGGGAAAGGTGGGGAAAATGTAAGAATACTCTGCATTGCCATGCACAGTTTCAACAGAAAGATGACGATGTGTTTTGAGTTTCCAGGTCCTGCTTTCGTTATGTATTTTGAAGATCACATTGTGTGTGTGTGTGTGCGTGTGTGTGTGTACACAAGGGAGGAGGGGAACAAAGGAAATGGGGGAAGGGAAGAGGAGATCCTGTTTCAGTTACAAAAAGATGTTGTGTATTTTAGACAAAGCAAAATAATACTGCAAGCCGTGTCAACCCAGGAAATCCAATAAACGTAAAGGAAAGATTAATATGCTCTCCTCATTTCATCTTTGCTGTGAAGTAGATACTTCAGAATTGTGGGAAAAGGGCAGCTAACACAACATGATAACTGATTTTTATTAATAAGTATTCAACTAGAATAGCTTTTGCTCTAAATTTCCACAGTTTACACATGTGTAAACTTGGCATCTCCATACTTGGATAACTTAATTTCTTCTTTGTTCATAGGGACGATAGCTTTAAAATCTCACTTGAAAGTAGAATTTAAACAATACAAGGTCATGACAGCCTGAGAAAAGGAAAACAATAAATAACCTCTGGAGTTTTCCATAAGTAAATAATTTTAGCTGAGGACTCTCAATCTAAAAACTCCTGTTCAGGATTGATCATTGTCCAGAATTATCATGAGATAAGCAGGCAGCTCTAGACAAGTCCCTCCTATGAGCAGCCCCTGAGGAGTGCCTGGGTCCTGAGAGAGGCTGCATGGGTGATTTACAAATTCTTTGGAGCCACCTGAATATGAGTCACTGTCAAAGTCACTGAGTGACCTTGATAAGACACTTAACCCTTCTTGTCCTCAGTTTTTCCCTTTGTGACATGAAAGATTAGACTACAGTCCATGGCAGCTCAGAGTTTAATTTTTTAAAGCCTTATATTATTTTAAGCAAGATTCAATCATCACAGTTTGTAGGGTTTGAGGCCCTCACCATCTTTATAATCCTAAAGATATTGACACCTTTTATAGGATCATACTTTTATTCTATGCCTCCCAGGCTTGCAATACCTAGACAGGTACATGGGATACTCAAAAGCAAGAGATCTTTTCAAGCTGGGAGGGTAATATATACCTAATGAAATGAGGAACAAGACCTGTTCCAGACAGTTCCAACCACCCTCTGCCTGTCAGTACTGTCTACTGAGAATCCCTCCCGATTTTAACTAAAAGGGGTATCAGTGTTCCCCATGGCAAAGAAAAGAGATTGGCTCATAGCTCTCAGTTGTTCATTTCACTGTAGACATAAATTTTCTCCTTAAAAGCTGAAGTTTTTTAAGTTTTCTTGACGCAGTGGTCAACCAATAGATTTTGCTATGTGTTGGCCTGTCTTTTAAAGAGAATTTCATGATTTCATTAAAAACTATTGATATGATCCAATCTATCTAAACAGTGAAAATCAAATCATACTAAAAAATCATACTAAATATTCAGACATTAGTCAAATATAGAGTCATCTCTTTTTAAAAAATATTTTAATTACATAGTAAAATATGAATTCATTTCTGATTGTAAGAAATTGAAATAATATAGATACAAGTAAAGTCACTCTAAACCATTACCTCCTAATCTGTGACAAAGCGAAAGAGAGGCATGGACATATATACACTACCAAACGTAAGGTAGATAGATAGTGGGAAACAGCCGCAGAGCACAGGGAGATGAGCTTGGTGCTTTGTGTCCGCCTGGAGGGGTGGGATGGGGAGGGTGGGAGGGAGGGAGATGCATGAGGGAAGGGATGTGGGAACAGATGTATATGTATGACTGATTCGCTTTGTTATAAAGCAGAAACTAATAAAAAAATAAAAAATTTAAAAAAAGCTTATTATTGATCATGGTTTTCCTTCTTAAAACTGTTGTCTATCAGCTTCAGAATAAAGATTAAATACCTAAAAAAATAAAAAATAAAAAATAAACCATTACCTCCAGTCCCAGTTCTTTTACTATGTATAATGCCTGCCATGAATTTAGTGTGTATCCACTCAACCCTTTTTCTATTGACATATGAAATTATACAAATATTTTTGTGTAAAGTTGGTATTTTTTACACAAATAGAATAATTCTTCACTTCTCTGAATGTTTTTAATTGGCAAGAAATCTTTAAGTATTTCTATAAGTGTAAATATGGATTTCTTGCATTTTAAATATTGTTGCATAGTATTCCATAGGATGCATTATGAAATTGTACCCCATTAGTGGAAATTCAAGGTTGCTTTTCTTAAAAAAAAAAAAGAAAGAAAGAAAGAAAGAAAACTATTTCCTAAAATACCACAAGGAACAATCTTGTACATGCCCCCTTGCACACATGTGGCTGTGTTTCTTTTGGGTCAATACCAAGAAGTGGGATTGTTGGTTCAAATGATAAGTGCAATTTTAAATGGTTTGGCAAAGTGCCTTATAAAAAGGTAGTACAACAATGACTCTTGATCAGAGATTTCCTTTAAAGGAAGAGTTACCTTTCCCCATGCCCTCATCAACATATAATATCATCTAATTTTAAAATATTTTCTAATCTAATAGGTGAAAAATAAAAACTCATTTTAACTTGCATTTTTTGTTTACTAGTGTAGTTGTGCATTTAAAAATAATTTACTGGGAGAGAGAGACCTTCAAGATGGTGGAAGAGTAAGACATGGAGATCACCTTCCGCCCCACAAACACATCAGAAACACTTCTACATGTGGAACAACTCCTACAGAACACCTACTGAAAGCTGACAGAAGACCCCAGACTTCCCAAAAGGCAAGAAACTCCCCACGTACCTGGGTAGAGCAAAAGAAAAAACAGAGACAAAAGAATAGGGACAGGACCTGCAGGGGAAGAGATGTGAAGGAGGAAATGATTCCACACACTAGGAAGCCCCTTCACTGGCGGAGACAGGGGGTGACGGGGGGAAACTTCAGAGTCACAGAGGAGAGCGCAGCAACAGGGATGCAGAGGGCAAAGCGGAGACATTCCCGCACAGAGGATGGGTGCCGACCAGCACTCACCAGCCCGAGAGGCTTGTCTGCTCACCGGCCGGGGCGGACGAGAGCTGGGAGCTGAGGCTCGGGCTTCAGAGGTCAGATCCCAAGGAGAGGACTGGGGTTGGCTGCGTGAACACAGCCTGAAGGGCGCTAGTGCGCCACAGGTGGATGGGAGGGAGTCCGGGAAAAAGTCTGGAGATGCCTAAGAGTCAGGAGACCATTGTTTCCTGGTCCGCGAGGAGAGGGGATTCAGAGCACCGCCTAAACGAGCTCCAGAGACGGGCGCGAGCCGCGGCTATCAACACGGACCCCAGAAACGGGCATGAAATGTTAAGGATGCTGCTGCCGCCACCGCGAAGTCTGTGTGTGAGCACAGGGCACTATCCACACCTCCCCTTCCGGTAGCCTGTGCAGCCCGCCACGGCCAGGGTCCCGTGATCCAGGGACAACTTCCCCGGGAGAACGCACGGCGCGCCTCAGGCTGGTGCAACGTCACGCCGGCCTCTGACGCCACAGGCTCGCCCTGCATCCGTACCCCTCCCTCCCTCCAGCCTAAGTGAGCCAGAGCCCCCTAATCAGATGTTACATTAACTCTGTCCTGTCTGGGCGGGAACAGACACACTCAGGCGACCTATACGCAGAGGCGGGGCCAAATCCAAAGCTGAACCCCAGTAACTGTGCAAATAAAGAAGAGAAAGGGAAATCTCTCCCAGCAGCCTCAGGAGCAGCGGATTAAATCTCCACAATCAACTTGATGGACCCTGCATCTGTGGAATACCTGAAGAGACAAGGAATTATCCCAAAATTGAGGTGGTGTACTTTGGGAGCATCTATATACATATATGTATATTCTTTTCCTTTTTCCCTTTTGTGAGCATGTATGTGTATGCTTCTAAGTGTGATTTTGTCTGTATAGCTTTGCTTTTATTTGCCCTAGGGTTCTGTCTGTCCATCTTTTTAGTGCTTGTTTTCACTGGTGGATTTGGTTTGGGTTTGGTTGCTTTCTTCTTTCTTTCTTTCTTTCTTTCTTTTTGTCTTTTTAAATTACTTTAATTTTTTAAATTTTTAATAATTATTTTTTATTTTAATAACTTTATTTTATTTTTTTCTTTCTTTCTTTCGTTTTTTTCTCCCTTTTCTTCTGGGCCATGTGGCTGACAGGGTTTGGTGCTCAAGTCAGGTGTAAGGTCTGTGCCTCTGAGATGAGAGAGCCAAGTTCAGGACACTGGTACATAAGAGACCTTCCAGCACCATGTGATATCAAAGAGTGAAAGCTCTCCCAGAGATCTCCATCCCAGTGCTAGGACCCAGCTCCACTCAATGACCAGAAAGCTCCAGTACTGGACACCTCATGGCAAAGAACTAGCAAGACAGGAACACAACTGCACCCATTAGCAGAGAGGCTGCCTAAAATCATAATAAGATCACAGACACCCCAAAACACACCACCGCACATAGTCCTGCCCACCAGAAAGACAAGATCCAGCCTCATCCACCAGAACACAGGCACTAGTCCCCTCCACCAGGAAGCCTGCACAATCTGAAACAAACATAGTCACTGGGGGCAGACACCAAAAACAACCTACTGCCTGCGAAAAGGAAACCACAAACACAGTAAGTTAGGCAAAATGAGAAGACAGAGAAGCACATAGCAGATGAAGGAGAAAGGTAAAAACCCACCAGACCAAACAAATGAAGAGGAAATAGACAGTCTACCTGAAAAAGAATTCAGAGCAATGATAGTAAAGATGATCCAAAATCTTGGAAATAGAATGGAGAAAATACAAGAAAAGTTTAACAAGGACCAAGAAGAACTAAAGAGTAAATGAACAATGATGAACAACACATTAAATGAAATTAAACATTCTCTAGAAGGAATCAATAGCAGAATAATTGAGGCAGAAGAACGTATAAGTGATCTGGAAGATAAAATAATGGAAATAACTACTGCAGAGCAGAATAAAGAAAAAAGAATAAAAAGAATTGAGGACAGTTTAAGAGACCTTTGGGACAACATTAAATGTAACAACATTCAAATTATAGGTGTCCCAGAAGAAGAAGAGAAAGACAAAGAGACTGAGAAAATATTTGAAGAGATTATAGTTGAAAACTTCCATAATATGGGAAAGGAAATAGTTAATCAAGTCCAGGTAGCACAGAGAGACCCATACAGGATAAATCCAATGAAAAACACCCCAAGACACATATTAATCAAACTATCAAAAGTTAAATACAAAGAAAATGTATTAAAAGCAGCAAGGGAAAAACAACAAATAACACACAAGGGAATCCCCATAAGGTTAACAGCTGATCATTCAGCAGAAACTCTGAAAGCCAGAAGGCAGTGGCAGGACATATTTAAAGTGATGAAAGGGAAAAACCTACAACCTAGACTACTCTATCTGGCAAGGATCTTATTCAGACTCAATAGAGAAATTAAAACCTTTACAGACAAGCAAAAGCTAAGAGAATTCAGCACCACCAAACTAGCTTTACAACAAATAGTAAAGGAACTTCTCTAAGCAGGAAACACAAGAGAAGGAACAGACCTACAATACCAAACCCAAACAATTAAGAAAATGGTAATAGGAACATACATATCAATAACTACCTTAAATGTAAATGGATTAAATGCTACAACCAAAAGGCATAGACTGGCTGAATGGATACAAAAACAAGACCTGTATATATGCTGTCTACAAGAGATGCACTTCAGACCTAGGGACACATACAGACTGAAAGTGAGGGGATGGAAAAAGATATTCTATGCAAATGGAAATCAAAAGAAATCTGGAGTAGCAATTCTCATATGAGACAAAATGGACTTTAAAATAAAGACTATTACAAGAGACAAAGAAGGATACTACATAATGATCAAGGGAACAATCAAAGAACAAGAAATAACAATTGTAAATATTTATTCACCCAACATAGGAGCACCTCAATACATAAGGAAAATGCTAACAGCCATAAAAGGGGAAAAAGACAGTAACACAATCATAGTAGGAGACTTTAACACCCACTTTCATCAATTGACAGATCATCCAAAATGAAAATAAATAAGGAAAAACAAGCTTTAAATGATACATTAAACAAATTGGACTTAATTGATATTTATAGGGCATTCCATCAAAAAACAACAGAATACACTTTGTTCTCAAGTGCTCATGGAACATTCTCCAAGACAAATCATATCCTGGGTCACAAATCAAGCCATGATAAATTGAAGAAAATTGAAATCTTATCAAGTATTTTTTTCCAACCACAAACCTGTGAGACTAGTTATCAGTTACAGGAAAAAAATCTGTAAAAAATACAAACACATGGAGTCTAAACAATACACTACTTAATAACTAAGAGGCCACTGAAGAAATCAAAGAGGACATCAAAAAATGCCTAGAAACAAATTCCAATGAAAACACGAAGACCCAAAAAATATGGGATGCAGCAAAAGCAGTTCTAAGAAGGAAGTTTATAACAATACAATCCTACTTCAAGAAACAAGGAACATCTCAAATAAACAACCTAGCCTTACACCTAAAGCCTTTAGAGAAAGAAGAACAAAAAACCCCAAAGTTAGCAGAAGGAAAGAAATCATAAAGATCAGATCAGAAATAAATGAAAAAGAAATGAAGGAAATGATAGCAAAGATCAATAAAACTAAAAGCTGGCTCTTTGAGAAGATAAACAAAATTGATAAACCATTAGCCAGAATCATCAAGAAAAAAAGGGAGAAGACTCAAATCAACAGAATTAGAAATGAAAAATGAGAATTAACAACTGACACTGCAGAAATTCAAAGGATCATAAGAGATTACTACAAGCAACAGTATGCCAATAAAACGGACAACCTGAAAGAAATGGACAAATTCTTAGAAAAGCACAACATTCCAAGACTGAACCAGGAAGAAATAGAAAATATAAACAGACCAATCACACGCACTGAAATTCAAACTGTGATTTAAAATCTTCCAACAAACAAAAGCCCAGGACCAGATGGCTTCACAGGTGAATTCTATCAAACATTTAGAGAAAAGATAACACCAATCCTTCTCAAACTCTTCCAAAATATAACAGAGGGAGGACCACACCCAAACTCATTCTACGAGGACACCATCACACTGATACCAAAACCAGAAAAAATCTCACAAAGAAAAAAAAACTACAGACCAATATCACTGCTGAACATAGATGCAAAAATCCTCAACAAAATACTAGCAAACAGAATCCAACAGCACATTAAAAGGATCATACACCATGATCAACTGGGGTTTATCCCAGGAATACAAGGAATCTTCAGTATATTCAAATCAATCATTGTTATATACCATATTAACAAACTGAAGGATAAAAACCATATGATCATGTCAATAGATGCAGAAAAAGCTTTTGACAAAATACAACACCCATTTATGATAAAAACCCTCCAGAAAGTAAGCACAGATGGAAATTACCTCAACATAAAAAAAGCTATATATGACAAACCCACAGCAAACATCATTCTCAGTGGTGAAAAACTGAAACCATTTCCACTAAGATCTGGAACAAGACAAGGTTGCCTACTCTCACCACTATTATTCAACATAGTTTTGGAAGTTTTAGCCACAGAAATCAGAGAAGAAAAAGAAATAAAAGGAATCCAATTTGGAAAAGAAGTAAACCTGTCACTGTTTTCATATGACATGATACTACATATAGAGAATCCTAAAGATGTCACCAGAAAACTACTAGAGTTAATCAATGAATTTGGTAAAGTAGCAGGATACAAAATTAATGCTCAGAAATGTCTTGCATTCCTACACACTTATGATGAAAAATCTGAAAGAGAAATTAAGGAAACACTCCTATCTACCATGCAACAAAAAGAATAAAATACCTAAAGAATAAAATACCTAGGAATAAACCTACCTAAGGAAACAAAAGACCTGTACGCAGAAAACTATAAGACACTGATGAAAGTAATGAAAGATTATACAAACAGATGGAGAGATATACTATGTTCTTGGATAGGAAGAATCAACATTGTGAAAATGACTATGCTACCCATAGCAATCTACAGATTCAATGCAATCAATCCCTATGAAACTACTAATGACATGTTTCACAGAACTAGAAGAAAATATTTCACAATTTGTATGGAAATACAAAAGAACCTGAATACCAAAAACAATCATGAGAAAGAAAAATGGAGCTGAAGGAATCAGGTTCCCAGACTTCAGAGTATACTACAAAGTTACAGTAATCAAAACAGTATGGTACTGGTGCAAAAACAGAAATATAGATCAATTGAACAGCACAGAAAGCCTAGAGATAAACCCACGCACATATGGTCACCTCATTTTTGACACAGGAGGCAAGAATATACAATGGAGAAAAGACAGCACCTTCAATAAATGGTGCTGGGAAAACTGGACAGCTACATGTAAAAGAATGAAATTAGAACACTCCCTAACGTCATACACAACATAAACTCAAAATGTATTAAAGACCTAAATGTAAGGGCAGGCACTATAAAACTCTTAGAGAAAAACATAGGCAGAACATTCTATGACATAAATCATAGCAGGATCCTTTTTAACCCACCTCCTAGAGAAATGGAAATAAAAACAAAAATAAACAAATGGGACCTAATGAAACTTAAAAGTTTTTGCACAGCAAAGGAAACCATAAACAAGACCAAAAGACAACCCTCAGAATGGGAGAAATTATTTGCAAATGAAGCAACTGACAAAGGATTAATCTCCAAAATTTACAAGCAGCTCATGCAGCTCAATATCAAAAAAACAAACAACCCAATCCAAAAATGGGTAGAAGACCTAAATAGACATTTCTCCAAAGAAGGTATACAGATTGCACACAAACACATGAAAGGATGCTCAACATCACTAATCATTAGATAAATGCAAATCAAAACTACAATGAAGTATCAGCTCACACCAGTCAGAATGGCCATCATCAAAAAATCTACAAAGAATAAATGCTGGAGAGGGTGTGGAGAAAAAGACACCCTCTTGCACTGTTGGTGGGAATGTAAATTGATACAGCCACTATGGAGAACAGTATGGAGGTTCCTTAAAAAAACTAAAAATAGAATTACCATATGACTCAGCAATCCCACTACTGGGCATATACCCTGAGAAAACCATAATTCAAGAAGAGTCATGTACCACAGTGTTCATTGCAGCTCTATTTTCAATAGCCAGGACAAGGAAACAACCTAAGTGTCCATCAACAGATGAATGGTTAAAGAAGATGTGGCACATATATACAGTGGAATATTACTCAGCCATAAAAAGAAACGAAATTGAGTTTTTTGTTGTGAGGTGGATGGACCTAGAGTTTGTCATACAGAGTGAAGTAAGTCAGAAAGAGAAAAACAAATACC
Source organism: Mesoplodon bidens (assembly GCF_964165515.1). NCBI lineage: Eukaryota > Metazoa > Chordata > Mammalia > Artiodactyla > Ziphiidae > Mesoplodon > Mesoplodon bidens. Next base: position 41,372,164 of record NC_138162.1, on the reverse strand, counting down.
GTATGCTAACACATATATATATGGAATCTAAAAAAAGAAAATATGGTTATGAAGAACCTAGGGGCAGGACAGGAATAAATATGCAGACATAGAGAATGGACTTGAGGACATGGGGAAGGGGAAGGTTAAGCTGGGACAAAGTGAGAGAGTGGCATGGACTTATACATACTACCAAATGTAAAATAGATAGCTAGTGGGAAGCAGCTGCATAGCACAGGGAGATCAGCTCAGTGCTTTGTGACCACCTAGAGGGTTGGGATAGGGAGGGTGAGAGGGAGACGTAAGAGAGATGAGATATGGGGATATATGTACATGTACAGCTGATTCACTTTGTCATAATGCAGAAAGTAACACACCATTATAAAGCCATTACACTCCAATAAAGATGTTAAAAACAAATACAGAAGAATAAAATATATAATGCTACAAAATAATAATAATAATAATTTACTGGTCATTTCCATTTTTTCTTCTATGAATTGCCTATTCATATCTTTGTCCCTTTTTTTCTGATTTTTTTTATTGATTCATATACATTCTTCATATATTCTGAAAGTATTCTTTTTCCTGTAACACCTGTTAAAACAATTTCACCTGGCTTGATGATAGCTATTTGACTTTGTAAGATCTTTAGCAATTGGAAGTTTTCCTTTCTCTTTCTTCTTTAAGTATTATACACACACACACACACACACACACACACACACACACACACACATATGTGTGTATATATATATATACACAGATGCATAGATACATTTGCATAGTTAGTAAACTATAGATGCTTTTCGTTAAGTGCATTTTGTCCTTCCTTTCCCTTGTCTCAGTCCCCTCTCTACTGATCTTGGCCCACATTAGTCTCCTGTCCTGCCCCCCTCCAATTCAACTATATGGAAAGTAAAAAAGAAAAACATGGTAAGATTGAAAAAATAAAAATGAAACAAAATATAACAAGCAAATACTACCAAGTAAAAGAAAATTGTTGCAGATATGTTATTATCAGACAACATATACTTTAAACAAAAAGCATTACTAGGAATACAATGGGTTACCACATAATGCTAACTGATTCAATTCACCAAGGAAGTATTCTAGACACGTATGCACCCAATAACAGAGCATTATAATACCCACAGCAAAATTTTACTAAATTAAATGAAATAATTGCTTTCTCTTGAGTTTTCTTTTCCTTCATTTTCCTAGTAGCATGGAGTTGCTTGTTACAGAAGCAGAAACATAGAATGAGGACAGGGTTTGAGATACATGGGAAGAAAAACAAATGACTAAAATATATTTTACTAATAGGATAAATCATATCCATGTTTCTTGAGAGATAATACCAATAAAAGAAATGAGAAGAGATTATTTTATTTATGGAAGAGTAAAGGAAATCAAGGTAGCTGTAGAGGGAAGACACTTGAAGGAAGTGAAAAACCAAACTTTCAAGGAAAATTCCTGAAAAATAATTTTTCTATGGTTGCCAGTTTGTATGTGTTTTGCATTTTAATTACACAGTGCAGTGTTTCAACACTTGGTTAGGGAATCATTCATAATTGGGACTTTCCTGACCACAGTCAGAAAATCTTCCTTCACCTCCAGGATGTTTGGGAAATGAAAACAGACCCTATCTGCCAGAGAGCTGTGGTCCTCATCAAATAAAGCCACTCCATGATTGGCACAGTGGCACACTTGTGCTTAAGGGATGGCCTCGGCTACCAGAGGCTGAGATTAAAATACCTCTCAGGACTTGTTGGAAAGTGGGTAAATTCATAGTACAGAAACTGGCCTGTGTGAAGACCTTTCACTTGGAGCCAGTCTGCATGTGGCTTGTGGAAAGAAGAGAGGTTTAATTGCTGTTTCTTTCCGTCCCACATCATAAGCCCAAAAAGTGCTGTTGAACATTCAGCTAGTGGCTGCAGTACCTTTCTCATTCTGAAATGCATAGGGAGGTATCTATACAGTCCTAAAAATTACTCTGCACAAAGATTTCTCCAAGGGGAAAAAGAATACATACATTTGAAATAAAAAGAATCATGACTGAAAATTGGAGAAAGGAAAAATATTAAGTATACAAAAGCCAGCAGACCAGAAATTAAAGACTTTCATCCTAATGAATGCTTTGGTGACCTTAGAAAGCTTTAATCACACAAATTTTTAGACAAAGTCATACAGATTTTTATTGTCTCACCTTTCTAGAACATTATAGAATCTTTCCTATCTTCCTTAATGCTTTGAGTTCACTTGTTGAATATCACTGAGACATCTCAGGTCTTTGCCTATGAGAATTCCAGCATATAATATCATGCAGAACCAAGAAATGGACTTTGAAAGGAAAACTGATGCTCTGGAAAATCATTATTTGGTATAAAGAAGAATGTGCAGAAGTGAGGCCCAGGGCACTTGGCTGTTAACCCCAGCTCATCTCCAAACAGTGTCGGGACTTTTGATACTTCCCTGGGCCTCAGTGGACCTCTGCTACTCTAGCAGAATAATAAGTCCTTTGTAGCTTTCTAGATGATCTCCATGGACCCTTCCAAATACAAAACACTATGATTCTCATCAGGCCTCATCGCTACATCTTGCCTCTCTCTCTTCTCTTGATGGTTGAGGTCAATTGGTCCCAGAGAAGATTGGTCCCTGTCCCTAGGGACTCTGAGACACAGTCTTAGGTTACTCTGGCTACTGACCTAGTTCTGACCTTTGTACCCAGATCTGGAAATGGCCTCTCTGTTTTTTTCCTAACACTTAGCTACTACTTTGACCTTTGATCTGGAAACTAAATCCTTGATTCCCCCTAAAGTAAATTGCATTTTTCTTCAACATGCCTTCACAGTATTCTGTGCTTCCTCCTATCAGAGAACTCTCAAACAAATATACACACACACAAATAAGATAAAAATTTCAATGATGCATAGCAAGTGACATATTAAACACTTGTGTAATAGATACTAGGAGCCCCCAAAAGATATTATGATGGTGTACTTTACAATATTTATTTCAAAATTAGCAATTCTTTACAAAATTGGTGTTAACTTTATTTTCTACCCTCCCTCCCTATTTTTCCTTTTATCTTTCCTTTCTCTCTCTTTTCTCTTTCAAAAAAAGGACTCCAAGAATTTTCAGGGGCTTATTTCCCAATACTGTATCAAATATGTTTTCTGGATTTTTTTTTCTTGATGTTTTCTTTGGCTGACTTGCTTCAGATTTTGTAACTTACTATTTTTATTTACTTCAGTAAGAACATATAGAGGGGAGTCTGCAGGAAGCCATACCTACATCCTCCCATTTTATTCTGATTAGTTACTGTCCTTTAAGTGTGGGCCACCTTGATACCTATGCCATTCCATCTTTCAGCAGCTTATATGGCATTCCCATTTTCCTGCAATATAAAACATACATTCTCAAGAGGTCAATATCATTTCCAAGGGATCAAAATCTAGTTCCTCAGAGGGGTAAGAAAATCTTACTCAAAATGTATAAAAGATATACTATACATATAATACATAAACATGTATACAGTCTGTGGTATTATAATTTCACTGGGGGGTGATTGGGGGAAAATATCTAAAAGGCTATTTAGAGAAAAAAAGGTTTAGAAACACTGCTCTAAAAGAAAAAAGTATGGTTTGTCTCAATGAATGCTCTTGCTTGAAATAAATCATGAAACATGATAAAGCAGAGGGGAAAATGGCTATTTTTGTCCATATATTCACTTTTTTACTTCCCTTGATGTGCTTTACAGGACCTACTTTTTACCAGTCTTATCATCTTTTCTAGTAATATTTTTCCAAAGAGCTTGATTCCAGGATTTAGAAATGTGAGTAGCCCTAGTTTGTAATATCCTCTATCTTTTGTGAAATTACACTGCGGACATTTCTATTTAATTGCATGAGAATCTGTTTGTGTATTTACCTTCTTCCAACAAGCCATTGTAATACATGCAAATACAGAAATATAAGAAGTGCTATAAAGAACAGATAATAAACAATAAAAATGTAATTCTCAGGAATTTGAGGAATGTCCTCTCTTGAAAGAGAAAAGAGGGAGAAAGGAAAGATAAAAGGAAAAATAGGGAGTGTAGAAAATAAAGTTAACACAGGATCTTCAGAAGTTTTATTTATATCAAGATTTTCAGATTCCAGCTTTTATATATGGAAGTTATATATGACTCCCAGAGAAAGAGCCCAGTGGTGGAGTCCATAGCGAGAAAGGAGGACCCACATCTGGAGGAAGTTGAGAGCAGAGAAGGGAATGGAGACTGCACATTCAACACAGAGTCTGGCATGATAACACTGCATTTTCACACTTAACACTACATGTTTCAATGTTTGGGATATGTGAGAAAACAATGGCTCAAGGACAACTTAATTTTTTCTTTTTTGACAACTTAAATTTTACTTGTTCATATTCAAAAAGAGCACAAAACTAAGGAAATGTCCGGGGATGTTCCATAATATATATAAACATGTTATAAAACAAAACTCATGAGCATTAATTAATAGAATAGATGAGAACATGATTGGAAGATCTAAAGTGCAAGAAAATCCAAGATAGAATTGTGTACAATGGTTCTGGGCTTGGTCATTCTCTTCAATTTCTCCTTGACTGTCACCTTTGCTGACTCAGCTCCATTCTTGCGCTCCCTAAATGAGGCAGGTGCCATGATCCATTTTTATCTTCCTTGTCTCTTTGCCCTATCCTTGGCAAGTCCCTGAATTCTCAGTTCTTCAGCTATCATCTCCAGGCAGACCTCTCCCTGAACCATCATTTTGGCCTTGTATGTGTCCTGATCACAAAATATAATTTCCAACTGCCAGTTAGATATTTTTATGTGGATTTCCTTTCAACACCTTAATATCAAGGTGAAGAAAACAAAGTTCATCATTATAAAACTTTCTGGCGTTCTTATTTCTGTTAAATAAACTACACAGAAATGTATGACACACAAGCTTCTCTGTCCTCACCCATGTGCCCAGTTGGTTACTAAGGCTGTACATCTACCTTCAGATGTCACTCCAGCTGTTTTCTACACACCAGTCAGACCCTGTATGTCTCAACCAGACTACTGCAATTGCATTAGCAATGGTGTTCTCCAATCCCTCTCCCTTGGATCCATTTTATGTGCTCTTTTCAGAATAATTCTAAAACATACATCATATCTGACCATCCAATAAAATAACTTAAATAGCTCTCAATTCCTAATCATTTTCAGTCAATATTGAATTCCTCTCTACTTTTCTTCTGAACTATTGCCCAGTTAAGTTCCCACTGTTCCTTATAAGCAGCTGATGGGCCCAACTAGAGGCTGTCCATTAACACTCCTTACATCTTCTTGCCACAAAGACTTGTTCAAATTATTCCCTCTGCTTAAAAAGTTCCTCTCTTCTCTCAACGTCACCCAACAAAGTCTGACCCTCTGTCAAAGCTAAAGTCAAATTTTGCCTCCATCCATATTAATGCTTTTCCTGAATATCTGCTCTGAACTTCACACTACTCTGTGCCTCCCTCAGTGTGCCTTGTCACATTTTATCTTTATTGATAATACTAAACCATGGGTTGTGAATATGTTGATATATGCCATCATTCTTCCCTCCTGTGCCCAAAGCAGACATTATTAATCAATCATAACACTCTTTCTCACTAATTCCAGACATGGTCTCAGAATCCATCTCAACACCATGCTTCAGGCAGCCACTGCCAATTAATTAAAGTTGATACATAAAAGCAAGACCTGAATCATAGTAAATAGTCAATAAGTGTTAGCTATCATTATTATTCATTATTATATTATTATTTCCTAGCATGATACTCATCACATAAAATATTGTTGAAGATAAGATTGCTAGTTAAATAGACTGCTGCTAAAATGCTGCTTGCCTACATTACTTCACTTTATACTTAATGAAGAAGGCAGAAAACCTGTATTTCTTTCAAGCCAGAGTTTTTCTGTTATGCTGACGAAAACTATGCTGTTTCCCAAAGTGAAATATCATAATTCCTCTCCCTTAATGCACATACTGATTCGTAACAAATGCTAATAATCCTCCAATTCAGAACGAGTTGCAATGTTATCAATCCCAGAGAAATTCAAGGAAATCATTTCATCACTGAATCTTCAGGATGGTTGATGTTTTAGCTAGCCATAACGGCTGCATTCCAGTAGAAAAGCAGGCTAGAAGTGTTGTGTGTGGAGAGTTTGTCTGTCTGGGGGTTTCACCAAGCAAATGGATGAGGAATGTGCAGGGGAGAGCACATGTGGAAACAGCTGTCCTTGGATGTCATCTGCTCACTCAGGATGCTCTCAAGTTTACTCTTCCAAAGCCTAAGTCCTTCTGCAGTGATTACTGTTTCTTGTCACCTCTAAGTAACAGTGACCCTGATAATGATGACTGTGATCCTGCTAGTGATGGTTGATGAAGATGGTGGTACATCACATCCGCATAATCCTCTAAGAATTTCAAATGTGAGGCATGGCTGGCAGAGGAAGGAGGGAAGTAAGGCAGGGCCACTCTAAAACTAAAAATTACACTACTTTTGATGGAAGGAAGATTCTAAGCCACATTGCAAGACCAGGGCCAGGAGCTATGCCCCCCTATTTTAGGGCCTCATTCCAAGTTGGGTGGTGAGTCTCAGAAGAAGATAAAGGCCCAAACCATGTGCAGACACTCCATTTGTATAGGAGAGTCCAGATTCAATGTTAGAAGTTCCAAAGTCTCAAATTTCTAGTCTCAATTTTAGACCTTTTAGAACATCATTTCTCCTTGCCTATGATGTCTTTAGGGAATGGGATAGTTTGCTTACTCCCAGGATCCCTTAGATCACTCATTCCCCTGAAGCAATTAATTACAGCTTCAGTCATATTTGTGTTATTTTGATAGACTGTTTCTTGGTGGAAGCGAGTCAGGATTTCACAGTGATGACAGAATAATCCAATGTGATGTCTTGGACCTCTTAGGGCACCAGTCACAGGCGTGGAGCAGAAGACCATCACTGGTGCCAGGTCTGCTCCTAAGCTCCATCTGTGTGGATTTTATTACCTAGGGAGCCAGTAAAGATGGTCATGTCCTAGTGGTTAAGCTTGAAGTTGGGCTGATCATAAAGGTCTTTGTTATTCTCATTAACTTGCAACTTCAGATATTGATTTATTACATTTTCTGACCTTCATCCCAGAATCTAACCTGTGAGAAGCTGACTAGCATGTGCCCATCCCTGAAATCATACAATTCCTTGATCATTGAGGAAATACTGTAGAAATATTTAGAGTTTTTTCTGTTTTAAATTAGGGTGTCCCAGGAAAACAAATTAATGAAAATTAGATTTGGTAAAACAGCTTTTATTCAGAAATCTAAAAACATGGAGCTTTCAGGTGACAGAATTGTCTGTACAGGACATTTACTGTGAAATACCTCACTTTAAAAAAATCATAACAACCTGAATAATGACAGTATCAGAGGCCTGGCTGCAAACTGACCAGCGGGTGATGCTGTGACAGCCTAGGCAACTCAGTTAGAAAAAGAAATGCAGATGAAGCAAACAAAAAACAAAGCAAAACTCTATAAAGGAGCTGATATGAAAATCTCATAATTTTCATAGAAGGTATGACATTTATTACTGAATCAGAGACGTTTGAAAAGTAAAGAGAATTCTGAAAAAGTAGGTTAAAGCAAGACCAAGAGATGACACTGCAGGGTACCCTCAAGAGAACCGTGGCATCCACGTCACCTTCAGTTCCTCAGACACTGTTGCAGCAAATGCTTGACAAGAAGACTGTTGTCCCACCATGGCCCACAGCTTAATGAGGATTTCCTGAAAATAAAAATTATATAAATAAAAACATGTAATTGAAAGATGTTTTCTTTTGTCATTTTTAAGGAAAAGTGTTTGCAAATTGCAAATTCATTTTCAAACTGTTTAAACTGATAAGAAAAAATTACCCACTGAGCTTTTTAATCTAATGTTTTTATTTTCCATTTTCTGATAACCCTGGATGCTTGAAATTACTATAAAATGATTTTTAAAATGCTTAATATATTTGTGCATCATACATTTATAATAAATACAAAATTTCCTGAGACTAATATTCTCTTAAAACCAAACTGTGTCTTACCATTTCCTTATAGCTTACATTTGGTACTAGATGACATGATCACAAAACCTATGTCTTTTGGGGGTCACTGCTTTTCTTGGAATAGAAGTACTTGGTGGTCTTTAGATATGTGAGTCAGATCCTAGATGCTGCAGTATTTTCACCTTTATTACATCATTCTACTGCTTGTGAGATGAAAAATGTTAATGTATTTGTGCCCACAAATGCTCACATTTGAAAGAGAGCATGTAATTCTTTTTAAGTCTAAGAAATGTAATTTCTAGACAACATGAGATGCCCTGTTGGTTTTGCATCTTTTGTGTAGTACCCGAGTCTCTGTCGTCATATATCTTTCGGTCTCTGCTGTGTCACTCAGAAATTAATCAATGGCAACCTCCTAGGTTCTAGCAGATACTGTAGACAGTTAACCAACTGGTTTTTTTTTCCCAGAACGTACCTTCTGGACAAGAAAAACTTCTCAGGCTGAGTTCTTGTCGATGCAGATACAGCTGTTGAGAGACCTGTTCGTATGTATTAGTGTCTTGCTTTCTTTACTCCTCAGAGTAAAAGTAAGGCATTTGCTTATTCTCTAAGTAACCTCCTATGCCAAGGAAAAATTCCCAGAAAAGAAACAGGGGTGATGGACCTCAAAAACCTTCTGCTAAGTGAAAGAAACCAGACGGGAAAGACCACATACTGTATGATCCCACTTATATAAAATGTCTAGAACAGGCAAATCTACAAAGACAAAGAGTGTTTTTACCTGTGTCTGGGGGTGGGACAGGGATTTACTATAAATGGGCCCAAGGGATCCCTTTGGGGTGATGGAAACATTTAAAAACTGGACTGTGGTGATGGTTGAATAACTCTATAAATTTAGTAAAGTAGTTGAATTATACACTTAAAACTAATGAGTTTCATGGTATGTAAAAAAGAGAATGGATATTTAACAAGGTAATTATCACCTTATAATGTATGGAATATACTATGTTCAGAAAAAAGCAGAGTTACCTTGTAATTGCACACCTGCATACAAAGAAAATTCAAAATTCCTTAGTTTGGTTTCTATTTCAGTGAAAGCTATGAACTGACTACATAGTCACGCCGTACTTCAAATGTACAATAACTTCTCTCCGAGCCTGAATAGTTTACTCTATTATATTACAAATCTACGATTTTAAGCAAAGCCTACAATCTGTCGTTGGGATTCCTCGGGAAATTCCAAGCAAATTTATTGGAATTACCCATTTTAAACATTACCCAAGAATTATATGTCTTATCTTCTTATGCCATTATTGTAACTTCTTATTCTGATATAATTTAAAACTTACAGAATAATTGCAAGAATAGTACAAAGATTTCCAAATGCCATTAGCCAGATTCACCAATGCTTACATTTTCCCCATTTTTGTCATTCTTTCTCTATATATATTTCTTCAATCTTTCTCTTTTTTAAATACAAACATACTGTATGTGCACTGGAAAAATAAAATGATTTATATAAGTGCAATTATTTAAATAAGTGTAATTTCCCTGACTCCCTAGAAAAAATCATTATTAACAATTTCTTGAATACTCTTCATCAAGTTTTTGAGAGAAGCAAAAGAAATAATCTATTTTAAAATGCTTTGCAAATTGTAAAATGAATATACAAATATGAGTTACTTCAAAAACAAAACAAGACAAAAAACTAGCTAATTCTAGTATTCTCTTGCAGTTGAACTGGCAATGACCTTTTACCCTCTCTCCTTGTATGCAGAGCGACTTCTTTGGAAGACGTTGTAGAAGCTTGGGTTGTTTAACAGCTGAACTGACTGAGTACTGGACCCAATGAAATAGCTAAGTGGAAAGTCACAGCAAAACAGAAGCAATGTCCACACTTCTGTGATGTGTATCACAGGACATTCAGAGAAAAGCAGAGGCACCTGTGTGCTCACAGAGCCACACAAAGGAAATGAACCTACATTGCTAAGTCTCTTTTGTAATTGTTTTTCCTGGCCCTCCATTTCTAAGCCATTGGCTTCCCATCAATGATCACATTTACTTGGAATCACAACAGAGACAGTGTGGCTGAGCCAATTCTAATCAGAGGCAGTTCATAGACAGGACCCCTTGCTGCGACCCTGCTGACAATGGACAGAGAGAAGTAAAAAATAACAGTGAATGAAAAGGAGCTATGCTAACAAAGAACATGTTAAAACAACAACCACCACAAAAAGTACCCCACTTCCATGTTTACAATGTGCTTTTCTGCCTGCGGCCACCCTAGCCTAAAGTTTCTCACAATGAACCCTCCTAACTTCATGGGACCTCACAGATGCCCAGCGGGTTTGTAGACTGCAGCCATGACTGTAAACACAAACAGACCCTTAACTCTTCCTGGAAAGTGGCTTGAGATTGCTCCTGTGGAAGGGCAAGGTCTTCCAAAGCTGCAGGGAAGCCTTGCTCACAGAAGGAGTGTGAGAATTTATGAGTAAATATATGCACACCTGTGTGCTAGGACATTAGCAGGTATGGAACTTGGTTCTTGTCTAAACCATGACTGTTACGGAAATTATCCACACAACCTCAGTATTGGCCTCAGTGGCTAAAGGAAATGGGTGGGCAACATTCTGGGCCAGATCAACATTTGGTACAGATAAGCAAAGATTTTTCTGGATGCATGTTCACCTCAATCCTTAGTTGAGTATATTAAAGAGGCTGTTGATTTTGGAAGCATCTCAGTGCTGGGTCAGACAGACCTGCTGGGTAAGTATGGGGCCTGTGTCATACCTATAACTCATCTCTGTAGCTATACTCAAAGCAGCATTTTATGTCCGTTGGGTCTTAGCTGGGTTTGAAAATAGCTTTCAGTAGAGTGCATTGCTTTATCATTTCTCCTACTTTGTTGTTGTGACCTTGTCCCAGTGAAATATCTGGATTGGTTTATAGCCACAGCACAACCTGGCCCACTGACTAAGACACATTCTTAATCTTACTTTGCATTTTTTATTTGTGCTTTTTATAAAAGTTATTTTATGATTGTTTTTGTTTTGTTATCTATAATTGTCATTATCTGTCTCACCTTCCTTAAGATTCTTCTTGAGATTGTTTTTCTCCTTATGTCCTTGCTCTCCTGCACCAGTATAAGAATCATATACTCTGTTGCTATTCTTTTGATGACTACTCCATAAATGTTAACATGCATAATTTAACCTTAACAAATCTATATTTGCCAACATCTGAATAATACAAAAAACTTGATATGTTTTCATTACAATATCACCTCTCCTCTGATTTACATAGAACTGTTGTTATATATTTATTGCCATCTTGAATTATTATTTCCACAAATTAGACACTGTTTTAGCCAATGATTATTCAAATTTATCCATATGTTTAACATTTTTCTTTCTTTCTTTATAGCATTCCTTCTTGCATCTCCTACCTATTTTCTGTTCTTAGTGTACTGAGAGTTTTTAATCATAAATAGATGTTGAAATTTGTTAAATGGTTTTTCTGCATTAATTTATATGACTGTATGGTTTTTCTCCTTTAGATTGTTAACATGGTGAATTACATTGGTATTTAAGTATTGAACCCACCTTGCATTCCTGGAATAAGCCTCACTTGGGTGTGGTGTTTTATTCTTTCCACCTATTGCTAGATTCAATTTTCTAATATTGTGTTCCTGAAGGATATTAGTTCATGGTTTTCTTCCTCTGTACTATCTTTGTCTACTTTTGGTATTAAGGTAAAGCTGGTAGCATAAAAAGGGTTGGAATATATTCCTTTTTCTTTATTTTATGGAAGAAATTATAAATTTGACATTATTTCTTCTTTAATGTTTGGAAGAAATCACCAGTAAAACCATCTGGTTTTGAAGATTTCTCTTTTTTGGAAGGTTTTTAACTATAATTTTTAACAATTATCTATTTTATCTTGAACAAGTTATGGCAGTTGGTGATTTTTGAAGAATTGACCCAATTCATCTAAATTATCTAGGCATCTAGTGTTGTTTGTTGTGTTCTTTTATTATTCTTTTAACATCTGTGGAATCTTAGTAATTTTTAAATATGAGCATATTTTCTTACCTGCTCCACCCAGAGTCAAGGCCGCAACAGGAAGTTAGCCTAACATAGCACTTTGCCAGGCCATATTTTTTTTTCTAGTTATCACAAAAGGAGGTAGTCCTTTAGTGGTTTCTGACTGATAGAGGGTCTCACTCTCTCTCTCTCTCTCTCTTTTTTTCTTCTTCTGCCTTTTCCCTGAACATGTGATCCATTAAAACCCTAGCTAGAGACCACCTACAACTGATAAAGGAAACCAAGAAGACACAACCTCACTTATTCTATGGGTTCACATTTTCTTTTTTTTCTGGTCTCTGTAGAATTCTCTGATTTGCTTTCCAATTCAGCCATGCATTAAGAGAGGTTTTTGGTTTTATTTGTTTACAATATTTTATCCAACATTTAAAGTATACTACTTTAAGAGGGATTTCTCCAAAATTCTAAGTCACCATATTTCTAGGAAAAATGATGAAGTGGCAATTTATGCACAGGTTTGGACCAAAAAAATTTGTGTGAAAATATTAAACATAACTGAGGAAAACCTAGACAGTGATGTGGTGAAGAATATGATTTTCCATATGTACAGAAGTGTTTAAAACTATACGTCCTATGATGCAGAAACTCCCTTTATCAATATCTATCCTAGAATAACTCCTGCAGAACTGAACAAGGATGTTTATAACAATCTAGTTTGTAAAAATGAAATCTGGAAAATACTTAAATGTTTATCAGTAGTGGAAAAGATTAAGTAAATTAAAGTACGTATTTATTGTGGCATATTCCAAATACACTGACATGGATGGCCTTTAAGAGTTCTTGTGAGTATTAACCATGCAAGTAAGTTCTTAGCACAGACTATGTGTTCATTAAATGTTAGCAACTGTTATTTTTTTAGATGTTCCCTGTCTTCCTAATCATTTTGATTGACAGAAATGGGATTGAGTTTATGTCAAATGTCACTCACTGAATCAATCAATCAACTCTCTCCCTGTCTCAAAAAAAAAAAAAAAACTGTCAGAGAAGTATGGAACACAAAATGTAAAAAAAACACTTTTTTTTTTTTGCGGTACAAGGGCCTCTCACTATTGTGACCTCTCCCATTGCAGAGCACAGGCTCCGGACATGCAGGCTCAGCAGCCATGGCTCACGGGTCCAACCGCTCCATGGCATGTGGGATCTTTCCGGACCTGGGCACGAACCCACGTCCCCTGCATCGGCAGGTGGACTCTCAACCACTGCACCACCAGAGAAGACCAAAAAAACACCTTTTTATGGTCTATTTTATTTGTTCCCTTCATTCACTAATCAGTTAGCAGCAAAACCCTTTAATCTTTGACCTTGGGAGAAAACTGAATATATATAATCATATGTTTACAAAAAAAAAAAGAATACCAACTGAGAGGGCAGACAGCAGAAGCAAGAAGAACTACAATTCTGCAGCCTGTGAAAGAAAAACTACATTCACAGAAAGATAGACAAAATGAAAAGGCAGAGGACTTTGTAATAGATGAAGGAATGAGATAAAACCCCAGAAAAACAACTAAATGAAGTGGAGATAGGCAAACTTCCAGAAAAAGAATTCAGAATAATGATAGTGAAGATGATCCAGGACCTTCGAAAAAGAATGGAAGCAAAGAACAAGAAGATGCAAGAAATGTTTAACAAAGATCTAGAAGAATTAAAGGACAAACAAACAGAGATGAACAATAAAATAACTGAAATGAAAAATACACTAGAAGGAATCAGTAGCAGAATAACTGAGGCAGAACAACAGATAAGTGACCTGGAAGACAGAATGGTGGAATTCACTGTCATGGAACAGAATAAAGAAAAAAGAATGAAAAGAAATGAAGACAGCCTAAGGGACCTCTAGAACAACACTAAGCACAACAACATTCACATTATAGGGTTCCCAGAAGGAGAAGAGAGAGGAAAGAACCTGAGAAAATATTTGAACAGATGATAGTCGATAACTTCCCTAACATGAAAAAGGAAATAGCCCCCCAAGTCCAGGAAACACAGAGACTCCCAGGCAGGATAAACCCAAGGAAAAACACGCTGAGATGCATAGTAATCGAATTGACAAAAATTAAAGACAAAGAAAAATTATTTGAAGCAACAAGGGAAAATTGACAAATAACATACAAGGGAACTTCCATACAGTTAACAGCTAATTTCTCAACAGAAATTCTACAGGCTAGAAGAGAGTAGCATAATATACTTAAAGTGATGAAAGGGAAGACCCTACAACCAAGATTACTCTACCTGGCAAGGATCTCATTCAGATTCAATGGAGAAATCAAAAGCTTTCCAGACAAGCAAAAGCTAAGAGAATTCAGCACCACCAAGCCAGCTCTACAACAAATGCTAAAGGAACTTCTCTAAGTGGGAAACACAAGAGAAGAAAAGGACCTACAAAAACAAACCCATAACAATTAAGAAAATGGTCATAGGAACATACATATCGATAATTACCTTAAATGTGAGTGGATTAAATGCTCCAACCAAAAGACACAGGCTCGCTGCATGGATACAAAAACAAGACCCATATATACACTGTCTATAAGAGACCCACTTCAGACGTAAGGACACATACAGACTGAAAGTGAGGGGATGGAAAAAGATATTCCATGCAAATGGAAATCAAAAGAAAGCTAGAGTAGCAGAACTCATATCAGATAAAATAGACTTTAAAATAAAGAATGTTGCAAGAGACAAAGAAGAACACTACATAATGATCAAGGGATCAATCCAAGAAGAAGATATAACAATTGAAAATATTTATGCACCCAAAAAAAGGGGCACCTCAATATATAAGGCAACTGCTAACAGCTATAAAAGAGGAAATCGAAAGTAACACAATAATAGTGGGGGACTTTTTAATACCTCAGTTACACCAATGGACAGATCATCCAAAGAGAAAATTAATAAGGAAAAACAGCTTTAATGACAAAATAGATCAGACAGATTTAATTGATATTTATAGGACATTCCATCCAGAAACAGCAGATTACACTTTCTTCTCAAGTGCACATGGAACATTCTCCGGGATAGATCA